>NC_134718.1:0-353689 GCF_049634645.1 Pelodiscus sinensis | reverse complement strand
CAATGCCTCTCATTCCTCAAGGTCAGCATAACGCCGTTCTGGGAAAGGCTGTGTGCCACTTCAAGTGCTGGAGGCTGGGAGGCAAGTCAGGGACAGCTAGGTCTGTCTGCAGCCCAAGAGAGACAAGAGTTTCCTTCTACCCCCAGCCGCCATTAGAAACTCACTTGGCTGGGTCTGTCCTGCCACATCCCCTGCCCACTGGATTCCTCCGCTCAAAAGAAACTTCCTGACCTTGCCGAGCACAGTTCTCACCAATCTCATCCAGATCTCGTTTCACATCACAGCTGCCCTTCGCCCCCTTCCCTGCACCAGGCCAACGTATCTGCCTGCTCCTGTCTTGTGCCTTTTCCCAGGCTCCTGCCCCCGCCCCAGTCCAAGGCACCGGCATCCTGCCCCACCTCTCATTTAGGGCCCCATTCTATGGAAAGAACAAACCCTTAAAACCCCCAAATGACTCGTTTTGGGGAGGCTTGGACATAGGAATAAATGTACATTTACTATTATATTAAGCCCCTTCTTCCACCCCAATTTAGCTCCTGGCCCCTGGGTCTCACCTTCAGTCTCAGGGGATAATACGCCCTCAGGCGCAGGAATTGTCGAGTTGCGCTTTGTACAGGTGCTAAATTCCTCAGACAAAAAATGGTGCAGTGGGCACCAGCCTCTGTTAATGCTTGTAGGAAAAAAGCAAGAGGCATATTACTTGGCAAGGGCTTTGAGGGATTCTGTAGGCACTGTGACTGGAGCTGCCCCAGAGCTAAGAAGGGCGAAAGGAGGAAACCAGTGTGACCTGGGAACACAAGTGGGCTGCACTAGCTGTTGGGAGGGAAGGTGCAATCAGAGGGTGTTGTGTAGGATGGTGTTATTCAGCCATTGGAACACTGTGCCATGAACACCTGTGCATGAGCCTCTCCCTCTGGCATACCCTCAAACCCCTCTGGTATTCACAGGTGGCCTGTGACAGATGCTATAATAGGAAGAGGCCCTAGTGCATCTGAGGAAGTGAGTCTTTGCCCACAAAAGCTTAGGCTCCAATAAATCTGTTAGTCTATAAGGTGCCACGGGACTTCTCGTTGCTATAACAGGAAGAGGCCCTGGTGGTGGAAAACATGACAAGATTGCTCTGGGCACAAGCTGATAAATCTCCCTTCTGGTCTTAAGGAAATAATGGGGCACACAGAGAAAGAACTCACAGGATGTTTGTTAACACCTGCAAGTAGGGCAAGAGAGTTTACAGCAGATGTGAGTTACAAATACCAGTGAGGGTAATGAAACAACACAAAGGGCTGGTGTTAGAAACATGGCCAGGAAAGAAAATTAGACTTAATTTGGAAAAATGCAGCCACTACAGCTGGCAACATTTATCCAAACCCAGAAATTCAGCAAGGGAGAAACCTGGAATCTGCAATGTGAGCGTATAGCAAGAGAAACAAAAAAGCCAATATACCAGCAGGTTTCACAAGCACAGGCCTCAGGACACAGGACAGGAAGAGGATGGTCCCTCTGGGCACACCCCTGGAAGACAGGATTACGAAGAACTGGATCAAACTGAACAACAGAAAAGTTAATCTGACGCTCAGGAGAATCTTCCTTACAGTGAGACACCTGATCTAGATTGCTGAGGGGATGGGGCAGGAGCCCCATGACCCACTGGGAGCCAGCTGGAAAGCTGTTTCTCAGAAGATGGGGTGAGAGCCCCATCACTGGGCTGTTCACAACGGGACTAGGGAGGGCTTTAGCAAACAAGTTATGGAGAAAAAATCATCTTGCAACTTTTCCATCTCTTTCCAAAACCAAAACTCCCCTATTTCCCATTACGGCCAATTTTTCACGCTCTGGGAAAGAATGAGGAAATGCCACACATGCTGATTAACAAATCTTGGTTTTAATAAAGATACTGAGATGTGTGTGTGCGTAAAATGAACCATCTGCTGCAGATTCACACTGGTGTCAAGGAAAGTGTGTAACTCAGGGAGGGGGGGCCCCAGCAGCCTCACAACACCCCCTGGGACCTCTAGGCTCTGGCATATTCCCCTCAGCACTGGCACATGCCTGCCGCTCCTGCAGCATTCTGGGCCTAGGGTATGAGTTGGTGCCGGTGAGGAAAGCAAGGCATAAAAAGGCTGGCTGGCACCAGCATGACAAGCCACGCCCATTCTGAACACACTGACGGACTCATGGCCCAAGTCGTGAATCCCGAGTGGTCAGAATCTACCCTCCTGCGCTGTTCCCATTGCAATGCCATCTGCCCCAACTGAGAGCCTGTTGGGCGAGGGTGTTAATCACAGGCCGGGGGAAGCCTCTGCAGCCAGCGGCTGAATGGTGAGGTTGTTGGACAGGTGGGATGGGGAGTAAGTGGAGCTGTTTTAAGTTGGTAGCTGGGGGACAGGATGATGCTGGAGGGCTGGGTGCCTAGATAGCCGTTAGCCCTGCATTACTCTCAGCCCTACTGCCGGGAAGTTTCATGCCTGACCTTTGTGTGAAGAGAAAGTGACCAGCTGGTGAGTTTATCAGGCCTGGAGGGAGCAGAGTCTGATTGCACTGTGGGCCCCTGCTGCAGCCTGGAAGGTTATAAAGTCCAACTCGGGAAGTCTGCCTGGAAAGGGCAGCTCCAAGTCAGAGCCATGAGTCACAGAGCTGGGATGCCTTGCACACTCCGGGCTAAATTCAGACCAGGCTCTCAGCTGACTCCCATGCAAGGGCTGGGGAAGTGCCAGACCGGAAAGACTTGAAGCTCAGTCTGTTTCCTTTCTCCAAAAGAAGAGCAAGAGGGGATGTGATTACAGCGCAGAAATACTTGCACAAGGAGAAAATACTGAGTACGAACAAGCTTCCACCATGAGGAGAGAAGCAGATCAAGAACCAATGGCTGGACACTGAAGCTGGTCAGTTAGAAACAAGGCACCAGTTGTAACCAGATCATTCACCATTGGAACAAAAACTACTCAGGAAGGGGCTGGTTTTCCATTTCTGGGGGGTCTTCAGATCCAGACCAGAGGCCTTTCTGTAAGATACACTTTACTCAGGCTCCAGTTCCTGAGCTCAATGCAGAGCTACCTAGTGAACCTCTTTGGCTTGTGATAGGTGGGAAGTCTGGCCTTACAGCCTATGACTCTGGGTTTGGGCAGCTTTCCCTAAGCAGAAAATTCTTAAGTTCCTCCAGAGCAGGAGGAAATGGGCAGTACAGAGAGCACCTGAGGCCAGCCTCAGCCCATAGCAACAAAAGTGTTGGCCTGGAAGGAGAGAGGCTGGTGGCTCGTATAGATTTGGCCTTGGCTTGAAGGGTTCCTATGGGGATGCCTGCCAGTTATAGAATGGCCCTTCTTAGTAGTGAGGAGGCTAAGGGGGAAATCCGGTAGAGGTCTATAAAATCATGATAGGTATGGAGAACGTGAATAAGGACAAGTTATTGACTTGGTCTCCTCACATAAAAAGTAGGGGTCAAAATGAAATGAACAGGCAGCAGGTTTAAAACAAAGAAATGGAAGTTTTTCTTCACACAGCGCAGTCAGCCTGAGAAACTCCTTGCCAGAGGATGTGGTGAAGAGCAGGACTCTCACAGGATTCAAAGAAGAGTTAGATTAATTCAAGGAAGTGAGGCCAAAATGGGCAGGGATCGTGTCCCTTGCCTCTATTTGTCAGAAGCTGGGAAGGGGGGAGGGGAGGGACACTTGACAATTCCCTGCTCTGTTCACTCCCTCTGGCCCCTGTTGGACGATAAGGTACTAGGCTAGATGGACCCTTGGTCTGACCTCGTCTGGCCGTTCTTATGACCCCCGCAAGTCTTCACATATCCTAGATCTGGCTCCCATGAATGAGGAGATATAATTCAGAAGATTTTTTTTAAAGACACATTTAGGGGTTTTTTTTTCTTTGCCTTATGAGACTTTAGGGTTCATTCAGGCAACATTTTTCAGTTTCTCTATAGCCATCAGTGCTAGAAACTTGCTTTTTTGAAAGAAAAGGAAAGAAATCCGAGGTTCTTGCCTAATCACAGTTCCAGGAGCTGGTGTTTTGTTTTGTATTTTTTAATAGCAAATAGCTTGAGACTTGCAATTAAATCATCAGAATTGGCAACTCTGCTTTGCTAACAGAGACTCAAGACATTGCTCAGTCTGATTTCCCTTCCTTGGCATGACTCCCTACTAGGACACAGAGGGACAGCCTGGGATGGGCATTGATCTACCCTTCTCCCTGCATCTCTTCAATCAATTAAGCTGGCACCTCAGCTGAGAATTTCCTGACGTGTGGTAATTCCAACTCCCAAGCCACAAGGCAAAAGTCACGCTCACTGGGGGCTGCCGAGTCGGAAGTGAAGTGTCACTGCTGACCTGAGAGCAGGGCGAGACTAGATTGTAGGCTGGCGCCAACTCTCCATCCCATTTTGATCGCAAGAAGGGGCCGTTAGCCCTGGAGAAATGGCCCCTCCAGGGAACACTCTGCAGACGGGGATCTCTAGACAATGCAGAGTTGGCTGAATGAACAGGGATGTGCCAGTCACTGTGCTCCAGCTAGTCCAGCCCCAGCTGCATACGCCATTTACAGGGCAAGCAGCTCCCCTGCCTTTCCGTTCCAGAGCTCCGTGCAGTTTGAGCAGAATGAAGACTCTGGCCCTGGGACCATGCCAGGGTCTCAGGGTATTTGCAGATGATAGAAAAATAGGTCGAGTGGTAAATAATGAAGATGCCAGGTGAGTTAAATAGACCAGCTGGACTGACAGGTAAGCTAGGCCTACAAATACAGCCAGATACAAGGTCACACGTAGGGTGCAAAGGGCAGGGGAGAGAGCTGCGGAGCCCATCTCCAGCATGAGACAGTGTCTACAAGGCTACTTTTCATTCTACACCACAAGCCCCATGAACCTGAGTCAGGTAACCTGGGCTCTGAGACTTGCTGCCACGAGTGGTTTTTTCTCTGTAAACAAACCCTGTGGGTGTGCCTAGCCTACACCCCTCTGTCGGCAGAGGGATGCAAATGGGGCACTTCGAAAGTGCAAATGAAGCAGGGATTTAAATATCCCCCGCTTCATTTGCATAATCACACAATGGTGCTCTTTCAAAAAGTACTATTTCAAAATTGAAAGTACAGTCTAGATGCAGTTCTTTCGAAAACAGGGCGCTTTTTCAAAAGATCCTGTAAGCCTGAGCACCCCTTTTTTGAAAGAACTGAGTCTAGACTGCGGTTTCAATTTCAAAATAGCATTTTCGAAAGAGCGCCATTACGTGATTATGCAAATGAAGTGCAGAATATTTAAATCCCTGCTTCATTTGCACTTTTGAAGTGCTTCATTTACATCCCTCTGCCGACAGAGGGGTGTAGTCTAAACATAGCCTTGGTGACCATGATAGATAAACTGAATAGCTACGAGAGTGAATGTAACCCTTAGGGCTGCGTCTAGACTGGCATGATTTTGCGCAAATACTTTTAACAGAAAAGTTTTTCTGTTAAAAGTATTTGCGCAAGAGAGCGTCTACACTGGCAAGCACCTTTGCACAAAAGCATCCGTGCCAGTGTAGACGCTCTCTTGAGCAAGAAAGCGCCAATGGCCATTTTAGCCATCAGGCTTTCTTATACAAGAAATTAACATTGGGGCTGCATCTAGACTGGCAAGATTTTGCGCAAAAGCAAGTGCTTTTGCGCAAAATCTTGCCACCTGTCTACACTGGCCGCAAGTATTTGCGCAAGAACACTGACATTGTAATGTACAAAATCAGTGGTTCTTGCACAAATACTCTGACGCTCCCGCTCAGGGATAAGCCCTCTTGTGCAAGTATTCCTGCGTAAGAGGCCAGTGTAGACCGCCAAGTTAATTTCTTGCGCAAGAAAGCCCAATGGCTAAAAGGGCCCTCGGAGCTTTCTTGCTCAAGAGAGCGTCTACACTGGCATGGATGCTTTTGCGCAAAGGTGCTTGCCAGTATAGACGCTCTCTTGCGCAAATACTTTTAACAGAAAAACTTTTCTGTTAAAAGTATTTGCGCAAAATCCTGCCAGTGTAGATGCAGCCTTTGCTGTCTACACTGGCCCTCTTGCGCAAGAATACTTGCACCAGAGGGCTTATCCCTGAGCAGGAGCGTCAGAGTATTTGCGCAAGAACCACTGATTTTGTACATTACAACATCAGTGTTCTTGCACAAATACTCATGGCCAGTGTAGACAGGTGGCAAGATTTTGTGCAAAAGCAATTGCTTTTGCACAAAATCATTCCAGTATAGACGCAGCATAGAAGTATAAAGAGGGTAATATCAAGCAGGGGTAAGGGAGAGGTCTTACCTCTGAATATATTAGGTTGATTACTGGAATACTGTGTCCAATTCTGATGTGAAAGCTTCCAAAAGGATGTTCTGATATTGGAAAGAATTCAATAAATCTGATCTGCACCCCCCCCCCCCCGCCACCCCCACAAGCTCAGCTTGGGGACTACATAGAGACCTTTATTTGCCACACTTTTCCCCTCAGCACTAGCTTTGGGGAATTTCCGTTCCTTTTCCCTCCAAATCAGGGGGGAGGGTCACTATCAGGGGAGGATATTGGCTAGTGGCTCCCTTTGATTTATGAAGACACCTCACAGTGTTTTCCGCTTGTTATCCAAATAGAATCTCTGGCTATGTCTAGACTGCAGAGTTTTACTGCAAACCGCAACTTGTGTATCTTTTTCTGCTTTTTTTCCCAGAAGAGGCTTTTCCGAAATTTGGCCTGTCCACATGGGCCAAATTTCGGAAACAATTTCTCATTTGGAACATCCCTTATTCCGAGAGGAATACAGGGATGCCAAAAGAATGCGCCTGCTTTTTCAGAAAACTGTTCCAAAAAAGCGGACACATTCCCTGGATGCGGCAGAGCTTTTCCGGGATACCTCTGGTATCCCAGAAAAACTGCAGTCTAGACATAGCCTCAGCTTCCAATCCTGACTTTTAGTAAAAAGTGGAAGAGTGACATCATTGGAGGTTGTTATCTGTTCAGCTGCTATCTCATGCTAAAGGCTAAGAAAAAGGTTGGTATGTACTTTTTGGATGGGCTGGGGGGCCCTCTTAAGGTTGAAATGTTAAGTCTAAGCAGGGGAAAGGAAATAATTTTCAGATAGTGAGTAATTTTCATGCACGTTGCAAAAACAAAACACAAATCAATTCATCAACATTTGCTTGTTTCTCACTGGTCCCAGATGTCTTTTAAAGGCCTTCCATTGGGCCTATGTTCCTGTGTGATTAGTACTGCCAGAGAGAGGTCCAGCTGCAAGGACCGGAATCTTGTCTGTGTGCTGTTGGGTCCAGTGTCCAGGAACGCTGCCTCCGGGTACAGTATCAATCCCAGCTGTTTGCAGGTGATCCTTGCCCAGCATGAGTTCTTTCTGGAGAGATCAGTGGTGTCTGGCTAAGAATTTGTGTGACCAGATTTGACAGGTTCCTTACATCAGGGGCCTGCTACGGGCCCGTGATAAGTTGTGGAGGTGGGAAGAGGTTTCCTTTCATATAGACTGGAATCTTCTGTGGAAGGAACATTTGGCCTCCTAGTATTTCAGGTTTGTTGCCAGGGCTCAGCCAAGGCTGCTGGCCTCCTCCAGACCCAAGATCTTCTGTGCCTTTCCCTCTCACATCTGTTTGTCCCAGATTGGGGGCCGGTTGTGGCTAGATCCAGGTTTTCCATGACAGGCAGAGCGAAGACATGGCTTGCTCCTGAGGAGCTGCAGATGGCCCAGAGCAACAGGCTTGGTTTGCGGTGTTGTGGACTGGTGCTAAGCAGCTGTGGGGACTCTCCCAGAGAAAGGAACTAGATCTCAGCACAGTGAAATGGCTTCCTGTTTCCTGGGTAACCCTGAGATTAGCTCCACAGCCCACACATCACAGGGATTCCCTCAGCGGTTACTGCTGTCTTTGATTAAGCAAGACCAGAAAAAACAAGCAGCAAAGGGGGCCCAAAAGCTGCTGTTTTATGCAGCCCATTCAAGAAGAGACCCCAGCAAGATACATTTCCACAGAGAGGAGAGGAGCCTGTGGTATCCCAGCGTCCATCAGTGCAGGTGTGAGCCAGAGGAGAAGACTGAATGCCCTTGTACAGTCAATAGCTTCAGTGAAAGGCGGGAAGGACTCTGCTGAGTAAGGCTGGCTCTGGAGGTGACCTCAGATCTCTGTGCCACAGCTAGAGTGGCAGAGGCCCATTACTGCCTCCACTGCAGGATATGCCTCTCCCTAAATAAGTCCCTTCTGCAGGCACTTTGGCTTGTGGAAGATAAAGCAGCCAAGCAGGAGCACAGCCACCAGCACCAGAGAGCAAAACACCATGAGCCCCACATAACTGGCATGGGAGAGGGGGCGTGTCGGGGGCTTCTCTGCAGGGATCATGTTTGTCAGGTTCAGCATGTAGCCCAGAGTCCAGCCTGCATCACTGCTGCCAATCTGGAAAAGGAGGACTCAGATTACCTACCGGGACTAAGGAACATACAGGCAGCGGGTTGGTACAGACAAGAGGGGCTGAGACGGGAAGGTGTCTTCTTGGGGTAGTGGTATGGGGCAAGGTAGGGTGTGTGAGAGATGGGGAGCTGGGGAGGCAGGGTGGTGGTGTCACAAGTGTTACAGCCCCACAGAGAGGGGGTGGTAGATAGGGTGGGGATGTCATACCCAGAAACACTCTGCACATAGAAGTTACCTTCCCGAGGAACTGGATGTTTTGCCATTTCTCTGCAGTAAATCCATAGCCATTCTCCAGCAGGGAGAGGATGTAGGCCCCAGAGAAACAATATTCACTCAGGTACTTCTCTTTTATATTAGGAAATTCTGCCTTTACCTGTATCAGGACAAAGACGTCACTTGTCACTGCGCCATATGGTTACCACCTGCCTGGCTTGCACCACAGACCACTCGTCAGGTGCTAGCAGCATCTGTCCACTCCATTGTCAGCCCCACGTACTCCAGAAGTTTCCCCCATCCATTCAGTGAGAGGGGAGAAGGCTTTCTGTGTATGTGAGCCCTCTTCACATCCTCTCACCAGTGGAGTGGTCACAGGCAGCAAAGGGCATGCAGGACCACAGTGCAGGAGAAGGGACGTGTCCTGTAAATCGGCCCAGGGAAGATTCTACACAATGGCAAAACTAGAGGTTCCCTCAAAACTGCATGTGTGAGGGGGTAGTACACCTGCTGCCTGGCTCCCACACACAGCCACTATGACCAGGGCTTCCCCCTGACTCGGGGGGGGTAGTGCAGAGCAACAGCCTCTGGATGCTGTGGCCACTCGCTCTCTTACCTCATTCCAAGGCCTGGAGCAGAATCTTTGCACGGTGCTTGTCACTCTGTTCAGAGGGACTGGGCTCTTCTCTGTTGTCAGGTTTAAAAAGTTCATCACAAAGTAGAAAGCAGAAAATGCCTGGAAGGGGAGAGAATTTTAACCTGCTTAGTTTTAATGTGGAAAGCAGAGCCCAAATCCACGCAATGAAACACCAGAGCATGATTACCAATGTGAATCCAAAGTGTTGTAGAAACGGAAATCCAAGCATTTCAGCTTGCCTAGGGCTCCATAAAAATGCCCATGACAGCACATCTGGATGCCTGAGGAGTGGCTTTTGCAGCTAACTGGGTCAGAATTATAGGCACGAAGTAGTGACACTTTCATGGGGGTAAAGCAAAGGAAAGCGATTCAAATGTTACTGTCTCCTATTATAGGAGAGGTTGCTAGCACTGTCTATTGTCATATTTGCATTACTTTCCCTTATATGAGCCTCTTTCCAATTGTCTATAACTTCAGCAAACCTAAAAGTTCCCATGCTGGGTGTCCGCCCAAGCTCCTATGTTGGTGGAAGGGCGTGCTTGTTTTTTTAGATTTTAGCCAAAATGTTTCAACTGTTTCTCAGAAGGAGTTTTAGGAAAAATAAAGTGTCACTCGAATGTTCAAGAAGTCTAGTAACTGTTTCCTTGGAAGTAATTGTATCCCCCTGCCAGACCTATGGAGGGAAAAGCACAGTTTATGACAAGGATCCTGGGGAGCTGGGATTAGAGAGGGGAAAGAGAGGAACTGGGAACGTGAGCTGGGGAGAAACTGGGCCTGGGAATGAAGGGAGGGGCGGAGACAGAGTGACTGTTTGGGCAGGGAACTGGTGGTGAGAATTGTGTGGGAGGGTGTGGAGGCCAGGACTGGCTGGGCAAGTCACCCAGACTGGCAGACTGTGGGGGGGGGGGGGGGGGGGGGGGGGAGATCAATCGGAGGAGAAGCTGAGAGGCAGGGCCTGGGACTGGCTAGGCAAAGAGACAGGGACTCCGGAGAGCCAGGACAGTGGGATGGACTGGATGTTCCGGAGACCAGGAACAGGGTAAGGAGCTGGGGCCAGTAGGAAAGAAGGGGTCTTTGGCCCATGCACAAGTCAGCTCAGACTGGCAAGTGACCATGGCAGCTAAGAGTGAATGGGCCCTGGCAATGGCCCAGGCTCATCTCCTGTCGCCAGGTCTTGGGGCATTATTTTGCTGTGTGGATCATCTCAGAGCTCACTATTCCACAAGTACTAGTGCCACTAAGGACATGCAACCTCTGGGCACTTTCCCTCCCCAGAATGCACTAACACAAAACGCAGGCCGTGTGCATGGTGGGGACACACACGTTTGTGTGGCATATGGCTGTTTGCCTTATGGTTGGGATGTACAAAAATGTACTGAGAGAACACAACAAACCAGATTTGTTATAACTAGGCCAGGTGAGTCCTGTGGTGGCTTTTACTGGCTCTGTTCACACTAGAAGTGCAACAGTGTTTTTGTAATTACAGTAACAAACAGCTCCCCGCCCACCCAGAACTGCCTCCCAGTCTTCCCTCCAGCTCCCAGGGAACACACCCAAACCAGACCCTTTGTGTCTGCACTGGGTTAGAGCATGCCAATAGGCATTTGGACTCACCCCAAACTTCCCTTGCAACGGAGGCAGGAAAATCCCATTGAAGGAGCAGCTGGAGTAAGGGCAATGGCTAGTGTTGAAGATCTTCTGGATGGCCTTTCGGCACACTTGGTAATCCCCATTCCCCTGGAGGTGAAGCCGTCTGAATGGAAGCTGCTGCTCACCATTAGCTGTACAGGGGCTTGTGTAGAGGTCACTTGTATTCATAACCCTGAAATACCCTGGGTGAAAGCACGGATCCAGAAGGCTGCCATTCTGTGTGCTCTGCAGGGAAAACAACCCAGCCATGGGCATTCAGTTCCAGAGATGGGGGCATGGAAAAAGCAAGAGGATGTGCTGACCTGCGGAAGCTACTCTGGATCTGAGGACAGACAGATATGCCAGCCTTTTCCTACCAAGCACAAACTCTTCCTGTTTTCTGGGTCGGACGCCACTGTCTCTTCCAGAGCACATGCAGAAAAGTGGTTTTCACCCACAAGTGGTATCTGAGATAAGTTGGGCCTGATTTGCAAAGGTGCTGAGCACCTCCAGCGCCTGTTGCCTTCGGTCAGAGGTGTGAGTGCTCAGCACCCCCAAAACCAGACCCGCTATTTCCACCTTGGGTACCCAAGAACTGAGGCACCCCAAACTGGAACTTTATTCCTGGCTGCAAGTCAGGGAGAATGAATCTCCCCCACTGAAATTCACGGCTGTGAGGCTCAGCTTCTTGCCAGGCTGGGCTGTGCCCCAGTGGCATGTGCAAAACGTAACAAACACATGTGGGTGGGTCCCAAACCTCTCACCCCCCCAGATATCAGCTCTGGAGTGATTCCACTTGCCTGCAGGTCACCAGCCAGCTTCAGGCGCAGAGCCTGGTCCTTCCCGTAGCACAGGAAGCTGTGCGTGTACACGTTGTAGCTCTTTCCATAGAGACGGAAGTGCAGTGAGTTCTCTTGAGATTCAATAGGCTCGTGGTCTGGTACAAAGGTGATCTGGGTGGAGGCTCCACCGAGGTCCAGGGCCCCTGATGTCCCACTGCTGGATTGCAGGTGAGGCAGAAAGTCCAGCCAGCCAGTCTTTAAGCAGAACAGGGACAATGAGAGAAGGCAACCAGCCAAGGGCTGAGAGAAACAGGAATGTGGGGAACGGAAGAGGAGGGAGAAGGCAGAAGGAAAACATGAGGACCTGCAGCAGGGCACAGGGTGAAGGGATGGGGGTAGAGGGGCAAAACAAGGGTTCAGAAGGGACAGGATATGATGCACAGCAGGTGTCCATGAGAGGGTTAATAACATACAATCTGCAACTGAACAATCTATGAGAGAGAGAGTAAAAAAATATGACAAATCGCTCTACTGGTATGTATTCCACAGACTCCCAAGCACTTAACCAACTAGACAGAGGACTCATTCTGCCAGCCACTGAAATGTTCTCACCTCTGGGGTGGAACAGAGTAACTATTTAAAAGAACACAGCAATGATTTAGGACAGGAAATTAAGGAGGATACTTCGTCTAGCTGAAACAGCAGAGGAATTCTAGAGCAATGTTTCTCAACCAGTGGTACGAGTACCCTTATGGGTATCGAGGGACGTCTGAGTTGGTACATCAACACAACTGAAATTTGGAGAAAACTGAATTTTTGGTTTTAGTTTCATAGTGTTTTATTATTTTTGTACTTTTTATACCCCAAAATTTCATCACCCGCCCGGCTACCATTAAGTTGTTGAAACAAATGTGTTGCAACAGTAGAAAAAAAAATTGTGTACTGGGGGTACTTATAATATTTTTTTGAAAAAGGGGTACTTTATAAAAAAAGGTTGAGAAACACTGATCTAGAGTTTTGTTTCAATGCACTACCAGTGCTGTGGAGTCCATCATGACACCAACTCGCATGTGAGAACTGACATATTGAAAGCTGCGTTGCTGAAGAATTGTGTGTGGTCACTTTTTGATCCCCAATAAAACGAGGGGTAAAAGAAGCCAGTGCTTGCAGAAGCCTCCTTGGCAAGTATGGTTTACAAGGTTCCCACCCGCGGGCATTTCTGGAGTAATGCACCTCCCCCATCTATTGGATAGGTTACCTGCTTGAAGTTGCCCAACAGGTAATTAATGGTGATCCAGCCATAGGCGCCTTCTTCCTGACCACTGATGACTCTGGCACCCTGGAAGTCGAAGGGGGATGAGCGCAGCATGTTCTCTACTGCAGAGAGGACTCTGTCAGCTACACTTCTGTTCTGCAAGCTGGATGTATGGAGGAAAGGACTGAGTGACGCCAGGCTACAAGCTCTCTCCAGCCTGTTGGTTTCACGCCCCCCTCCCCAACACACCTGTGATAGTTCTGTCAAGACAGAAGTTCCATCTGGATCTCACACACTAAGGCTGTGTCTAGACTGGCAAGTTTTTCCACAAAATCATCTGCTTTTATGGAAAAACTGTCCAGCTGCCTACACTGGTTGCCTGAATTTCGCAAAAGCACTGACGATCTCATGTAAGATTGTCAGTGCTTTTGCGGAAATACTGTGCTGCTCCCGTTCGGGCAAAAGTCTTTTTCCGAAAAACGTTTGCGCAAAAGGACCAGTGTAAACAGCAGAGATTTGTTTTCCGCAAAAAAGCCCCGACCGCGAAAATGGCCATCAGGGCTTTTTTGCAGAAAAGCGCGTCTAGATTGGCCACGGACGCTTTTCCGCAAAAAGTGCTTTTCCGGAAAAGCATCCTGCCAGTCTAGATGCACTTTTCCGAAAATGCTTTTAACGGAAAACTTTTCCGTTAAAAGCATTTCCGGAAAATCATGCCAGTGTAGACGTAGCCTAGATGTTTTCAGTGACATCACTCCTTACTGTCTTACCCTCCCAGCTGTTGGCTGATGTTTCTGATGCTCACTCCAACAACAGTCCCCACAGAGTTTGAGAACACCCGTTAGAGGGTGTCACACCCCAGGATTTCGCTCGGAAGACACGATATCACTGCTACAAAAGAACAGCGTGCTATAGTTTGCCCTTGTAGTTTCTGTAAGCAATACTCATCTGGTGGTAACCTAGCCAGCCACGAATAGGGATGAGGATATGCCTCTGTTTTTCCAGGATACAGGAGATGTCTGGGCAGCCAACCCATGGGTCAGTTTGGGATAATACTGCCTCTGAGCGTCCCTGATATGGGGCCATTACAGTGTACAGGCACAGCATGGGGAAAGGAAGTCAGGCAGGGACAGGAGTCAGAGAAGGGAGGTGAAAGGAAGAGACAAGAAGAGAGTTAAAGAGGGAGAAGCCTTGGTCAGGAGAAGAGGAGCAGATGTGAGAGGCAGTGATAGCAGAGCTGATAAAAGAATTCTGGATGTCTCTTGGCCTCAGACATAGGAACACTCATTCCCAATGATTCCCTGGTCAGGTCCTATTCTAAATAGAGGGTGGACTCACGCATGGCTGAACCATTCCCATGGATGGGAAGAAGAGGGACCAAACAGGACAAAAGCTGTATACAGTGGGACCAGCATAATCCCATGTAAGTTGTAGCAGCGCGTCGGGGATCCCCCTGATCCTGCAACAGCAAGATGAGACGCCACCAGCCAGTAGAATAGAGGGGTTATTGCTTCGCCAGGACACAGCACAGCACAAACGTGACGTGGTTACAGGAGTGAGGGCCAGGCAGCCTCAGACCACTTGGGGTGGGGTTCACCGCCCCCTCAGCCCCCTGTACTCAGCTTAGTCTCGTCTCTCCATGTTTTTCCAGACAAGAATGACTCTTCCCTAAACGGCGAGGAGTCCTGTGGCAGGACTCCCATGTCTGACGAAGTGGGTCTTTGCCCACGAAAGCTTATGCTCCAACACTTCAGTTAGTCTATAAAGTGCCACGGGACTCCTCGCCGCTTTTGCAGATTCGGACTAACACGGCTACCCCTCTGATACTCTTCCCCAAACCACACCCTTCCTTTGTTCCAACTCCTTCCCTCTCCGGTGAGAACCAGTTGGGCCATGGTCTACACATAAGGGCCCTCAGGGTGACCCCCAGCTGGGCAGTGCTTGCAGACAGAGGCCAGTAGGAGTCATCCACAGCCCACATCCCAAGCATAGTGCCCAGCAAGTGGTCTGTACCCTCACTACATCACTCAAGTCTATTGAGAAGCACAAGCTATGAAATCAGCTCTTGGTATTTGCTGTCCCTTAGGTTATGTCTACACTGGAAACGTAGGTCACCTGCTATGAAATTTACAAGACAGCTTACAACTGAGGTAAAGTCTCTATGTCGACATAGATATTGCATTCCCTAACCACACTAATGTAAGCCTTATGTGACTCATGGGGGTGGAGGGATTGTCGAGGATCATCAGATATCAAGAAAGGCAACATTCAAAAAACAGTAGGAGAGCACTTAGGTATCTCAGGACATTCAGTAACAAATTTGAAAATTGCCTTACTTCAGCCAAAAAAACCTTCAAAAATGGACTTCAGTGTGAAACTGAAGAGCTGGAATGCTCATGCAAACTAGATGATGTTCTAGCTGGAATTCATCTGCTAGCTCAGTAGCAAAAAGGTCTAGAAAACATGATCTCTGAGGGAAGACTGAAAGAACTGGGCTTCTTTAGTTTAGAAAAGAGAAGACTGAGGGGGACAGGATAGCAGTTTTCAAGTATCTAAAAGGGTGTTACAAGGAGGAGGGAGAAAAATTGTTCTCCTTGGCCTCTGATGATAGGACAAGAAGCAATGGCCTTGCATTGCAGTAAGTGAGGTTTAGGCTGGACATTAGAAAAAACTTCCTAACTATGAGGATGGTGAAACACCAGAATAAAATACCTAGGGAGGTTGTGGAATCTCTATCACTGGAAATATTTAAGTGCAGATTACATAGACATCTATCAGGGATGATCTAGACAGTGCTTCGTCTTGTCATGAGGGCAGGGAACTGGACTTGCTGACCTCTTGAGGTCCCTTCCAGTTCTAGTGTTCTATGACTCTAAGAGACTATGAAAAAGTAATTTTCTCTCTTTCAGTATTCACATCTTTTCATCAAATGTTGGGAATGAGCCACATCCACCCTGACTGAATTGACTTCATTAGCATTAGTCCTCCACATAATGATGTAAGCAGGGGCTGAACTACTGCTTGTTATCAGCCAGATAAAAGGAGAGAGCTGCCCTGGGCGTGGGTATGGTCACTCCAATGCTATGTCTACACTTGCGGCTTCTTGCGCAAGAATCTGCAGAGCGTCTATACTGCCCGTCCGCTCTTGCACAAGGAAATTTACAGTACGGTGTGGTAAGAGAGGGCTTCTTGTGCAAGAGCTATGCTCTTTTAACAGGTGTAAGCCCTCTTATGCAACAGCTCTTGAAGAAGGAGGCAGTGTGGATTTCTTGCGCAAAAAAGCCCTATGGCTAAACTGGTCATTGGAGCTTTCTTGCGCAAGAGAGCATCCACACTGCCATGGGAGCTCTTGCGCAAAAGCACAGCGCACACATGGCAGTGTGGACGTTTTCTTGCGCAAGAAGCCGCGAGTGTAGACATAGCCCAATTGTTTAGCTCTGCAAGATAATTAACTGTTAACTGTTGATATGTAAATACAGCTCATGCCAGGAGGGGGAAGGAATCTGAGGTGTGGCTATGTAAATCCAATTCAGCCAGGGCTGATGGAAGATCGATGCTGGAATGGAATGTGGTGTACTGTAACTAATTTGGGGCTGTTGTGGGGGTCACAAACCATGCTATCCCTAAATGTGGGATCTGTAAAACATGACACCAGTGCTTGCAGGAGAGACACCATCATTGTAAGAGGTCTCCGAGGAACAAGCCTCCCCCCTTCCAGAGTTGAGCTTGTCGTCTGGGCTATGAACTCTGTTTGTGGTATTTTCCCAAGTTAATGCTGTATGACTTCTCTCTCTGTTTCATTAAATGTTTCTTTCCTACACTCAGACTCTGTGCTTGCGAGTGGGGAAGCATTGCCTCTCAGAGGTGCCCAGGGGTGTGTGAATTTCCCAGGTTACTGGGTGGGGGCTTAAGCCGGTTCTGTGTGAGATGGACCCCTAGATATTGAACCCGGCCCTGGTTGCTACTGGGCCTACCCGGCAGAAGGGTTACATAATGTAACACTCCCATCTTTGCATGTGTATATATACCTTCCAAACTGAAGTTTCCATTTCATGCATCTGAAGAAGTGGGTTCCAGGCCATAAAAGCTTATATCCCAAATCAATTTGTTCATCTTTAAAGAGCCACAGGAATCCTCATTCTTTCTGCTGAAACAGACTAACATGTCTACCACTCTGAAACTTATTTTTGAAAAGTCATGAAAGACAGGAAAGATTCCAGAAGACTGAAAAAGGGGCAAATATAGTGCCCATCTGTGTGTGTGTGTGTATATATATATAAGGACAACCCAGTCAGCTTAACTTCAGTACCAAGAAAGATGATAAGTAACAGTCAGCATGTATTTGTCAGGATCAAAATGTGTCAAACAAACCTGATAGCTCGGTTTGACAGAATAACAAGCATTGTGCAGGAGAGAGAATCGGTAAGTGTGGAATATCTAAACTTTAGTAAGGCTTTTGATAGTTTCACATGACCTTCTTATAGATAAACTAGGGAGACACAGCCTAGATGGTGCTATTTCAAAGTGGGTTCATAACTGGTAGGGTAACTATTCCCAGAGGGTATGTCTACACTATAGTGTTATTTTGAAATAGCTTATTTCAAAATAGTTATTTCGAATTTGGCATTATTCCTTGTGGAATAAGGTTTACCAAATTCTAAATAAGCGCTCCACTATTTCGAATTTATTTCGAAATAGCAGTTTGGCTGTGTAGACACTAGGAAAGTTATTTCAAAATAACTTTGCTGTGTAGACATGCCCAGAGAGTAGTTATCAATGGTTCACAGGTATGCTGGAAGTGCATTACGAGTGGGGTTCTGCAGGGGTCAGTTTCAGATACAGTTTGGTCCAATATTTTCATTAATGACTTAGATACTGGCATGGAGAGTACACTTGTAAAGTTTGCAGATGATACCATACTAGGAGGGGCTGCAAGTGCTTTGACAGACAGGACTGTAATTCAAAATGATCTGGGCAAACTGGAGAAATGATCTGAGGACAATAGGATGACATTCAATAAGGACTAATGCAAAGTGCTCCACTTAGAAAGAACTATCGGTTTCACACATACAGAGTGGGGAGTGTCTGCCTAGAAAGGAGTAGTGCAGGAAGGAATCTAAGGGCCATAGTAGATTATAAGATAAACACGAGTCAACAGTGTAACACTGTTGCAAAAAAAAAAAAAAAAAAAAAAAAAAAAGCATGAACATGATTCTAGGATATATTAACAGGAGTGTTGCAAGTAAGATGCAAAAAGTCATTCTTCTGCTCTACTCCACATTGATTATGCCTCAGTTGGAGTATTGTGTCCTGGTCTGGGCACCATATTTCAGGAAAGATGTGGAGAAATTGAAGAAGGTCCAGAGAAGAGTAACAAGAATGATTAAAGGTCTAGAGAACATGACCTATAAGGGAAGATTGAAAGAATTCAGTTTGTTTAGTCTAGAAAAGAGGAGACTGAGAGTGGACATAATAGGGTATTACAAGGAGGAGGGAGAAAAATTGTTCTCTTTGGCCTCTGAGGATAGAATGAGAAGCAATAGGCTTAAATTGCAGCGAGGGAGGTTTAGGTTGGACACTAAGAAAAACTTCCTAACTCTCAGGGTGCTTAAGCACTGGAATAAACTGCCTAGGGAGGTTGTAGAATCTCCATCAGTGAAGGTATTTACGTGCAGGTTGGACTAACACCTGTTGGGGATGATCTAGATCCGTGGTGTCCAACATGCTAGCCACTAGCCACAAGTGGCTATTTGGTTGGTTGAGTGTGGGTAGTTTGCTATAGCAATAACCACTATAATGGCTGCTGTTTCAGAGCTGGTTGGACATCACTGATCAGATGGTGCTTGGTCCTGCTGTGAGAGCAGGATACTGGATTTGATGCCAAGGTTCTCAAGGTTCTTTCAAGGTCAATGATTAGGGAGCAGAGGGAAACCATCCCGTAGTTGGGACCCTCCTCCCAGAGGATGTTGTGGTATCCTCTCGCACTGAGGATACCTCTGAGGGGCAGGGAATGCCAGTTAGGAAGAGGCAGGTGTTAGTACTGGGTGATTCGATCGTTAGAAACATAGATAGTTGGGTTTGTGATGACCGGGAGAACCTATTCCAAAGCGCTACATTTGCATCCCTATTACGGAATAGGGGCCAATGTAGACACAGCCTAACTGTTTAAGCTTTAACCTGACTCCTTCAGTTGCTGTAACAGAACCAGGCACAATTTAAAAGAACTTCAGCCGGTCTTAAGGGACAGATATAGGGAGAGCTTGGGCATTTGGATCTGTGTCACTCCCAGGTGGCAGATCCGTTGGGGCACTTCTCAGCCTCCCCCAGGCTGCCCGCTGCGAAGGAATCACAGATTCTAGCAGCTAAAATCTGAAGTGTAATAAGCTCTCCCTGTACACTTATTGGGCACCTGTCAGCCTCCTCCAGGTTGCCTGCTGCAAGGGACCCCGATCTCAGCAGTTAAAGTCTCGGGTGTAGAGCACATACACACTGCCCTGACCGTCAGCTGACACCGGGAGAACCGTATGGTCACCTGCCTGCCTGGTGCAAAGGTTGCGGATCTCTTGAGGCATCTAGATAGACTTATGTGTAGTGCTGGGGAGGAGCCGGTGGTCGTGGTACATGTAGGTACCAATGACATAGGGAAGGGTAGGAGAGATGTCCTGGAGGCCAAATTTAGGCTGCTAGGAAAGAGACTGAAATCCAGGACCTCTATGGTGGCATTCTCGGGAATGCTTCCAGTTCCACGCACAGGGCCAGGTAGGCAGGCAGAGCTTCAGAGTCTCAATGCGTGGATGAGACGATGGTGTAGGGAAGAGGGGTTTGGATTTATTAGGAACTGGGGACACTTTTGGGAGAGGGGGAGCCTATACAGGAAGGATGGGCTCCACCTAAACCAGGGTGGAACCAGACTGCTGGCACTAAACATTAAAAAGGCCGTAGAGCAGTTTTTAAACTAAGAGATGGGAGAAAGCCAAACAACCGCATACAAAGGAATCCAATGCATCAGGGAAGGGCAGACAAATAAGCAGTGGCAAATTTTTAAAGTGCTTGTACACAAATACTAGGAGTCTGACTAATAAGATGGGTGAACTAGAGCACCTCGTATTAAAGGAGGAGATTGACATAATAGGCATCATTGAAACCTGGTGGAATGAGGAAAATCTGTGGGACACAATCATACCGGGATATAAAATATATCGAAAGGATAGAGCAGGCCGGGTGGGTGGCGGAGTGGCACTGTATGTGAAAGATAATGTAGAATCAAATGAAATAAAAATATTAAGTGAATCAACATGTTCAATAGAATCGCTATGGATAGTAATTCCATGCTCCAATAATAAGAAATTAGCAGTAGGGATATATTACCGACCACCTGACCAGGACAGCGATACTGACATTGAAATGCTGAGGGAGATTAGAGAGGCTACCAAAATAAAGAACTCTATAATAATGGGGGATTTTAATTACCCCCATATTGACTGGATACATGTCACCTCAGGAAGAGAAGCGGAGATAAAATTTCTAAATGGCTTAAATGACTGCTTCTTAGAGCAGCTAGTGCAGGAACCCACAAGGGGAGAGGCAATTCTCAATTTAGTCCTGAGTGGAGTGCAGGATTAGGTTCAGGATATAACCATTACCGGACCGCTTGGGAATAGTGACCATAATATAATAACATTCAACATTCCTGTGGTGGGAAGAACACCTCAGCAGTCCAGCACCCTGGCATTTAATTTCAAAAAGGGGAATTACACAAAAATGAGGAGGTTAGTTAAACAGAAATTAAAAGGCACAGTGACTAGAGCCAAATCCCTGAAAGCTGCATGGAAACTTTTTAAAGATACCATAATAGAGGCCCAACTTAAATGTATACCCCAAATTAAAAAACATAGCAAGAGACCTAAAAAAAGAGTCACCGTGGCTTAACCACCATGTAAAAGAAGCAGTGAGGGACAAAAAGGTATCTTTTAAGAAGTGGAAGTCCAATCCTAGTGAGATAAATAGAAAGGAACATAAACACTGTCAAATCAAGTGTAAAAATGTAATAAGAAAAGCAAAAAAAATTGTGAGGAACAGCTAGCCAAAAACTCAAAAAGAAATAACAAAATGTTTTTTAAGTACATTAGAAGCAGGAAGCCTGCTATAAAAACCCATTGGTCCCCTAGATGATCGAGCTATAAAAGGAGCAATCAAGGATGATAAAGCCATTGCGGAGAAACTAAATGATTTCTTTGCTTCAGTCTTCACGGCTGAGGACGTTGGGGAGATTCCTGAATCTGCCCCGTCCTTTTTGGGTGATGAATCTGAGGAACTGTCCCGGATTGAAGTGTCATTAGAGGAGGTTTTGGAACAAATAGAAAAACGTAATGTTAACAAATCTCCGGGACCGGATGGCATTCATCCAAGGGTTCTAAAAGAACTAAAATGGGAAATTGCTGAGCTATTATCTGTGGTTTGTAACCTATCCTTTAAATCAGCTTCCGTACCTGATGACTGGAAGGTAGCCAACGTGACACCAATATTTAAAAAGGGCTCTAGAGGCGATCCTGGCAATTACAGACCGGTAAGTCTAACTTCAGTACCGGGCAAATTAGTCGAAACAATAGTAAAGAATAAAATTGTGAAGCATGTAGAAGAACATAATTTATTGGACAAAAGTCAACATGGTTTCTATAAAGGGAAATCCTGTCTTACTAATCTGTTAAGAGTTCTTTGAAGGGGTTAACAAACATGCGGACAAGGGGGATCCAGTAGATATAGTATACTTGGATTTTCAGAAAGCCTTTGACAAGATCCCTCACCAAAGGCTCTTGTGTAAATTACATGGCCATGGGATAAGAGGGAAGGTCCTTTCTTGGATTGAGAACTGGTTAAAAGACAGGCAACAAAGGGTAGGAATAAATGGTAAATTTTCCGATTGGAGAGGGGTAACTAGTGGTGTCCCCCAAGGGTCAGTCCTGGGACCAATCCTTTTCAACTTATTCATAAATGATCTGGAGAAAGGGGTGAGCAGTGAGGTAGTAAAGTTTGCAGATGATACTGTCACGTTGCTGAATTGGAGGGAAGCAGCCAGATCGCTGCTGCACCCCTAAGTGGGGGTGTTGGCCCCAGAAATTGGTGTAGGGGGAGCCATGTGGGGTATTGAATGGGAGATTATTGTTTGTTGATCTTATGTACGCTATTTATGTGAGTGTATAATGTCTATGTGTGTAGGTAGGAATCTGTAATCTGTGTGGAAGCTGAATATTTCTGTGAATATGGTTGAGCATTGCTATGGACAGGCTGAGTAGTGAAGCCCTGTGGAACAATGGCCCTTGATGGCCCAAAGACACACCTAAAGCAGGAGGGCGGAGACCCAAGAGCTGCCAGCAGAGAGAGGCTGAGGACCAGGTGACCTGCTGCATACTAGAAGAGGCCAGGAAGGGTATAAAGAGGCCATGTGGTCGATGCCATTTTGTTCTCAGCTCAGCACTTCATCCCAGAGGCAGCACTGCAGGGATTGAAAAGCCCGGAAGACCTGTGAACCCATCCTGATCGTAGGATGTGCAATAAGAACTTTTAAACCAGCAGCCGCAACACCTCTGCTAGAGCCTGCATCGAGAACTGGGAGATTCGGTGCATGTAACGTACTGTACTTTAATAACCTTACTCTCATGCTTTTCTTTCTTGTGTTAATAAACCTTTAGTTTTAGATTCTAAAGGATTGGCCCAGCATGATTTGTGGGTAAGATCCAGAGGGTAAATTGACCAGGGATCTGTGGCTGGTTTCTTGGAACCGGACAGGACTTGTTCGGGGTAGGTGGGATTGGGTGCTAGGACCCCCCACCTGTGTATAGGCCCGGGGCCATCTGGGGCACGGATATTGCTGGGGTGTCGGAGGGGTTTTGCTCAGGAGACTTCAGGCAGGCAGCTGAAGCGCTCTGTGAGACTGGTTTGTGGCCTCTGTGGAGAGGTCGCCAGTCGAGGGCTGTAAGGAACCCCGGATTTGAGCAATTCGCCCTGAGCGGATGCCCTTAGCTGTGCCCAGACACGGCCCGGTCTGTCACAGATACCAAACTGTTTAGGATAGTCAAGACAGAAGCAGACTGTGAGGGACTCCAAGAAGATCTCACCAAACTGAGTGATAGGGCAACAAAATGGCAAATGAAATTTAATGTGGATAAGTGTAAAGTAATGCACATCGGGAAAAATAACCCCAACTATACGTACAGTATGATGGGGGCTAATTTGGCTACGACAAATCAGGAAAGAGATCTTGGAGTTATCGTGGACAGTTCTCTGAAAACTTCCACACAGTGTGTAGCGGCGGTCAAAAAGGCAAATAGGATGCTAGGAATTATTAAGAAAGGATAGAAAATAAGACCCAGAATATCTTACTGCCCCTGTATAAAACTATGGTACGCCCACATCTTGAATACTGTGTACAGATGTGGTCTCCTCACCTCAAAAAAGATATTTTGGCCTTGGAAAGGGTTCAGAAAAGGGCAACTAAAATGATTAGGGGTTTGGAACGGGTCCCATATGAGGAGAGGTTAAAGCGACTGGGACTTTTCAGTTTAGAAAAGAGGAGACTGAGGGGGGATGTGATAGAGATATATAAAATCATGAGTGGTGTGGAGAGGGCTGATAAAGAAAAATTATTTATTAGTTCCCTAAATAGAAGAACTAGAGGACACCAAATGAAATTAATGGGGAGCAGGTTTAAAACTAATAAAAGAACGTTCTTCTTCACACAGCGTGTAGTCAACCTGTGGAACTCCTTGCCAGAGGAGGCTGTGAAGGCTAGGACTATAATAGAGTTTAAAGAGAAGCTAGATAATTTCATGGAGGTTAGGGCCATAAAAGGCTATTAGCCAGAGGATAAAATGGTGTCCTTGGCCTCTGTTTGTCAGAGGTTGGAGAGGGATGGCAGGAGACAAATCACTTGATCATTGTCTTCGGTCCATCCTCTCTGGGACACCTGGTGCTGGCCACTGTCGGTAGACAGGATACTGGGCTAGATGGACCTTTGGTCTGACTCAGTACGGCCGTTCTTATGTTCTTATTATGTCAGTGTAGTAGGGAACATACATTGGTGGGCAAGGCTGTGATGTGTATGCTGGCATAATCAGTGGGTGTGCACGAAGAGTACACCTACATATGCAGTGCAGACCAGCCCTGAGAGAAGGTGAAGGTTACATTTGTGCAGTACCTGAGCAGCCTCATGCCAGCTGTAGCCCCAAGGTAGACAGGGGTATCTCTGTGCTGCTGTTCTGGAACCATCTCCTGAGCTCTTTTTATGCAGTTCTGGAGGGAGAGGCCAGCTTCATCCGGGTCTTTGGAGTAACCTGAGATCCCTGAGCCTTCAAGGGAAAGAATAAGACATTTTATTTCATGCACTCAGCTGAGCCCTACAGCCCATAGTGATCACTGCATATTACTCCTAACTTCTACTGCAGAGACCTCCTAGCAACAATCATATTATACCAGCCTTAACACTCATTTAACAGACTACGAAGAACCCTCCTTTCCCAAGGAAGTGTTCACGTCCTTATGTTAGTGGCTGAAACTTTGTGGAAGCTGATTGGTGAAAAGAGAAGTTACTCACTTTGTGCAGTAACGAGTGTTCTTTGAGATGTGAGTCCCTATGGGTGCTCCACTGTTGATGTCGGGCTCCATGAGTCGGAGATTTTCAAACAGTCATCGGGCAGGCTGCACATGTGCGAGTGGAGAGCAACATTCCTGGCTTTGAAGTAGCTCATGCACCCACTTTTCCCTCTTTTTCTTCTTTGACGCCTTCGTGGGCTGCTATCATTGCACAAACAAGTGGGCAAGAGGGCTGGTCATGGAGCACCCATGGGGACACACATCTCAAAGAATGATCCTTACTGCATGAAGTGAGTAACTTTTCTTTCTTCTTCAAGTGATGTCTCCGTGGGTGCTCCACTATTGGTGTCTACGTAGCAGTGCCCTTTGAGATGGACAATGGGCTTCGATTCATTGCTACAAATTGTGGAGAGGACCACGGTGGCTACTGTGGTATCTGCTGCGGAGCACGGTAGAATAGCATAGTGCTTCATGAATGTGTAATGTGATGTCCATGTCGTTGCTCTGCATGTCTCCTGGCATGAGACCCCCCCATAGGAAAGCAGCAGATGTTGTCATCGCCCTGGTAGAATGGGCCCTTGGAGTCGTCGGTAATGACCTGTTCTGGAGCGAGTAACAGGTAGTAATGCATGATGTTATCAGCTTTGAAATGCGCTGAGAAAACAGTGGTTGTCCCTTGGATCTTTCAGCCAGAGATACCAGCAAACTCTGGGATAAGTCCCAGGATTGAGTCCTATCAAGATAGAAGGCAATTGCTCTTCTAGGGTATGTCTAGACTACAGGCTTTTGTCGACAGAGGCTTTGTCGACAGATTCAGTCGACAAAGCCTCTGTCGACAAATAGTGATAGAAATGTAGCCGTGTTAGTCTGGGGTAGCTGAAGCAAAATGCAGGACAATGTAGCACTTTAAAGACTAACAAGATGGTTTATTAGATGATGAGCTTTCGTGGGCCAGACCCACTTCCTCAGATCAAATAGTGGAAGAAAATAGTCACAACCATATATACCAAAGGATACAATTAAAAAAAATGAACACATATGAAAAGGACAAATCACATTTCAGAACAGGACAGGAATGCGGGGGGGGGGGGGGGGGAGGAAGGAAGGTAAGTGTCTGTGAATTGATGATATTAGAGGTGGGGAGAGTGGGATGTTTGTGAGTTAATGGTATTAGAGGTGATAATTGGGGAAGCTATCTTGGTAATGGGTAAGATAGTTTGAGTGTTTGTTCATTCCTTTTTGGAGGGTGTCGAATTTTAACACGAATGACAGTTCAGAGGATTCCCTTTCAAGTGCAGATGTAAAAGGTCTTTGTAGCAGAATGCAGGTGGTTAAGTCATTGAGAGAGTATCCTTTCTGGTTAAAATGGCAAGAAACTGTTTTTTCTTTGTGATCTTCTCTGATATATGTTTTGTGGGCATTAATCCTTTGGCGAAGTGTCTGAGATGTTTGTCCAATGTACATAGCAGACGGACACTTTCGGCACATGATAGCATAGATTATATTTCTGGATGCGCAGGAATATGTGTTCTTGATCTTATAACTCACTTGGTTAGGTCCAATAATGGTATCAGCAGAATGAATATGTGGACAAAGCTGGCAACGGGGTTTGTTGCAAGGGAAGGTACCAGGGTTGGTATTAGTGTGGTATGTCCTGTGGTTGTTGGTAAGAATCATCTTGAGATTAGGTGGTTGTCTATAGGAGACTATGGGTCTGTCTCCCAGAGCCTCTTGGAGTTTGGTATCCTGTTCCAGTATAGGCTGTAGTTTATTGATAATGTGTTGGACAGGTTTAAGTTGGGGGTTGTAGGTGATGACAAAGAGCGTCTAGACTGCAGCCAGTTCTGTCGACAAAGCAAGCCACTTTGTCAACATGAGAGTGTAGACGCAAAGGACAGTGTAGATGCAATAACGCCTTCTGTCGACAGAACTCTGTCGACAAAAGTCGTTATTCCTCTTAGAATTAGGTTTACTGCCATCGACAAAACTGCTGAGTTCTGTCGATGTTATCAACAGAACTCGGCGGTAGTGTAGACGCAGGTATAGTTTTGTTGACAAAAGTCCACTTTTGTCAATAAAACCCTGTGGTCTAGACACACCCCTAATGTCCAAAGTGTGTAAAGCGGCCTCTTCTCTGGAGCAGTGTGGTTTTGGATAGAAGGTGGTTCATTGATATGGAATTCCAACCCAACTTTGGGTAAAAAGGCCACAGAATCATCTTGTGCTTGTGAAAGTTCATGTATGGAGGCGAAGCCATGAGCGCTGCAAGTTCGCTAACCTGCCTTGCAGATGTGATTGTGAGGAGGAACAGCGTCTTCATGGTGAGGAAGGTAAGTGATGAAGTTGCCATTGGTTTGAAAGGTGCTTTTGTGAGTCAGTGGAGGACCAATCCTAAGTCCCACGTGGGAGGTATGGGTGTACGCTGTGGGTGAAGGTTTTGTAGACCCTTCCTGAATCTCTTAGAGATGGGATGGAAAAATATGGAGAACCCATCAAGATATTCCAATATCAGGTGGAGTGGCACCCCAGAGGGTTGTATTCCTCTGTTTGTGTGCACCACTGAGTAAAGCGATGCCACTTGTACAGGTAAGTTTTACATGTCTTTTGCCTCCTGCTGTGCAGCAGTACATTTCTCACTTGCTAGGAAAACTGCTGCTCCGCTTCTGAGAACCAGACAGGTGCTGTGCCGTCAGGTGTAGCGTTCATGGTTGGGGATGAATTATTGAGCCCTTGTTCTGGGAGAGAAGCTCCGGGAGGTTCGGAAGCATGCAGGGAGGTTGTAGAGACAGTTGATAAATGTCGAGGCCACACTGGGGCTATTAGAATCACTCAGGCCCCATCTGACTGTATCTTTCAGAAGACACTGGGAATGAGGGAGTAGGAGGAAAGGCATATAGTAAATGGGTCCACCAAGAAAGGAGCATTGCATCCCCCAGGGAGCCGTGTCCTATGCTCACTCTTGAACAGTACGGGGGGCATTTGGAGTTCTGTCTGGTCGCAAAGAGGTCTATCTGAGGCCTTGGAAGAGCTCGTAGGTGATGTGATTGTGCAACTCCCACTTGTGCTCTTCGAGGCAGTTGCGGCTGAGGGCGTCTGCCATAATATTCGTATCCCCAGGTAACTATGCTGCCGTGATGTCTATGTTGTGCTGCATACAATTCCACAGCTTGATTGCCTCTGCGCATAATGACTAGGATCTCGCACCGCCTTGACGATTGATGTAAAACATCGTGGTCATGTTGTCGGTGAGGATACGCACCAAAGAGCCCTGAATGTGTGAGGAAGTGTTTGCATACATTGTGAACTGCTTAAAGCTCGAGCAGGTTTATGTGGCATACGGACTCATCTTTGGACCACTTCCCTTTTCCCTTGTGTGACCTGTTGTTGCAAGTGTGCACCCCAGCCCATCAGTGAGGCGTCCACAGCAATCTGTTTAGACAGCTGGTCATGATGGAAAAGCTTAGGTTCCGCACCTGGGTCTACCATCAGAGGGAGGTAAGGAGCGTGGAGGCGGTGAGGTGTGCCTGTGGATGTGACAGCTGGCTGGCATGTACACAGAAGAAATCCAGTCCTGGACACATTGCATGCACAGCCTGCCATGCAGAACTACGTATGTGGTGGCTGCCATGTGTCCCATAAGCTTGAGGCAAGTTAGGATGGGTATGGTTGGGCTAGTGGTAACAATAGTGACTTAGCTTTTTATGTTCTCGAAACGGTGATTGGGGAGATAGGTCTGTGCTGTTATAGAATCCTAGGGCTGGAAGAGACCTCAGGTCATTGAGTCCAGCCCCCTGCTCAAAGCAGGACCAATCCCAACTAAATCAACCCAGCCAGGGCTTTGTCAAGCCGAGACTAAAAAACTTCTAGGGATAGAGATTCCACCACCTCCCTAAGGACCCCATCCCAGTGCTTCCCCACCCTCCTAGTGAAATAGATTTTCCTAATATCCAACCTAGATCTCCCCCACTGCAACTTGAGACCATTTCTCCTTGTTCTGCCATCCGTCACTGCTGAGAACAGCCTCTCTCCATCCTCTTCGGAGCCTCCCTTCAGGGAGTTGAAGGCTGCTCTCAAATCCCCCCTCACTCGTCTCTTCTGCAGACTAAATAAGCCCAAATCCTTCAGCCTCTCATCATAGGTCATGTGCTCCAGCCCCCTAATCATTTTGCTTACCCTCCACTGGACCCTCTCCAATGCGTTCACATCCTTTCTGTAGTGGGGGCCCCAGAACTGGACGCAATACTCCAGATGCGGCCTCACCAGAGCCGAATAAAGGGGAATAATCACTTCTCTAGATCTGCTGGAAATTCTCCTCCTATTACACCCTAATATGCCATTCACCTTCTTGGCTACAAGGGCACACTGTTGACTCATATCCAGCTTCTCATCCATTTTAATCCCCAGGTCCTTTTCTGCTGAACTGCTACTTAGCCAGTTGGTCCCCAGCCTATAACAATGCTTGGGATTCTTTCATCCCATTCCTTGTTGAACCTCATCAGATTTCTTTTGGCCCAATCCTCTGATCTGTCCAGGTCACTCTGGACCCTACCCCTGCCCTCCAGCGTATCTACCTCTCTCCCTAGCTTATGGAATCTATGTGAGCCCTTACAAACTCCAGAGATTGTGTAGGGCATAGTGCAGATTTCTGCGTGTTGATAATGAAACCTAGCGACTGAAGAAAGGCCTTTGTAAACCTGATCATGCCTCTTGTGGTGTGTTGTGAGGGGCCCTTGATAAGGCAATTGTCCAGCTAGGGGAATATTGTAATGCCATTGCATCTGAGATGTGCTGCTGCCACTGCAAGGGACTTGGAAAAGACTCTGGGGGCAAAGGAGAGTCCAAATGGGAGGACTCTGTACCGAAAGTGATGTAAAGCTACAACGAATTGTAGGAAACACCTGCGTGCGGGATGTATTGTGACGTGAATATGCATCTTGAAGGTCAAGGGCTGCAAACTAGTTCCCTCTGTCCAGTACCAGAATTATAGTGGCAAGAGTGATCATTTTGAATTACTGCTTGCTGAGGTACTTGTTTAATTGCTGCAGGTCCAAGATGGACCTCCAACCCCCTGACCTCTTCTCGGTAAGAAAGCAGTTTGAATAAAAACGTTTCCCTTCACATTTTTTTGGGACTCGTTCTATGGCTCCTATATGGAGCAGATGTTGCACCTCTTGGCAGAGCAGTGTGTCGTGAGAGGGTCCCTGAAGAGGAAGGGAGAAAGTGGGGCAGCTGGGAGGATTGCTGTGAAAGGATAGAATATCCACTGATGATTTCTAGTACCCACTGATCTGTGGCAATTGCCCATTGATTGTAATAAGGGTGCAAGCGGTGGTGAAATATGTTGGACTTGCCAGGTACTGGAATGGAAGGGAAGTCGGGCAGACCCTTGACCAAATTCTCAAACTTGCTGCCTAGAGGCGTGAGTCATGGAAGAGCGATTGTTAAGGGCTCTTCTATGGTGGTTTCGAGGTTGGAAGCGTTTCTTTCAAAAGTCCAGTACTGCTGTTGTCTAGTAAAGTCCAAGTCCCTGTGTCTCTGGTAAGGTATGTAATGCTTCCTCCAGTAGTGTGGAGTGTACATCCCAAATGTGCGCAAAGTAGTACACAAATCTTTGCTAGAGTCCAAGGCCTTGTCAGTACCTGTAGCAAATAATTTGGTCTTATCAAATGGCAGGTCCTCTACTTTGGCCTGGACTCCTGCTGCTTGCAGCTAAGATGCACGTCTCATTACCACAGACGTCGCAGTAGACCTAGCCGCAGTATCTGCGGCTCCTAGGGCCATTTGTAGCGTTGTCCGGGATATAGTGTATCCCTTAAGGACAGGTCTTTTGTCCTCTGCAATGCTGTGCATAAATGCTGTTAGTTTCGTGTAATTGGCAAAATTGTGAATTGCAAGCAGCACTGTACAGTTGGCTATGCGCAGCTGCAGGATTGAGGAGGAGTACATCTTCCTCCCAAAGACCTTGAGGCGTTTGTGGTCTTTGTCCTGTGTCTGAGCCTTGTGCTGCGGGGTTTTGGCCCTTTGGTTCACAGCATCAACCATCAAGGAGTTAGGCTGAGGGTGTAAGTACAGGAATATCATGCCCTTTGATGGGACAAAATACTTTCTATTGGCCCTTTTGTTGGCCAGGGGGGCTGTGGTGGGGTTTGCCATACTTCATCAGCTGCCTCAAGAATAGCTTGGTCTAGAGGCAAGTTAATATTGGATTTTGCAGAGGGCTGCAGGTTCTTTAGGAGTTTGTGGTGTTTTTCCTGCACCTCTGATAACTACCTCCCGACTGACAGCTACTCTCTAAAATAGCTCCTGGAACTGTTTACGGTCATCACTAGTTGCTGGATCATTTGGGATAACCACTTCACCAGGAGTGGAGGAGGAGTTATCATAGGGTGGTATGTCTGATTGCTGGACCATTGGTTCATCCTCAATTTGCCCTTCCTCTAGGTCTGTGCCCTCGAATGGGAAACGCGATGGGTCTGAATGTATAGAGGTCACACACCTCGGTGCAGGTGTGGGAGGGCAGTGGAGGTATAACAAGGTGCACCGTGGCAATAGGGGGACCATCAGCTATGGTGTCTGTCATAATAGTGCCATTCCAGATACCAGGGAGGATATTGACAATGAGGTAAGCCATATGCCCTGGGGAGGGGTTTCGAGAGAAGAATCTATTCCTTGAATCCCCTTGGTAGGCACTGATTTGAGACGAGGCGGGTGAACATGGTGAGCCCCTGATTGGTAACGGGGAGTGAGAGCGGTGCCATGTTGAAGGCCGAGTGGGGGGCCCAGTTCTGGCCCACCTGCCCTATCTTGGTGGTACCTGTGTTTTGCACATTGGGGAACAGCTGTGGAATGATTCCCTGTGAGCTGCTGCTGCTGTGTCCCCCGGTACATGAGGTGGTGGCATGGGAGTGGTCGTGACCCTGGGAGATGTGGGTTTAGCATGAGGTACTGGAGGGCAGCTGGGACTAGCTCTGTCACCTCCCGGAGCCTGGGGTGGAAATTGCACAGGGGTTCATGTTGTGCCAGGGATAGTGAGTGTGCTCCAGGTACCCCAGGTGTCCTTGATGCCAGTGGTGCCTCTGTTACATCAGGGCCCTTAGTAGGTACCTTTTTGATGCCTGAGCAGGTGGTTTGACTGCCTGTTTAGAGCGCGCTCTTGAGCCTGTCAGAGGAGGCTCGAGACGTCCCCATGCCCAAGGTGCCCAGTTCATCCCCTTTACTGATTCTTGCGGGGAGAGAGTGGGCTGGTGGGGGTCTGGTTTCTGACCGAGCCTTCTGAGGCAAAGAGTTGGAGGGGTTGTCCTGAGGGGATTTTGTGCTCGAGCCCTTATTGCCCCCTTTATAATTATGGGGGTCAAGGGCTTTCTCAATAGACCATGTGCAGGCTGTGAGTTCCCTTCCCTTGCGAGCCCTCGCTGTCAGGCTGCGGCAGTGGACACATTTTTGTTGTACATGTTTGTCCCCCAAACAGCGTATGCTTTCGCTGTGGGCATCAGAAGCTGGCTTAGGCTCCTGGCATCTTCCACATTTATTGTCCTTAGGCAGGACTGGCATATCTCCCCAAAGCTCAGTATACCCCACCCAAGTTATGTAAACCAACCTGCCTGCTTGGGTTAGTAGTTGGTTTATTTGTTAGGTTTGTTTGTTTGTTTGTGATTTCAGTTTGGCTTGTCCCTATGTGGCAGTGAGAGCTGCTAACAGCTTTTTTGTTTGAATAAAGAGAGGAGTCTATCTAAAGTACTCAATTGTTTCTCTTTGACTATCTAAAGAAGCATTTCAACTTTTTTTTATAAAGTACCCCTTTTTCAAAAAAAAAAATTATAAGAACCCCCAGTCCCTACAGTTTTCTGATACACATTTTTTGTTTTACTATTGCAACACATTTGTTTAAAACAACTTAATTGTAGCCAGGCGGGTGATGACATTTCTGGGCGCAAAAAGAAAAAATAAAGCGCTGTAAAACTTAAACCAAAAATTCAGTTTTCTCCAAATTTCAGTTGTGCTGATGTACCCCCCGAGACTTCTCTTGAGTTCTGTGACGGCTTGTGTGGGTGCGAACGCCCCCTTCCGGCGGGGCAAGGGGGTTCAGCGGACCCGCCGTCTAGCCGTTCGCGTGCGATCACCCGGCCGTGAGTCCGGCCCGGGGATCAGCGAACTCGTGGTTCCGCTTCCTCTGGGGCACTCCCGGGGTACCAGTCTGCCCGGGTGTCTAGGCGAGGAGGCGGGGCCGCCCCCGGCGGCCTGTCTGTCGGTCAGGTCTCCGTCGGGGCAGTCGAAATGAAAGGGTCTTCGCCCCTTTTTCTAGTCACCCCCTGCGGGGTTGCGTGGGTTGGGGTGTCGTGGTAGGGAGGGGGGACGTGGGGGACCCGGGCCCGCCCTCTCCACCGGGTCCCAGCCCGGGGCCCTAAGTGGGGGGAGAGCGAAGTAGACGCTCCTCCCACGACAGGTGGGGTTTATCCCCGAAACGCACCTGTCCACGGGCGCCAAAAGGCCCCCGCCCCGGGCTGCTTCCACTCCCCGCTACCATCCTCCCTGGCGGAGGAGATCCCGCCGTCACTTACCCCGCCCGAGGCATCGGTCTCATCCCGCGGCCGTCGTGGGGGTTCGGGGACGTTCCCTCGTCTCCTCCAACGCGGGGGGGGGGTTCCCCTTGGCGGCTGGGGCGGCGGTGGTGGCGGCAGCTCCCCTGAGTGCCGCCCTGTCCTGCTCCACCGGGCCGCTTTTCAAACGGCCTGGGTGATGACGTCAGGGACGCCCGTTCCGCCCCCCGGGCGTCCTGGCGTCCGCTGACCTCACAGCCGGGGCGTCCCGGCCTGACGTTGGCTCCGCGCGGCTCTGGCCAAGCGGAGCGCCGTTCGGGCTCCTCGCCCCTCGGATGGGGCTGTCCCCGGCCCCTCCTTCCCCGCCGGGGAGTTAGCCGCCCCTCCCCCTGCGGGGTTTCCTCCCTGGCCCGCTCTCCCCTGCTCCCGGGGCTGCCTGCCGGTCCGTCCGACGGCCTCCAGGGGGCGCCAGCGGCCCCCGTTCTAGTGCGGACCTGCGGCGGTCCGTCACAAGTACCCCTACGGGAGCTCGAGCTCGTACCACTGCTTGATCTAAAGTACTCAATTGGTTGTCAATTGCCTCTCTGATATGCAGAGCATTCTGAGGAAAAGGGATTGAGCTCCTCTGCAGCCCAGGGCAGCGAAAAAGGCGGGAATGCTGCTCTCCGCTCGCAGCCTGCCTGATGACTGCTTGAAAGTCTCCGATCTGTGGTGCTGGGATGAGCCTGACGCCAACAGTGGAGCATCCACAGGGACATCACTCGAAGAAGAACAGCAGCCCGTCACTCAGAACAAATGTGACAAGCAACTAAGCCTCTTTATGGAACAGACACACCTGAATGGAGCAGGAGCCACCACCCAAAATCCAGGCCACATGCAAAGGCTGGAGGAGTGGAGGGAGAAAGGGGGCAACTGCCCCAGGTCCCAGTGATTTAAAAGTGACAAGGGCTCTGTGCCACCACCGCAGCAATGGTTGGAGCCCTAGGCCCTTTAAATCACTGCCGCAGTCTGCGAGAGGCAGGGTGTAGTCCAGGCAGAGCTGAGAGCTAGCTGACCCAACCCTGCCCCAGAGGCGAGCCTCTCCACACACACCCACATTGCCCAGGACCCGGCAAAGTCTGTCACCAGTCCTGTATGTGGCTAAGGAATTTTTTTGGGGACTGAATGCAAACACGGGGGTGGGGTATTGCTGGAGGGAACTGGGTGTGAGAGGCAGGGGCAACACTACAGAGAATGCCTCAAGGAAGCCCCAGAGACAGTCAGAGAAGCACTTACAGTGTGACCCTGAGAAAAAGCGGAGAGAGAGCAGCAGCAGCACACACTGCTGGGTAGAGGTCTGGTTGGATACAAGCTGGGGTCTGTAAGCAACAAAACTGTCTTCTGTTGTTGGATTCCTCCCACATATCTGACAACAGGTCTTTATGTACATTCTTTGCAAAGAATGTCGTCAATTTTGGCGCTTAACAGAAACAACTTGCAAGACCCTCAATATTGGCTAACTGCTCATATCAAAAGTGTAGCATGTTCCTAGAAATTATTACAGATGCTCCCTTCCCCTTGTACAGTCAGGTCCAAGAATGCTTGACACAGCTCACAACAACTCATACCTTCCTTTGACATAAATAGCCGTTCCCATTGAAATACCAACACCTCACCTCTTGTCTGATCCAACACAGACAGCATCTTTTACCAGCTACCACACTGGTGTTTATACACCCCATTAACAACTTTGTAAAACTAATAAACTCCAAACAAGACTTTAAAAAACCCAACAAAAATAAACTGCAACCTAGATTGTAGCAGATGTAACAGCCTCTGTTCCCATCAGGGAAATGCCTGGGCTAGTGCAGGCTCAGGTTCTTTGCACTAGTGGAACAGAAAACTCAAGAATAAAGGGCACACACCATTCCACGTAGCCGATATCAGCCCCTGAACATACGCATCACTTGCCTGCTCCGACTGATCTCATCTACTACAGGTACTCTCCTGTCTAACGCAGCATCGCTCACCAGCATTTTCCAGCCCGCCCGGCTGTGATTCCTTTGTATGAGACTAGCCACATGGTCAGTTCATTGCCTAGGTGAAGGCTGCAGGGTGGCAACTGTCCTTTGTTCCTTTTCATAAACAGGTCCCTTTCTGATGATTGTTTTTCCTGCAGCCTGCCTTGTCGGACCGACTTCGCACACTTCTAATCAGCATCTGGCTACATATGCACAGGTTGTGAAACAATAACCAGACAGGAACAGCTAACACGGGAGTTTTGTGAGGGAGTTTAGAGGAGGAATTTAAAAGTAGCTAGATACACTTAACATTCTTTAAACTAAACTAAAAGCAAAATCACTGGATTAAAAAAAAAATCAAGAAAAACCAAGAAAGAAAAAAAATCTTTTTAGCTCTAGGAGTAAAAAGAGAATGCAGGCAGAAGCTCAGCCGCAGAGTGGGGGCTGTCCTGTTTATTGCACCCGAAGTAGCATGTATGATACCTGCCCTATGGACGTGTGGTGTGTGTGTACATTCGGTGTAAGGAGCTACTGTCCCTCAGAGACTTCATATGAACTCTGGAGACCAGTGTGGCTGACTTGGAGGAGCTAGGGGAGCCAGAGAAGTACATAGATGAGACTTTTCAGGACTCAGTAGAACATTCCTACCAGTGTTCCCTCTAAGCTGCATGGCAGCACAGCTTCACAGGTGATTAATCAGTCCCGCCCACTGAGTCACCTCTGTGCATGGAGCCCTGAGCCTCTGACTGGCTGGGGCTGATTAATCACCCGTGAAACTGTGCTGCTGCCCAACTTAGAAAGAGGACTGGTTCCCACCCCCGGTCAGACAGCCTTTGTACTTTTGAGGAGGGTGAAAGGCTTAGGGAAGGCGAACATCCAACTAGAGCAGAAGGAAATGATCCTATAGTTGGGGTCCTCTTTGCTGATGATGATGTGGTAATCTCTCAGGAATGTGAGGATACCTCTCCAGGGCAGTGATAGAGATGTAGCCGTGTTAGTCTGGGGTAGCTGAAGCAAAATGCAGGACAATGTAGCACTTTAAAGACTAACAAGATGGTTTATTAGATGATGAGCTTTCGTGGGCCAGACCCACTTCCTCAGATCAAATAGTGGAAGAAAGTAGTCACAACCATATATACCAAAGGATACAATTTAAAAAAATGAACAAATATGAAAAGGACAAATCACATTGCAGAACAGGAGGGGGATGCAGGGGGGGGGGGGAGTAGGAAGGAAGGTAAGTGTCTGTGAATTGATGATATTAGAGGTAGGGCAGGGAACTCCAGGTATTAGTAATGGGGGATTCAATCATTAGAAACAGACAGCTGGGTTTGTGATGACCAGGAGACCTGTATGGTGACTTACCTGCCTGATGCAAAGATGCAGATCTCTTGAGACATCTAGATAGATTTAGGTGTAGTGCTGGGGAGAGGCTGGTGGTCGTGGTCCATGTAGGTACCAATAAGAGGGAAGGATAGGAGAGAGGTTCTGGAGGCCAAATTTAGGCTTCTAGAAAAAAGGGATTGAAATCCAGGGCTTCAAAGGTAACATTCTCCGAAATGCTTCCAGTTCCACACACAGGGGCCAGTAGACAGGCAGAACTGCTGGGTCTCAATGGGTGGACGAGACGACGGTGTAAACGCTTATCTTATAGTCGATGGGCTAGTCGACTAATCACCTCTCCCCACCCCTTGCTGCCTCTATCAGAAAGAGGCAGCAAGGGGGAAAAGAAGAAGTTATGCACCTCAGTGCAGTAACGATGGTTCTTTGAGTTGTGAGTCCTCGTGGGTGCTCCACTGTAGGTGTCGGGCTCGTTCCAGCGCCGCAGATTGGAGATTTTCAACAGCTGTGGTCAGCTGCACTGCACATGTGGGGGTCAGTGTTTCGCGCTGTTCGTGCCCTTTGCCTGCTGTGCGCAGTCCTGCTCCTGCCAGTTCCTCTCACCCGCTTGGTTATCTGGAACAAGAGAAAAGGAACCAAGATTCTGGAGTGGGGAGGAGGGCAGGTTGTGGAGCGCCCACAGGGACACACATCTCGACAAACCATCATTAGTGCACCTAGGTGAGTAATTTCTTTTTCTTCTTCAAGTAGTGTCTCCGTGGGTGCTCCACTGTAGGGGACTTCATAGCAGTACTCAGAATACTGCTGGGCTCCGGAATCATGGTTTACCCTGCGCAGCGAGTACTGCAGAAGCCACCAAGGAGTCCTGAACCCATTGTTGTAAAATAGCATAATGTTTGATGAATGTGCCATAGGAAGACCACGTAGCTGCCCTGCAAATATCCCTAAATGGAACTCCACAAAGGAAAGCTGTAGAAGAGGCTATAGCTCTGGTTGAATGAGCCTTTGGCTGACACGGCAGAGGTTTGTTGCGCAATGAGGAACAGGTGGTGATACACTTGGTTATGAATTTGGCAACAAGTTGTGAAGACAACATCTGGCCCTTAGATCAGTCTGCAAGTGACACAAATGGTCTGTTTTACGCCAATCCCGAGTTCTCTCTATGTAAAATGCGAGTGCCCGATGAACGTCAAGGGTATGAAGAACTGTCTCACGAGGTGAGGCATGAGGTTTAGGATAGAATGAAGGAAGTATAATCAGCTCATTGAGATTAAAGTCCGAGAAACCTTTGGGGATAAAAGCTGGATGAGGTCGCAACACCACTGAGTCCGCTGTGAACCTTGGGTATGGTGGTGTCGCCATGAGGGCTGCAAGCTCACTAACCCTGCATGCCAATGTTATTGCCAACAAAAAGGCTATCTTGAGAGTTAGCATATCCAGCGGGGTAGTAGCTAATGGCTCAAAAGGAAGGCACGTTAGGGTGTTCAGTACCAATTCCAGGTTCCAGATTGGGGTTGGGGGCTTGTATGGTGGATTGAGGTTTAAGAAACCTTTAAGGAATCTCTTTGTTGTAGGATGGGCAAATACAGAGGAGTCATCTATGGGATGATGAAAAGTGGTAACGGCTGCTAAATGAACCTTTAATGGTGCAATAGCTAGGCCCATTTGTTTCAGATGAAGAATGTAATCCAGGATCTGGTGTAATGGTGTGTCTAGGGGATTGATGCGATTCTTAGAGCACCAGGACTCAAATCTGCGCCATTTTGCCAAGTAAGTTGCACAAGTAGTGTCCCTCCTGCTGTGTATCAGGATTTGTTTCACCTGGTCTGAGCCTCGGAAGCATCGAACCAGTTAGGAACCAAGTGGTTAGGTATAGAGACTCAGGGTTCGGGTGGGCGAGAGACCCGTTGTTCTGGGTGAGTAGATATGACAGAATGGGAAGAGTGTATGGTGACTGTACAGACATCCAGTGGAGGAATGGATACCATGGTTGCCATGGCCAGGTGGGGGCTCTGAGGATCAAGTGAGCTCCATCTTCTGCAGGACTCTGGGTATGAGGACTATAGGAGGGAAGGCATACAGTAAAGACCTCCCCCAGTGAAAGAGAAAGGCACGCAGCCCAATGCCCGCTCTGGAACAACAATGGCAACATTTCGCATTGTGGTTGGTGGCGAACAGATCTATTGATGGAAAACCCCAATGGTGAAAGACTCGATGGAGGACATCAGTGCGTAATTCCCACTCGTGATCGTGTGGGAAGAATCTGCTCAGTGAGTCTGCCATTATATTGGTGACGCCTGGTCAATAGGAAGCTATCAGCATGACCCTATGGTGAATATACTAGTGCCACAAATGGACTACTTCTGTGTGCGCTGCCTTGATGATTTATATAATACATAGTTGCCACATTGTCAGTAAGTATCCTGGTGGTTGTCCCGATTATGTGAGTGTGGAAGTGCCTGCAGGCATTGTGAACCGCCCTGAGTTCCAGGAGATTTATATGAAGGGTTGTGACGGACCGGGCTGTGTCTGGGCACAGCTGAGGGCGTCCGCTCAGGGTGAATTTCTCAAATCCGGGGCTCCTTACAGCCCCCAGACTGGTGACCTTTCCAAACCGGCCACAAACCAGTCCCACCGAGCACTTCAGCAGCCTGCCTGAAGCCTCACGAGCAAAACCCCTCCGACACCCCAGCAATATCCGTGCCCCAGATGGCCCCGGGCCTCATACACAGGTAGGGGGTCTTAACACCCAATCCCACCTACCCCGAACAAGTCCTGTCCGGTTCCAAGAAACCAGCCACAGATCCCTGGTCAATTTACCCTCTGGATCTTACCCACAAATCACGCTGAGCCGATCCTTTAGAATCTAAAACTAAAGGTTTATTATCACAAGAAAGAAAAGCCTGAGAGTAAGGTTATTAAAGTACAGTACGTTACATGCACCGAATCTCCCAGTTCTCGATGCAGGCTCTAGCAGAGATGTTACAGCTGCTGGTTTAAAAGTTCTTGTTGCACATCCTACCATCAGGATGGGTTCACAGGTCTTCCTGGCTCTTCAATCCCTGCAATGCTGCCTCTGGGATGAAGTGCTGAGCTGAGAACAAGATGGCATCGACCACATGGCCTCTTTATACCTCCTTCCTGGCCTCTTCTTGTATGCAGCAGGTCACCTGGTCAGAGGCCAATCTCTATGTTTCCTGCTGGCTGCTCTCAGGTGACAGCCCCCATTCTTTAGGTGTGTCCTTGGCTCATCAAGTGCCATTGTCCCACAGGGCCTGGCTAATCAGCCTGTCCATAGCCATGCTTAACTACATTCAGAGAAATATTCAGCTTCCACACAGATTACAGATTCCTACCTACACACACAGACATTCTACACTCACATAAATAGCGTACATAAGATCAGCAAACAATAAGCTCCCATTCAATACCCCACATGGCTCCCTTTTATACCAATTTCTGGGGCCCACACCCCCACCTAGGGGTGCAGCAGCGATCTGGCTGCTTCCCTCCAATTCGGTAATGTGACAAGGGTTATCTCCAATAGTGACCAACAACCCTGCACTGATTTGCCGTCCATATGGGCACCCTAACCAATGAGGGAGGCATCCATGGTTATTTGCCTGGGTGGCTGAGGTCAGTGGAAAGGGACATCATTCAAGAAGTTGTGTGGCTTGGTCCACCAGGCAAGGGACTAGCAGACGTGGGTTGAAGGGGTCACTAATCTGTGAAGATTGTGCCTCGCTGGGACATTCACTGATGCTAGCCAGTATTGGAGGCAGTGAAAATGTAGCCTTGCATGGTTGACTACGAAAGTTGTGGCGGCCATATGGCCCATCAACTGTTAACAAGTGAGTACTGACGTAGTCGGGTAATGTAAGAGAATGTCTAGTAGGGCCGGTAAAGCTCGGAACCTCTTGATAGGTAAGTAAACTCGAGATGAAAGAGTGCGTAGGCGTGCCCCTATGAAAGGTAAGGTTTGAGATGGTTTGGTTGTCGACTTTTGCTCGTTTATAATTAACCCAAGGGAGTTGAATGTCTGTCTTGTCAGTGCCACCATATAAAGGGTCTTTTTGTATGATGGTCCCTTTATGAGACAATCGTCTAGGTAGGGAAAGATTATAACACCAGGGAGCGCGCGAACAGGAACAGCTAACAGGAGAGTTTGGAGAGGGAGTTCTCCAGGTAAAAGAGGAGTAATGACGGGACCCTTGTGGTAAGTGGCTCTCTGGAGTGTGTGTTTGTGTGTGGGGGAGTTAATTGCAGTGTGCTGAGCTTGTGTTTGTCTGTTTGGTTTGTTTGTTTGAAGGAGCTTCTAAAAGGTTTGAAATCTAGAAGCCTCAGTTAATTGGCTGAGCCTCAGTCAGGGGGAGGGCTACCAGAGGTATATAAGCCTGTGACTCAGCGACCAGGAACAGCTAACAGCAGAGTTTGGAGAGGAAGTTTAGAGGGGGAGGTTAGAGGGCACTAGTGACTTCTGACCTTCTTTAAAACATAACTCTTAGAATAATCTATATTCCAGAGGTTTAAAAAGAATCCCAGTTTACACTTAAACTTATTCATTAGAAAAATGGAGACAGAAGCCCAGCAGCAGAGTGGGGGCTACCCTGTTTACTGTGTTGAGTGTAACATGTATGATTACCTGCTCTGTGGGTGGGTGGCATATGTGTGCACCCGATGCAAGGAGCTCCTGACCCTTAGAGACCGAGTTCGGGCTTTGGAGGCCAGGGTGGCTGAACTGGAGGAGCTAAGGGAGGTAGAGAGCTATGTTGATGAGACTTTCCGGGACACTGTAGTACTGTCCCACCTCCAGTCTGAGAGCCCCAGTGCTTTTAAGGAGGATGAAAGTCAAGGGAACAGAGCATTCAATGGGAGCAGAGGAAAACCATCCCGTAGTTGGGACCCTCCTCCCAGAGGATGTTGTGGTATCCTCTCGCACTGAGGATACCTCTGAGGGGGAGGGAATGCCAGTTAGGAAGAGGCAGGTGTTAGTAGTGGGTGATTCGATAATTAGAAACATAGATAGTTGGGTTTGTGATGACCGGGTGTAGCCAGACAGCCCCCCCCCCCATCTCATCCATCTTATTTTGCCTCTCTGAGGTTCCTGAAGCATACAGGACAGAGAAGGAGCGATAAAATCAGCATAGTCTATGCTGGCTCATCTGATCCTGAGAAGCTGAAAACATAGATATGAGGAGAGAAAGATTAAGGCAATAAGCCTTTCAAGTAGGAATAAGAGATCCTCCGGAAAAGAGCTTATTTTCCGGAGGATCGCGTCCAGACTGGCGCTTTTCTCCGGCTTATCTACAAGCCGGAAAAAAGCGGCAGCCATGTTAATGCAAATGCCGCGGGGGATATTTAAATCCCCCGCGGATTTGCCTATTCCAAAGCGCTACATTTGCATCCCTATTATGGAATAGGGGCCAATGTAGACACAGCCTAACTGTTTAAGCTTTAACCTGACTCCTTCAGTTGCTGTAACAGAACCAGGCACAATTTAAAAGAACTTCAGCCGGTCTTAAGGGACAGATATAGGGAGAGCTTGGGCATTTGGATCTGTGTCACTCCCAGGTGGCAGATCCGTTGGGGCACTTCTCAGCCTCCCCCAGGCTGCCCGCTGCGAAGGAATCACAGATTCTAGCAGCTAAAATCTGAAGTGTAATAAGCTCTCCCTGTACACTTATTGGGCACCTGTCAGCCTCCTCCAAGTTGCCTGCTGCAAGGGACCCCGATCTCAGCAGTTAAAGTCTCGGGTGTAGAGCACATACACACTGCCCTGACCGTCAGCTGACACCGGGAGAACCGTATGGTCACCTGCCTGCCTGGTGCAAAGGTTGCGGATCTCTTGAGGCATCTAGATAGACTTATGTGTAGTGCTGGGGAGGAGCCGGTGGTCGTGGTACATGTAGGTACCAATGACATAGGGAAGGGTAGGAGAGATGTCCTGGAGGCCAAATTTAGGCTGCTAGGAAAGAGACTGAAATCCAGGACCTCTATGGTGGCATTCTCGGGAATGCTTCCAGTTCCACGCACAGGGCCAGGTAGGCAGGCAGAGCTTCAGAGTCTCAATGCGTGGATGAGACGATGGTGTAGGGAAGAGGGGTTTGGATTTATTAGGAACTGAGGACACTTTTGGGAGGAGGAGGAGCCTATACAGGAAGGATGGGCTCCACCTAAACCAGGGTGGAACCAGACTGCTGGCACTAAACATTAAAAAGGCCGTAGAGCAGTTTTTAAACTAAGAGATGGGAGAAAGCCAATTGGTGCGGAGATGCACGTAAATCGGAGGGAGACTTCTCTTAGCGGAGAATCCATTGATAGAGATTCTCTAAGCTGTAGTCAGAAAAAGACGAGGGGAGAGGGCAAACCATGGGCCAGAGCAGACAAACAACCGCATACAAAGGAATCCAATGCATCAGGGAAGGGCAGACAATAAGCAGTGGCAAATTTTTAAAGTGCTTGTACACAAATACTAGGAGTCTGACTAATAAGATGGGTGAACTAGAGCACCTCGTATTAAAGGAGGAGATTGACATAATAGGCATCACTGAAACCTGGTGGAATGAGGAAAATCTGTGGGACACAATCATACCGGGATATAAAATATATCGAAAGGATAGAGCAGGCCGGGTGGGTGGCGGAGTGGCACTGTATGTGAAAGATAATGTAGAATCAAATGAAATAAAAATATTAAGTGAATCAACATGTTCAATAGAATCGCTATGGATAGTAATTCCATGCTCCAATAATAAGAAATTAGCAGTAGGGATATATTACCAACCACCTGACCAGCGATACTGACATTGAAATGCTTAGGGAGATTAGAGAGGCTACCAAAATAAAGAACTCTATAATAATGGGGGATTTTAATTACCCCCATATTGACTGGATACGTGTCACCTCAGGAAGAGAAGCGGAGATAAAATTTCTCAATGGCTTAAATGACTGCTTCTTGGATCAGCTGGTGCAGGAACCCACAAGGGGAGAGGCAATTCTCGATTTAGTCCTGAGTGGAGCGCAGGATCAGGTCCAGGATATAACCGTTACAGGACTGCTTGGGAATAGTATAATATAATAACATTCAACATTCCTGTGGTGGGAAGAATAGCTCAGCAGTCCAGCACCCTGGCATTTAATTTCAAAAAGGGGAATTACACAAAAATGAGGAGGTTAGTTAAACAGAAATTAAAAGGCACAGTGACTAGAGCCAAATCCCTGAAAGCTGCATGGAAACTTTTTAAAGATACCATAATAGAGGCCCACCTTAAATGTATACCCCAAATTAAAAAACATAGCAAGAGACCTAAAAAAGAGTCACCATGGCTTAACCACCATGTAAAAGAAGCAGTGAGGGACAAAAAGGTATCTTTTAAGAAGTGGAAGTCCAATCCTAGTGAGATCAATAGAAAGGAACATAAACACTGTCAAATCAAGTGTAAAAATGTAATAAGAAAAGCAAAAAAAGATTTTGAGGAACAGCTAGCCAAAAACTCAAAAAGAAATAACAAAATGTTTTTTAAGTACATTAGAAACAGGAAGCCTGCTAAAAAACCCGTGGGTCCCCTAGATGATCGAGCTATAAAAGGAGCAATCAAGGACGATAAAGCCATTGCGGAGAAACTAAATGATTTCTTTGCTTCAGTCTTCATGGCTGAGGATGTTGGGGAGATTCCTGAATCTGCACCGTCCTTTGTGGGTGATGAATCTGAGGAACTGTCCCGGATTGAAGTGTCATTAGAGGAGGTTTTGGAACAAATAGAAAACTTAATATTAACAAATCTCCGGGACCGGATGGCATTCATCCAAGGGCATTCATCCAAGGGACAGAATGGCATTCATGCAGCAGACCAGCAGACCAGGGAGATGGGGAGCAAAGCCTCGGAGGACGCCGGCAGCGGGACAGCCGTGGCGTGTCTGGGCTGTCCCGCTGCCCACGTGTTCCGCGGATTTGCTCAGCGTCTTTCTGGTCTGTTGGGGGGGACTCCTCCCCCAGCAGACCAGGGAGACGCGGAGCAGCTTTTCTCGCCCTGGAGGACGCGGGCGGCGGGACCGCGGCGCATCTGGGCGTCCCGCCACTCCCAACCTCCGGGGCAAGAAAAACCCCATTCGTAACTGCGGATCCGACTTAAGTCAGATCCGCGTAACTCGGGGACTGACTGTACTTGGATTTTCAGAAAGCCTTTGACAAGGTCCCTCACCAAAGGCTCTTGTGTAATTTACGTGGCCATGGGATAAGACTGAAGGTCCTTTCTTGGATTGAGAACTGGTTAAAAGACAGGAAACAAAGGGTAGGAATAAATGGTAAATTTTCAGATTGGAGAAGGGTAACTAGTGGTGTCCTCCAAGGGTCAGTCCTGGGACCAATCCTTTTCAACTTATTCATAAATGATCTGGAGAAAGGGGTAAGCAGTGACGTAGTAAAGTTTGCAGATGATACAAAACTGTTTAGGATAGTCAAGACAGAAGCAGACTGTGAGGGACTCCAAGAAGATCTCACCAAACTGAGTGATTGGGCAACAAAATGGCAAATGAAATTTAATGTGGATAAGTGTAAAGTAATGCACATCGGGAAAAATAACCCTAACTATACGTACAGTATGATGGGGGCTAATTTGGCTATGACAAATCAGGAAAGAGATCTTGGAGTTATCGTGGACAGTTCTCTGAAAACTTCCACGCAGTGTGCAGCAGCGGTCAAAAAGGCAAATAGGATGCTAGGAATTATTAGGAAAGGGATAGAAAATAAGACCCAGAATATCTTACTGCCCCTGTATAAAACTATGGTACGCCCACATCTTGAATACTGTGTACAGATGTGGTCTCCTCACCTCAAAAAAGATATTTTGGCCTTGGAAAGGGTTCAGAAAAGGGCAACTAAAATGATTAGTTGTTTGGAACGGGTCCCATATGAGGACAGGTTAAAGCGACTGGGACTTTTCAGTTTAGAAAAGAGGAGACTGAGGGGGGATGTGATAGAGGTATATAAAATCATGAGTGGTGTGGAGAGGGCTGATAAAGAAAAATTATTTATTAGTTCCCTAAATAGAAGAACTAGAGGACACCAAATGAAATTAATGAGGAGCAGGTTTAAAACTAATAAAAGAAAGTTCTTCACACAGCGTGTAGTCAACCTGTGGAACTCCTTGCCAGAGGAGGCTGTGGAGGCTAGGACTATAATAGAGTTTAAAGAGAAGCTGGATAAATTCATGGAGGTTAGGTCCCTAAAAGGCTATTAGCCAGGGGATAAAATGGTGTCCTTGGCCTCTGTTTGTCAGAGGCTGGAGAGGGATGGCAGGAGACAAATCGCTTGATCATTGTCTTCGGTCCACCCTCTCTGGGGCACCTGGTGCTGGCCACTGTCGGCAGACAGGATACTGGGCTAGATGGACCTTTGGTCTGACTCAGTATGGCCTATTTGGGAAGGTCTCCAGTTGGGGGGCTGTAAGAAGCCCCGAATTTGAGCAATTCGCCCTGAGCGGATGCCCTCAGCTGTGCCCAGACCCGGCCCGGTCCATCACAAATGTCTCTGAGGAATATAATGTGTACGTCTGTATGGGGGCGTATACATCCCTAATGTTCGCAAGGTCGTGGAGGAGTCTTTCCCCGAATGTAAGACCTCATCAGTTTTGTCTGCAAATAATTTTTGCTTCCCAAAGAGAAGGTCCTCCACCTTTCCCTGGAGGTCCAGATATGAGCCACGATGACCTGCGCATAGTAATCGCTGTGGCTGTGGTGCGGGCAGCTGTGTCAGCTACGTCCACGGCAATCTGGAGACCGGCCCTTGTGGATGTATACTCCTCCTGTACGATGGACTTTAACAGTGGTCTCTTAGACTCTGGAAGATGTTGCATGAGCTCAGTAAGCTTCACATAATTGTTGAAATTATGGTTGGAGAGAAGAGTGGCATAGTTGGAAATACGAAGTAATAATGTTGCGGAGGAGTACACCTTCCTGCCAAAAACATCCAGCTTCTTACTGAACTTACTGGAGGGCATGTTCCTGTAGCGCGGTGTTCTGGATCTTTGTTGTGCTGCATCCACAACAATGGAACTCAGTTGTGGGTGATTAGACAGAAATTCCAGGCCCTTTGATAGAACAAAATACTTCTAATCAGAATGCTTACTCGGTGGAGCCGAAGCTGGGGTCTGCCAAATTTCTTCTGCTGCCTCCATAATGGCTTTGTTGATAGGGAGCACTGTTCTTGCTCGGTGTTGAGTGTGCAAGTTTTTAAGTAGACGAGATTGCTTGCCTTGTGTTTCTGCCAGCTGAACCTCCTGGGACTCCGCAACTCGCTTGAATAAATCTTGGAATTGCCTGAGATCGTCAGGCAGTGACCCATACCCCGGTATTATCGCATCATCAGGCGAAGAGGAAGAAAGATCAGTGGGGGAAGCATTAGGCTGCAGATCCTTCACCTCTGACAGCTGACCCTCTTCAGGGTTCAAATGGTGTGATTGCTGTGCAGGGCTCTGAGGTGGCGTAGAAGGTAGATGACACTCCAGGGGGAGAGGGAATGCTGTCTATATGATCGATGGCAGCATAGGGACCATCTATGGGGATATGACCTGTGATGGTGATGGTCATGGTCTGCATAATAATGTCTAGAATAGCAGTCATAGTAATGAACTGACTGGGTGGGCAAGGACTGCCTAGAGGAGACTACTCTCCTATTCCCTCTGTAGTACCTCAAGCAAGGAGACAACGTCGGTGAATGCAGAAAATTGAGAGATGGAGATGGTGAAGGTGAAGGCGATAGTCGTCTCTCATAATATCTGTTATCCTTACGTCTCGCTGTGCAGTATGGGGATTTTCGTTAGGGAGAATAGGACCGTGGCTTCTCATGTGTGGTACTGGGAAGCTCAGTGCCGGTGGTGATGGAGGCGGTGGCGGAGAAAGAGTTGGTGATGGAGAAGGTGAAATGTGACATGAGATAGTCTTTGTCGTAGCCTTCCTCGGAATCAGGGCAGCGCCGTTGCCCCTTGGTGCTGTTTGACGCATTAGCAGCTCCATAGTCAGTGCTGGCGGTGCCGACATTGTTGGTGTCAACTTCTGTGCAGGTGCGCCGGTCATCACTGCTTCCAGTGCCGACCAAGCCCTGGGTGCCATCGGTGCCTTTGATGTTGGTGCCAAGGTCAGTGCCTTTGAATCCAGTACCAAGGTCGGTGCCTTAGTTGTTGGTGCTGAGGTCGGTACCTTTTTGTTTTGAGGCCGTGGCCGCCTTTAGACCACTAGAGGTGGTGCTGAACGTTCCCGTTTTGTCTCCCACACTAACTCTACTGACCGGAGTGGCTGGTAACGAGCATGTTGGGGATGCCCTTATCTTTTTTGTTGGAGCTGCCCCTGCGGAGGACGCTCTGCACTTTTGGGGCACTACTGTTTCCTTCGGTGATAACGTATCAGCGGATTGAAGCACCTTGTCGAATAATATCACTCTCAGGCACATCTCCCTGTCTCCCTGTCTTGAACAGTGTGCGCATTTTGGGGGCACGTGGGCTTCACCCAAACAATGTATGTACGATGAGTGCCCATCTGAGGCTAGCATGGCCTAATGGCAGTGGCCGCATTTTAAAAACTCTGGTAATCCATGCATTCTCGCTGCGGCCTTAGTCTGCGAAGCGAGTGTGACAGGAAATTTTTTTTTTAACTTTAACAAACTATAAGAACTATGACTACGACTAACAATAACTAATTAATGATAAAACTCTAACTAAATACTTTAACTATTTCTGACAGACTGAGGAGAGTAGCAGAGCTCCATCTACGACCCAGGACATTTGAGAGGAACTGGCAGGAGCCAGACCACACGCAGCAGGCAAAGGGCGCGAACGGCGCGAGACGCTGACCACGCATGTGCAGTCTGGCTGACTACGGCTGTTGAAAATCTCTGATCTGTGGCACTGATCAGAGTGGGAGAGTGGGATGTTTGTGAGTTAATGGTATTAGAGGTGATAATTGGGGAAGCTATCTCATCCCACTCTCCCCACCTCTAATATCATCAATTCACAGACACTTACCTTCCTTCCTTCCCCTCCCCCCTCTGCATCCCCCTCCTGTTCTGAAATGTGATTTGTCCTTTTCATATGTGTTCATTTTTTTTTAATTGTATCCTTTGGTATATATGGTTGTGACTATTTTCTTCCACTATTTGATCTGAGGAAGTGGGTCTGGCCCACGAAAGCTCATCATCTAATAAACCATCTTGTTAGTCTTTAAAGTGCTACATTGTCCTGCATTTTGCTTCAGCTACCCCAGACTAACACGGCTACATTTCTATCACTATTCTAACCAGGATAGTGATAGTGACTGAAATGCTAAAGGAGATGAGAGAAGCTATAAAAATAAAAACCTCAATAATACTGAGGGATTTCACTATCCCCATATTGACTGGCTAAACATCACTTCAGGACAGGGTGCAGAAATAAAGTTTCTTGGCTCCTTAAATGACTGCTTCTTGGAGCAGCTGGTTCTATAATCCATGAAAAGAGAGGCAATTCTTCATTTAGTCTGAAGTAGAGCACAGTATCTGGTCCAAGATATGAATATAACTGGACCCTTAGAAATAGCGACATTAGTATAATTAAATTTAACATCCCTGTGACGGAAAAACCACCACAACAGTTCAACACTGTGGCATTTAATTTCAGAAAGGAACTACACACACGAGTTTAGTTAAAACAGAAATTAAAAGGTACAGTGCCAGAAGTGAAATCACTGCAAGCTGAATGGAAACTTTTTAAAGATACCATAATAGAAGCTCACCTTAAATGCATACCCCAAATTAAAACATTTTAAGAGAACCAAAGAAGTACCACTGTGGCTTAACCAAATAAAAGAAGCAATGAGAGATCAAAAGGCATGGTTTAAAAAAGTGGATGTTAAATCTTAGTGAGGAAAATATAAAGGAGCATAACTCTGTCAAATGAAGTGTAAAAATATAATTAGGAAGGCCAAAAACAAATTTGAAGAACAACTACCTAAAATCTCAAAAAGTAATAGCAATTATTTTTAAGAAGCAGGAAGCTGCTAAACAAGCAGTGGGGCCACTGGCCGCCTGAGATGCTAAAGGAGCCCTCAAGGACGATAAAGTCATTGTGGAGAAACTAAATGAATTCTTTGCTTCAGTCATAGAATCATAGGACTGGAAGGGACCTCGAGAGGTCATCGAGTCCAGCCCCCCGCCCTCAAGGCAGGACTAAGCTCCGCCTACACCATCCCTGATAGATGTCTATCTAACCTGTTCTTAAATATCTCCAGAGAGGGAGATTCCACCACCTCCCTTGGCAATTTATTCCAATATTTGACCACCCTGACAGTTAGGAATTTTTTCCTAATGTCCAATCTAAACCTCGCTTGCTGCACTTTACGCCCATTACTCCTTGTCCTGTCCTCAGAAACCAAGAGTCTTCACAGCTGTGGATGTGAGGGAGATTCCCAAACTTGAGCCATTCATTTGAGGTGACAAATCTGAGGAACTTTCCCAGACTGATGTTTCATTAGAGGAGGTTTTAGAACAGAGTTTAGCTTTGTGTCATTTTATTGTTGATTTCTGTATTAACAAAACCAAACCCGAGAGGCATTTTGGTCTCTACACAGGTGAGGAGTGATTGATGGCAGGCTGGAAGCTGTACCAGTTGACAAGTATTGGATAATTTTCATCATCCCCTCCTTTTCCTGCACTCTGTTTATCACTGCATCACCCCTCCTCTGCCCCCTTCTTCCTCTCTCATGGCTTACCTTGTACTGTACACACTTCTACTTGGTGCACCACCCCAGTGTCATTCTCCTTCTCCGCTGGCCACTCATACACATACAGGTTAGTGTGAGATGAACCAGCATCTAGCACAATCCCGTACTGTGGACAAAACAAACCAGTCATCTCTAGACCAACATACATGACATTGAATAGTATAGTCAATGGAGGCGGACAAATGGGAAAATAACCTCTTCACTTCCTAGGGGCACTAGAGAGTGTAGCTGCAGCAGAGCTGGGGCTAGCCCATTGGGAGCCCTAAGCAGGAACATTCCCCTTCCAATTGCCTAAAACAGGCAATTTCTCAGAATAAAATATGAACAGGGTGGCCCCCTTGAGTTGCTCAGAGCCCTAAGCAATCGCTTAGGCCAAGCGTGGGGGTATCAGTCAGTGTACAAATGTGTTTTTTCAGTGGGTTATTCAGCTTTTGTGCAGACAGCTGGTTAGCAGACTTCAAGACTACAAGCCATTCATTTGACACTTTCATGTTACTCATAAAGAAAGACCACAGGCATGGTTCAGAAACACAGGCACTCAGCCAGGTTTATTGCCAAGACACAGTCCAAGCACCCTAGTTCAGTGGTTAGCAGTACACTAACACGAGTGCCCTATGGAAGAAATAGCTCAGTCAGCACCAAGAATTTCTGCTGTCCCCTTAGATGAACAAAGTATTAAGGCAAAGTACCCCAACCCAAAATAAACAACTAGAATATGCCATGTTATGTGTTTCACGATATTTGTTACCTCCCCCTGTTCCTGATATCTTGGACAAAACTTCTCTCTTCATTATTCTGTTAAACCATCCTCTCTTGTAAGACATGGAGATATAGCTAAAAAGACTTGGACTTTACAGCTTAGAAAAGAGGAGACTAAGGGGCGATATGACAAAGGTCTATAAAATTGTGACTGGTGTAGAGAAAGTTAATTAGGAAAAGTTATTTACTTGCTCCCATAACGTAAGAACTAAGGGTCACCAAATGAAACTAATAGGTAGCAAGTTTAAAACAAACAGAAGGAAGTTCTTCTTCTTGCAGCGCACGGTTGGCCAGTGGAACTCCTTGCCAGAGGAGGTTGAGAAGATTAGGACTTTAACAGGGTTCAAAAAAGGACTAGATACATTCATGGAGGATAGGTCCATCACTTCCTCTGGGCATCTGGCCACTACTGGAAGACAGGAAACTGAACTAGACGTACCTTTGGTTTGACCCAGTATGACCATTCTTATGTATCAGCTACAAATGTTGCCACCTCACTTGTTTACCCCATTCTCCAGATCATTTATGAATATGTTTAATAGGATTGGTCCCAGTACGGACCTTGGGGAACTGAAAACTGACCAGTTATTCCTACTCTTTGCTTCCTGTCTTTTAACCATTTACCAATCCATGAGAGGATCTTCCCTCTTATCCCATGACAGCTTACTTTGCTTAAAAGCCTTTGGTGAGGGACCTTATCAAAGGCTTTCTGGAAATCTGAGTACACTATGTCCCCCAGATCCCCCCTTTGTCCACATGCTTGTTGACTTCCTCAAAGTATTTTAGTAGATACCTTAATATTCTTTGGGAGAGGCTTGTTCTGAGTCACTGCCATCGCGACTAATGCAATTGCCGCTGAAGCAAAGAGGAACCCCAAGATGAGCAGGGATTTCCTAGGACAGCATGTCCTTGGTTTGGTACCTGTGACTGGAAAAAAAAGAGGACATTAAGAACCTGCCAAACACTCGGTGTAACAGCCACAACTATTGCAGTGGATGGGACAGTCAGCACCGTTCCTTCTTTCTGCTGCAGCATGGGGTGTCTGACTAGTCTGCCCATGGAGAGGCCATGACAAGATCTAGAGCAGTGTTTCTTAAACGTGTTAAGATCGAGGAACACCAAATAATACATTTTTTTTATGAGGAACACCAAAGATTTTGGTCGGGGGAGACGTTATTGAGGAAAAAAAAGGTTGCCTGCCCCTTTAAGGGTGGCCATTTTGAATTCTGTTCTCCGCGGAAACACTGCCAACTGCCTCAAGAAACACTGATCTAGAGCCTACAAAGGAGACTATTACTGCAAAGCCACATTAACCGAATGTGGATTACAACAAAATGCATGGGCAGCAGCAAGCCAAGGGAGCACCTTCAAACATGTTCTGCCCACCAGAACAGGGGCAGATATAGGGCAGGGCAAGAGGGGCGGCCGCCCTGGGCCCCGTGCTTCAAGAAGCCCCGTGCATGCGCCATGGCGCCACCGCACATGCGCCGTGTCAAAGGGGGGGCCCGGCAAAATTGTGCTGCCCTGGGCCCCGCAAAATCGTCATCTGCCCCTGCACCAGAAATTACATATAAGTGTGTGTTAATGTAACACTACACACATAGATGGGCAATACAAACATTCTAGTTCCCCTGGCTTGAGCTCACTGTACAGACTGGGGTCTCAACCCCCCTTCCACATGCAGCCTTTTCCAAAGAGTGAAATTATTTATGGAGATCCTGCTTCCAGTTGCATTACCCTTTACCTCAGCCCCAGGCTGGCTCCAGCCACTTTCACCCCTCCCTCACCCTCAGCCCCAACCCAGCTCCAGCCACCTCACCTCTTCCCAGCTCCATTCTGGCTCCTGTCACCTTCCCCACATTCCAGTCTCACCTGCCCCACACCCACATCCCATCTCCAGCTACCTTCCCCCTATCCCGTGCTCCATCCCTCATTGTCATCTTGCCCCCTCACACTCAAGTTACTTCACCCCCACCTAATCCCATCTCCAGTCGCCTTCCCTCTCCACCCCATCTCCCAGTCTGGATCCAATCATTATTCCCCTGCCCCGATCCTGGGTCCAGTCATCTCCCCCATTCCCATTCCCATGATTGTGTCCAGTCACTTTCCCCTACCTCATGCTCTCCCACCTTATTTCCTTTGAGGTGGACACTGAGCACCATTAAATCAAAGTGAGCTCCTTTCTGCAGATTCACCTGGGCCCATCTCCTCCCACTTCCAGTATCTCACGGAAGAGTATCCTGGCTCTGCACCAGACCATGGTTGAGTTGGTCCTGCTGGTGGCTTGTGACTGGTGGCTGGTGTCACAGAGCAGGTGATAGGCCTGTTAACCCTCCTCTTAGGGGTGGGACAGCCCTTGTGGAGGTAGAAGCTGCTGGGCTTTCCTCAGTAGCTGCTTCTCCATTGTAAGGCAACACCTTGTTGCCAAGTGCTCTGCTGACCGAGTCTGAGCTGCCCTGGAACAATCTGTTCACATAAACTCTTTAAGACTGTGCTGAACCCTGCCAACACCGCTCAGCCATGCACCCACTGCTGTTGAGATGACTGAGGCACTGGGGCTTCCTTATAGCATACAGCCCATCTGGGCACCCTAAGAATACAGGCCGGTGTGAACTGCTGACCCACGGCCACTCAGCAACCCCACAATGCTGGAAATTTGGCCTTTTCTTCCTCCTGCACTGCCAGCATAAGTGAAACAGCATCATACATGGACACAGCTGGTACATTACCCTGTTCTGGACCCACTGTTAGAATCCAATCCAGTTGGATAGGCATCCAGCACTCCATCCCCAACCCAGAAATCAGAGCCCAGCCCACATTGTACAGGCATCCCTGCCTTTGCTTCTAATTTTGGTCTCTGTGTGTTTGCAGAAGATTCTGCTGGCCCTCTCAGCAGTAGTCCAGCTGTTGGATCAGGTCCAGAACAAACAGGATCCAATGGTTTCTCTGGCTCCAAGTTAATTATCAGCAATAATGACGCTGGCAAGGTTGATGAGTGATTCTATCACAAGGACTTCACTGCTCTCAAATAAATGAGCCAGAACCAAGAACTGGCCAGGGAAAGCAGGATTGTCCCTCTCAGCTTATAGGCCAAGAACTTAGAGCAGATAAGAAAGCCCCATCAAATATCAAGTACAAATACCTGAAATCACTGATCAGCAGGGGCTCTTGCTGCAACTGTGGTCTCCCTGCCCCGCGCAGACACATTCCCACTAAACAGCCATGGAAAGTCTAAAACACACCATGCCTAAAGCAAACCAGAAAACTAGGCGTGAAAAAGGCATCTTGCATTTGATACAGTGCGACAGGGGATACATGACCCCCACCGATGCAGGTAGGGTTAAAACCTTGTGAGCGGAGGAAGTCCCACCCCTCACCCAGACTAGGCATGTTCCAAAGGCTGGGGCAGCATAAAAGTCAGCAGAGCAGCTCACTCTGGGCTGGCCACTGAAGGAGAAGAACCTTCAACCGGCATTCCAGGGCTTCACCAGCCAGTGACCCAAACAGTAGAAGCCAGAGACCCAGGAGACTACTGCCACACAGCCCAGGGCAACTCCAGGGAGAGGCAGCAGATGCGGAACCAGAAGACCCAGCCACTACATGGGATACCATCCCACCAGCACCAGTAGGAAGTGACCCAGGGACGGTGCAGGAGCGCTCTCTCCCACCCAGATAAACTCGGCATATTTTGGCCAGATTCCCCCCCAAGAGAGTGGCAGACCGCTCTACTGCTCACAGGGCCCTGGGTCAGGACACAGTGGAGTAGGGTGGGCTCGAGTCCCCCTACCAGGGTGACTGGCCCCAACCCTCAATTTATAGACTCTGGCTGCTGGGCCGTACAGCCCTGAGCTAAAGGGCTACCCCATATTGACTGTGGTCACTAGACTGAGTTTGCTCTGAACCAAGGACTACCCCTTATGGACCCTGGCTGTCAGGCCGTACCTCCCTGAATGAAGGGCTACCCTATTACTTTAGCCATTGGGCTGCACTACCCTAGAGCGAGGGTTTGTTTTCAGGGACTAAGGGAGATTGCTGAAGGGGCAATGTCCACACCTCTGATTATCCTCCTCCAAGGGACGGGATGTCCATACCACATACAGAAACAGTGCACTCGAAGGACACTTGATCACACAGTGGAATAATCAGAAATGTAAGTATGATTAATAATGCACCAACTCAGCTCAGTCATATACACACAGGTCCTACCATTGCTGAATGGAAAATGTACACAGCTGCTGGAGAACAGTTCTTGAAGTGACATTACATTCTATAATCCTCTAATACAAGGAGCATCAAAGAATATGGGGAGACTTTGTATAAATTATATAAACTTTAAATGGGACCTTTCAGCAGCTAGCAGAGTGTTAATTGAGAAACTGCAAGTTGAGCAAGCATAACTGCAAAACTGGCCAAGATATACCACAAAGGAGCCCATGAAAAGCAACTTGCAGTGAAAAGTTGCTATCTGGAGCAAACCAGCTGAAGGTAATCTCAAGATAGTTCTACGGGTTGAATTTCTCTAGTCTGGAATCCTTGGGACTGACCGGTGTCAAATTAGGGAGTTTGCTGAACCATAGGAAGTCAATATTGTCTAAAAGCATTACCAATACTTCTGCTGCTTGCTGGGCTCTTAGAACATATTTTCGGGTAAATTAGAGGTAAATAACAGCCCAGAACACTGAGAAACAGGACTGGTGGCTGGAAACAAACTTTATGGGACTAGGGGAAACTTGGCCACACCCACTGAGGCAGATGACACACTCTCAGGTAGTAGAACCAGAGTTTCTGCAACACATTCATGTAGACCAGGCATGTCCAAAGTCCGGCCCGGGGGCCAATTGCGGCCCGTGTTCCAGTTTAATACGGCCCCACAGGTAATTTGGCAATATCTATCTTTTATGGCCCCCAACGAATCCATATGTATTGAGATGAATACATTGTAAAATCTCAGTTAATGTCAGTTGGTCTAAATCAGTTATAAATATATTTGGACACAATATGTATACTTGGTGTTATGTTCCTGTTCATATTTTTTTAACTTAAAAGTTGACAGACAACCTTTATTACCAATAATATGTAATGTACTTTACAATGTTCCTGACATATATTTCAGCTTCCTGGATTTTTTTTCATCTGGCCTTCAGATATGAAAGGCAGAGTGATTTAACACCTGTTTAGATTTGTCATCCATGTGACGAAATGAAAAGTATGCTGTTTGCAATAAACTTTGCATAAAATAGTTAATTTGCATTTAATTTTAATGGTTCAAAGAATGTCAGGCAAAATGGTCGGCCCTCACGCATGTTCACTTCATCAAATCTGGCCCTCTTTGAAAAAAGTTTGGGCACCCCTGATGTAGACTCTGACTCCTGACAACTTCCATTGCAAATAGCTCTCTCTGTTCATAGTAATCTCAGCAATTTCCGATGGCTGTGGACAGGGCCATCCTTAGGATTTATGGTGCCCTACGTGAGATTATTAAACTGGTGCCCCTATGCCTAGGTTTGTTGAGCAAAAAACAAAAACAAAACAACAACAAAAAGGAACCCACCAATACATTAAAATCACAATCCTTCACCAAGACCACACCCCTTTGGGGCCCCATCCTCTCTGTTCCCCTCCTCTCCTCACCTGCTATCCCCAGCCATTATACTCTCTCACTGGGCTGAGCCGGAGGTGCAGGCTCTGGGGTGGGAACGAGGGATTTGGGTGTGGGAAATGGTGAGAAGTGCAAGCTCTGGGAGGGAATTTGGGTGCAGGAGAAGGGGATGCTGGCTCGGGGACGGGGTTGCAGGCTGGAGAGTGTTGAGGTCAGGTGGAGGGTTTGGGTGCTGAGAGCAAGCCACAGGCTTGTGGCTGTGAGGGTGCAGGAGTTTGGGCTGGGGTGTATGAGGGGCTCAGGGGCAGGGAGGCTGGGAGTATGATGGGCTCAGGACACACATTTACCATGTGTGGATGGTGCAGGACTGTTGTGGCAGAAGGCTGAGGATGTGGGGATGCAGGAGTCTGGGGATGTAAGAGGCTCAGGACAGGGGGTTCCAGTGTATGATAGACTCAGATTTGGGGTCAGGTGGTGCAGGAGTGTTATGATGCTGCAGTGAGATAGAGATTTGGCCCTAATTGGGGGTATATTGGCCAGGCTTCATTTTTAAATAAAATATGTCAAACTCAAATGGTTTCAACATTGTCTTTATATATGAGAGGGGCAGGGAACCTGTTTTGAGTCAGGGGTCACTGACCCACAGAAAAGTCAGTTGGGGCCACACAAGTGAGATGAAAAAAAGAATACCAAAAACCCCAAGCCTCACTAATGCGGTCCCAAGGATGCTGGCACAGTTGGCAGGGTGCTGGGTCCAGGGACAGGGTGGTGCTGGGTGGCAGGGAGCTAGGTCCGGGGACAGGGTAGTGCTGGGTGCTATGGTGGGTGGCAGGGTGCTGGGGACAGGGTGGCACTGGATTCTGGTGACAGTGTTGGTAGGGGCAGGGTACTTGTGGGGGGTCTGGGCAGGGGAAAGGGACAGCTGGGGCCAGTACCTGGCAATCCTGCAGCATCTCTGGGAAGTGTGCGACTGTACTCCCCCTCCCCAGACAGCTGGCGTGCGAGCTGCCTGCGCAGCAGGGACTGTTGCACCCCAGCAACTTACCTCCGCGATGCCGTCCTGCGGGGTGGTGGGAGGGCACAGGGAGTCCCGGGAAAGCGAAGCTCTGTCCCCCTGGGAGGAGTCGTCAGCACAGCATAGTCTCTCTTGTAAGCCCAGTAATCTCTTCCAGCTCCCTCCTGAGTTCTGCACCCACTACCTCCTGCTCCCCCACCTCCCTACCCTGAGCCCCCCTCATCAGACCCTGTGCCCTGAATTGACCCCTCCTGCCCTCATTCTATCACCCTCTGCCCTGAGCTGCCCCCACAAATCTTCCAGCCCCCTCCCCATCTTGTGCTTAAAAGAAGCACCCAGGATCTTTTTCAGAGGGATAAGGCAACACGCCACATTTATTGAACATACATAGATTAATCAATATTTATCATATGCATAGGACACCTCACACTCATGCATTCTCTCTCTCTCTCTCTCTCTCTCTCTCTCTCTCTCACACACACACACACACACACACACACACACACACACACACACACACGCACACTCCGTCTTGTTGTTACCAAAAGTTACTCCCCCTAACTGCACTGGCCAGGTGAGTGAGATAGGGGAGGGGTGGAGCCAGGCTTCTGTGGACAAGAGGAAAACCCGGGGTCCCTCTGCAAGACATCTCCTATTTATCCCCCTCATGCAGCCAATTAGTCATCACCTGGCCTTTCCTAATGCTGCTTCAGAGAGAGTTCTTCCAAGGGCAGCACTTGCTGCTTGACTCCCAAGGTCTCTGCATGTCCAGTCCTCTTAATGAGCTCACTGTGCAGGTATTGTCTTGGGCAGCGGTCCCCAAAGTGGTGCCCGTGGGCACCATGGCACCCACCGGGCTATTTATGTGCGCCCGCCAAACAATCTGGGCCGGCCCCGCCCCCGGGTGCGTGGCACATGCACGATGCTGGCCCCAGGCTCGGCTCAGAGCCCCTCTCACACTCCCAATCTCTTAGTCCAAGACCTCAACCCTGTGCCCCTGCCTGGTGAAAGGGAGGGAAAATGGGGGGGGGGGGGAGAAGGAGGGAGGGCAGAGTGAGCAGGGGCAGGGCCTCAGAGAAGGGGCACGAAGGAGGCAGATCAAGGGTATTTGGATTTGAGGTAGATCTTACATTGCACTTAAATTCAAAAAGTGATCTTGTGCTTAAAAAGGTTGGAGACTGCTAGTCTAAGGCATCTTCCACTCAAGGCATAGTGTACTGGTCAACCACAGTACAGCTGTTTAGGGTGCAGCAGTTGATACACATCCGAATTTTCCCATTCTTTTTATGGACTACCACAATGGGTGAGGCGTATGGGCTGCGGGATTTGGAAATGATGCCATTTGCAGCCAGCTCCTGAAGATGATGTCGCCCATCTTCCATCTCTGAGAGTGCAATTTTTCTAGATCTCACCCTGAAAGTTTGAGGGTCATGTACGTGCGGCATGATGTTGTGCTCAACTCCTTTTGCACATCCCACTCCCAGCTGCAGACCCTGCTTACACAGTTTACATGAATCCAGTGTCTGCAAGAAACAAGCCTGTTTCTCAGTCAGAACCCGACGATGGGTTACCTGTGGCTCAGGAGGCTGCACACCCACCATGGCTCTAAGTCAGGGAAATGGAGTGCAGCAATTCAGCCTCGCCATATGCTCACTATAAACTTAAAAAACAACAAAAAGACTGGTAGTGCTTTAAAGACTAACAAAACATGTAGATGGTATCATGAGCTTCCGTGGGCTGGGCACGGTCTGACTGAGAAACAGACTGTGCCCACAAAAGCTCATGATACCATCTACATGTTTTGTTAGTCTTTAAAGCGCTGCCAGACTTTTTCTTGTTTTTTAAGTGTATCCTGTACAGACTAACTCGGCTACCGCTCTGAAGCATATGCTCACTGTCAGACCGTATGCTATACCCCTGCTATTGCTATCCTGTGACTGCTGCAACCATTTTACTGAGCACATACTTGGGCAACCACTGTCCCTGGACCCTTCTGTTGCATTCAAGGCTGTAATTGGGGCCTGGGTCTGGGACAGAATCATAGAACCATAGAGCTGGAAGAGACCTCAGAAGGTCAAGTCCAGCTCCCTGCCCTAGGCAGGACCAATCCCAACTAAATCAACCCAGCCAGGGCTTTGTCAAGCCGAGACTTAAACACCTCTAGGGATGGAGCCTCCACTACTTCCCTAGGTAACCCATTCTAGTGCTTCATCACCCTCCTAGGGAAAGAGTTTTTCCTAATATCCAACCTGAACCTCTCCCACTGCAACTTGAGCCCATTGCTCCTTTTTCTGCCGTCCGTCAGAAAGATTAATGTTAGGCGGCTTTTCTCTCTTTTCTTTTGTAAGTGGGGCAGGATCCCACATGTCCCAAGGCAAAATTAACAGCACTGTCTGATTCTCCAGGAACTATGAACTACTGCTGCTCACCTAGGCAGATACTGGCGCTCTGTTATTAACTGCTGTGGAGGTCAGGGTGTAAGGATCATGGTGTCCACGTACATCATCGGAGACTTGAGTAGAGAGGCTGCAGCAATCCTGCAAGCCCAAGGATGCTTGTAAATGCAAAAGCCAAGAGGCCCCATTTCCTGAAATGAAGGAACAATCAACACACAGGCTCTCCCTCCCACGCCCCTTTAGCAGATCGTGCAGCCTAGAAGTGGCATACTGGGGCTTTTGTGCTCAGCATGGAATCCCACGTTTTGTGTGTACTGGCAGCAAGGAGACAGTTTGTTTCTGATGAAGTGATGTCATAGAGGTTACAGACAGGACTTCCCTGTGACCCAGCCAGGACATTCTGACAATCTCTCCATTCACAGCATCAGCACCAACCACATTCCTTCCATCTGGACACTTTCCCACTAAATCAGGCTCAGACCATTAGAGAGCAGCCTGGAAAGCCCTTCCCAGCTTGTCTACATGGAGTAAAAGGGACCGCAGATACACTGACCTCCTTCCCAGCCCCATGCAAAGCCTGAGTAAATGGACTGTGCACAAGAAATCTATTAGGTACCAGGGAAAAATAACTCTTTCCACCATTCAGCACTGAGCAGCTGCTCACCTGGCCTGTCATAGTATGCCATGGAGCCCTTTTGCATCCCTTACATGAAGAGAGAAGGGATGTGTGTCTGGCCAGTGCTCTGTATCCCCTCACTGGTCACTAAACCTTTCCTGTGTGGAGTTCCCCTATGTGGTCTTCCCTCTGTGACTGCTGGCCTGCAGAGAAAGCACAATGACCCTGATGGTTATGGCTAGCATATGTGGGGAAGAAGGGAGCATTCCCAACGTAGCTGTTTCATTCTTAACCTTCTCCCCCCTCCTCCTCTCAAAGTAGACTGTGAAGTGCTAGAAAGGGATCAAACTGGGCAACGAAATGATAGATGCAATTCAATGTTGATAGATGCAAAGTAATGCACATTGGAAAACATCATCCCAACGATATATACAAAATAATGGGGTCTGAATTAGCGCTTATCACTCAAGAGAGAGATCTTGGAGTCAGTGTGGATAGTTCTTTGAAAACATCCACTCAATGTGCAGTGAGTAGTCCTATGGCACCTCAGAGATTAACCAAAATATATAGAATCATATATATTTGGAGTGGAAAGAACAGAAACCAAGAGATAAATATAAATATAAACAGCAAAAGTACCCATGTTAATGAGGCTAACTAAGTGGGCCGGATGTGTCCCATACATGGCCTTTGATCTGGAAATGCAGATGTTAAGGGCAGGAGAAACTGGTTTTTGTAGAAACCTATACATGAATTCCAGTTCTGGGCTTGAACAAAGACGTTAACTGGTTGGTGCATTACTGGTTGTTCATTCCCACTGGGGCACCTGGCACTGGCCACTCTTGGAAGACAGGACGCTGGGCTAGACCCAGTACAGCAACACACACGTCCAACAGCAGCATTCCCTGGCCCCGGCAATATGCAATCACTGTGTGGTGTCTGGACACCTCATTTCCTTCACCAACCTTCCTATCATTAAGCATCCTCTCCTGTCTTAAAAAGATCCTGAGTTCACTAGGCACCTGCTAAACCTCAGCAATGCAGGCTCTCCCCAGGGCCAGAAATACTGGTACATACCAAGCACATGTGCTAAATAATAACCGGTCTACCCACCCTCTCTCTTCCCAGAGAGTCTTCGCTTATTAATAAACGCTCAGTGTGGCCGGGTCTCCCAGGAAGCGGGATGGCCTAGTGGTTAGGTCCTGGAGTTAACTAGTGGGAAAAGGGTACAGGCCCTCCCGCTGGGGCTCTGGGCCTATGAATTCCGGCCTCTTATCTGAGTCTGGTTCATAAGCCATACCCCAAGAGTCCAAGTTCCCCCCCTCTGTGAGGGTTACTTGTAGGTTCCCCTCTTTGTGCCAAGGGGAGGGATTGGAGGCTTACATGCTGCTGTGACTGACCCAGTAGATGGCTCTGGTTTAGGTCCTGCAGAGAGCAGAACCAGCTCCTGTCTCTTTGCTGGTCAGCCCGAGCCAGGTTCCTCTCTTATGCTCCCTCTAGGCCTGCACTGACAGGCCCTCCTCTCACTCAGATACCCAAAACACCTCAGGTAACAAAATACAAAGCTTAGAAGCCTGTGCCAAAGAGTACAGAGATGGAATTGCATGAGGTCTGTGGGTTCAGAGGAGAGTCCTAGAGAGATTTCTTAATACAGTTTTTGTCTTTATGTTTCATTTCCCATGAAGACAGGAAATTGTAGCAATCTCGTTGCAGAACTACAAACAGGGTGGGAGGCTGCCCAAGCCTGTGGAGAGCATGTCCTGTGGGTAAAGTCATTTTCTGTTCTGAATAGTGTGTGTTCAGGGGGAGGGATCCAGAGGTGAGCCACAAAGATGATCAAAGGGATGCAACACAAGAAATGAGAAAAAGATGAAGCAACTAGGTATGTTTAAGTTTGGAAAACAAGAGATTAAGGAGGGACATGATAGCAGTCTCCAAATACTTGAAAGGCTGCCATAAAAAAGATGGAGAAAAATGGTTCTTTCTTGCCACAAAGAGCAGGATTGCGGCAAGTGGTTCAAACTACAGCACAGCCAATTTAGATTAAATTAGGGATGTTAAAATGCGGTTAATTGACTAGTTGAGTAATCAATGGAATTTCCATCGACTACTCGACTAGTTGATAAGCACGTCCACATTCCTCCTTTGAAATGTACAAAAGCCCCAGCGGAGGAGGAATGCAGAACTGCGCATACAGCCCAGGGCCAGTGGGAAGTCTTGCTGACTCTGGGCTGCATGCGGGTGCCTGCTTTGAAATGTACAAGAGACCCCAGCAGGGGCTCTTGTGCATTTCAAAGCCATGGAGCCTGGGGTTAGTGGGGGACTCAGAGTCCCACGCTGACTCCAGGCTCCATGCTGTGCTGCATGCCACACAGAGCCTGTGCGGCATTTCAGCGGAACCCGGGACCAGCTGGGGATTCCTCAGCTGACACCGGGGAAAATGCTGCGTAGAGCCTGGGATCAGCTGGGGAGTCCCCTGCTGACCCCGGGCTCCATGGCTGCCCCTTTGAAATGTGCAGAGGCAGAATTTCAAAGGATAGCCGCCGCACAGCTGATCCCAGGTTCAGCTGTGCGGCACTGCCCCTTTGAAACGGCAATAGTCAAGAGACTATTTCTGCAGAACCCGGGTTCTGGGGAAATGACACGTGGAACCTGGAGTCAGCTAGAGAGTCCCCAGCTGACGCCGGGCTCCACAACCCTTCGGGCATTTTAAAGGGGCAGCGCTGCTGCACAGCTGAGCCGCGGATCAGCTGTGAGGCAGCTGCCCCTTTGAAATGCTGCCTTGGGGTTTCAAAGTGGCAGCACCACATAGCTGATCCCTGGCTCAGGTGCGCGGCACTGCAGCTTTGAAGTACCCCTTTCCCTCCCCCTGCCTTTGCTGCCTCTATCTTATAGAGGCAGCAAGGGAGGGGGGAGAGACTCCACTAGTCGACCAGTCAACAGACCATCCAATAAGCAAATGCTTATTGGATAGTCGACTAGTCAACTAGTCTTTAACATCCCTAGATTAAATCTCAGAAAAAACTTCCTATCGGTAAGAACAGTAGGACAATGGAACAAACTGTCTAAGGAAAGCTTCAGAGGGGCAGCCGAGTTAGCCTGTACAGGATAAACTTAAAAAAACAACAAATAGAATGGTAGCACTTTAAAGACTAACAAAACATGTAGATGGTATGAGCTTTCATGGGCAAAGCCCACTTCTTCAGATGATCAGAGTTTGTATGTCCAGAACCAAAATAAATAGGGGAGAAGTGGAGAGGAAAGGTAATGGGGGGGGGGGAGAAAAGGAGGCAGTGGATATATAAATATCAAAGGGAAACCCGAGCTGGTATGTAACAGGCAAAAATGATAGTTTATAAGCATCTAAAAACTGGATTGTTAAAAGGAGCAGATAAGGACCATTAGTTAGCAATTAGAGAGGAAGAGTACTAACACCAGAATTTACACAAAGAACCATTGGCACCTTCATTGTTTGGTTGGCTGATAATGTCCCGGCCATTCAGTATCTTGATTCAAACCATTGGCATGTGAATTAAACTTGTGAATGAATTGTAGTTCCAACCCTTTCCTGTGTATTTGGCTTATAGAATTGGTCTGTAAGAAAACAGCAACTTGAAGATCTCTTAATGAGTGACCAAGCAAATTAAAGTATTCACCAACAGGTTTCTGTCGTGTTCCCTTTACGTATATCTGATTTGCGTCCATTGATTCTTTCCTATAGGGTCTGTCCAGTTTGTCCAATATATATTGCAGTGGGGCACTGCTGGCATTTGATGGCATAGATCACATTACTGGATGTGCAGTTAAATGAGCCTCTGATTTGGTGGCTTATGTGGTTGGCACCAGTGATGAATTCGCTTGTACAGATATGTGGGCAGAGTTGGTAACAAAGCTGATTGCAGGGCTGGATTCGTAGATGCTTATGATGTAGCTGTGTGACGTGGTTACTGGAAAAAAATTGTTTCAGGTTGGGGGGTTGTCTGTAAGCGAGAATATATCTTACCTCCAAGACCTCTGAGAGGGAGGGATCATTTTCCAAGATAGGTTGTAGATTGTGGATAATACATTGGAGGGGTTTAAGTTGTGGACTGTAGGTAATGACAAGTGGAATTCTGTTGTTTTCTTTTTTGGGTCTGTCTTGAAGTAACTCATGTCTGGGTACTTTTTTGGCTCTAAGGGAAGTTATGGAATCTCCTTCACTGGAGGTTTTCAAAGACACTGGATCACCACCTATCTTGGATGGGCTAGGCCAGCAGTTTTCAACTTTTTTGCATTTGTGGAGCCATAAAAATATTTCAAATGTAACTGCAGACCCCTTCTGAAATTCAACCTGTGGTCTGCAGACCCCTACCACAGAAGTCTTACACTAAAATCGACTAACCAGAATTCAACTATAAATGTTGCACATACTCAGCATAGGATGGGACACAGGGAACTCAACTGCTGAGATAAAGCTGACAGGAAGAACTAAACCTGGGATCTCTGGAGCTTAGTGCATAAGCCTCTACCGCTTGAGTGAAAAGCCAAGTGGCTCTTGGCTAAGGCTGTAGAGCAGACTCAGTCTTTCTCTCTGTAAGTGGTCTAAGTGCCACTCCATGCGACAGTGCACCCCACCCAATAAGTGTGTGGGTTACACTGACTTCTATGGTAACACCAGCACTTCTGGGTTTTGAAAAAGGGAATGCTTTTTCTGGCATCTGAAACGTTATTTTCATAGTCACCTTTCATGGACCCCTTAGACATAGTCTGCAGACCCCCGGTGGTCCACGAACCACAGGTTGAAAACCCCTGGTTTAGACTCAACAAATGCTGCATCTTGACAAGGGGATTAAACTAGATGTAGTCCAGGGGTGGCCTACCTACACTGGAGAAGGAGCCAGAATTTACCAAAGCACATTGCCAAAGAGCAACAATAATATGTCACCAGCCCTGATCATTTCCTCACCACCACTCTCAGCACATCTCGCCCATTGGCAGCCCCACTGGTCAGGGCCTCCTCCTTTTCCTCCTGCCCATTGTGATCAGCTCTCTTAGTGGGAGACACGGGAAGAGGGAAGCATGGGTATGCCAGACTCAGTGGAGAGGAAGTGGCAGGATCCTAGGGGGAAAAGAATGGAGGGGGACAGCACCTAGAGCAGAGATGGGAGTTGAACAGTGAGCAACCTCTGGCCCAGTAGAATGTTAGCATCTGCAGCTGCAGCCCTAGATTCGGTACCTACGCAAGGAGCCACATATTAACTTCAGAAGAGCTGCGTGCGGCTCTGGAGCCACAGGTTGGCCACCCCTGATATAGTTCATTCCAGCCTCCTGGTTTTGATTCTACTTCCCTGTCACAGAATACAGCTGCCTCTAAGGGCTGCATCTGAGCTCATTACTCTTTAAAGTCTAAACATGACCACCTAGAGATCAGCTTCACAATTAAGAGTCCCTAGAATTGTAGAGAAGAGTTCAACTCATGGCACTCATAAATGCCATACTCTGTTCCCTGTGCTGGTTCCATTTTCACTACAAATAACAGGAAACAAGTGGTGTTGTGGTATTTGTAATGGAGAACAAGTGGAAAGAGCCAGGCACAAAAGCCCATTGTAGGGTAGTGGAATTAGGGTAATATCGGAGTTAGAAGGCAGGAGCCACATTAAAAACTAAGAAAATGATGTAAAAGTAGATTTTGGGAAATAGCAAAAAAAACCAAAAAACAAGATGTAACTTCAAAATTCTTTCCATCTTCATGAATAGAGTTTAGAAGCATCCTGTGAGGGTTAGCGGGGAGGATCATCTGAAGTAGAGGACGTCAGTTCCCTGAGTGGCGTGTTCTTCTGAAGGATGTTATGAGTCTCTGAAGTACAAGTGACACACTATGGTGATAGACACTACAGAAGACTGTAAGTCAGTGGTCTCCAAACTTTTTAACCACAAGATCACTTTTTCAATTTAAGTGCAATGTAAGATCTGCCTCAAACCCAAATACCCTTGCCCCACTTCTTTCCCGCCCCTTCTTTGAGGCCCCACCCCTGCTCCACCCCTTCTCCGAGGCCTCACCCTGCTCACTCCATCCCCCTTCCTCCCTGAACCTCATTTGCTTTCACCAGGCTGGGGTAGAGGATTGGGGCACAGGCTCTGATCTTGGGCCAAGGAGTTTGGAGTGTGGGAGAGGCTCCGGGCTTAGCCCAGGGTAGGGGTACAGGAGGGGTTTCAGGGTGCAAGCTCTGGAAAGGAGTTTGAGTGCAGGGGGACTCACATCTGGGGCAGGAGATTGGGTGCAGAAGGAGGTCCAGGGCTGGGACAAAGGTTCAGGAAGCAGGCTCTGGCTGGGCACCATTTAACTGAGATGGCTTCTGGGTGGTGGAGCAGTGAAGTTAAGGCAGCTTGCTCCTGCCCTGGCCTTGCACCACTCCTGAAAGCAGCTGGCATGCACAGCAATGGCTCCATGGCATCATATGCAGCCCCCCATCAACAGGCACTGAGCCCACAGCTTCTACTGGCCACAGTTCCCCATTATTGATCAGTGGTGTCTTCAGGCAAGGACAGCATGTGGAGACCCCCTGCTCTGCCTTTGTCTGGGGCTGCAGGGATTTGCTAGCTACTTCCAGGAGCAGCAATCACCACAGGGATAATTACTCCAGCAATGACAAGTTAGGCATTTTAGAACTCACTACTCAACTAAATAAATTTACGTGTAAGAGAGGCAATTCTCGATTTAGTCCTGAGTGGAGTGCAGGATCAGGTCCAGGATATAACCGTTACAGGACTGCTTGGGAATAGTGACCATAATATAATAACATTCCTGTGGTGGGAAGAACACCTCAGCAGTCCAGCACCCTGGCATTTAATTTCAAAAAGGGGAATTACACAAAAATGAGGAGGTTAGTTAAACAGAAATTAAAAGGCACAGTGACTAGAGCCAAATCCCTGAAAGCTGCATGGAAACTTTTTAAAGACACCATAATAGAGGCCCAACTTAAATGTATACCCCCAAATTAAAAAACATAGCAAGAGACCTAAAAAAGAGTCACCATGGTTTAACCACCATGTAAAAGAAGCAGTGAGGGACAAAAAGGTATCTTTTAAGAAGTGGAAGTCCAATCCTAGTGAGATCAATAGAAAGGAACATAAACACTGTCAAAAGAAGTGTAAACATGTAATAAGAAAAGCAAAAAAAGATTGAGGAAAAGCTAGCCAAAAACTCAAAAAGAAATAACAAAATGTTTTTTAAGTACATTAGAAGCAGGAAGCCTGCTAAAAAGCCTGTGGGTCCCCTAGATGATCAAGCTATAAAAGGAGCAATCAAGGACGATAAAGCCATTGCGGAGAAACTAAATGATTTCTTTGCTTCAGTCTTCATGGCTGAGGACGTTGGGGAGATTCCTGAATCTCCTTTGTGGGTGATGAATCTGAGGAACTGTCCCGGATTGAAGTGTCATTAGAGGAGGTTTTGGAACAAATAGAAAAACTTAATGTTAACAAATCTCCGGGACCGGATGGCATTCATCCAAGGGTTCTAAAAGAACTTAAATGGGAAATTGCAGAGCTATTATCTGTGGTTTGTAACCTATCCTTTAAATCGGCTTCCGTACCTAATGACTGGAAGGTAACCAATGTGACACCAATATTTAAAAAGGGCTCTAGAGGCGATCCTGGCAATTACAGACCGGTAAGTCTAACTTCAGTACCGGGCAAATTAGTTGAAACAATAGTAAAGAATAAAATTGTGAAGCATGTAGAAGAACATAATTATTGGACAAAAGTCAACATGGTTTCTGTAAAGGGAAATCCTGTCTTACTAATCTGTTAAGAGTTCTTTGAAGGGGTTAACAAACATGCGGACAAGGGGGATCCAGTAGATATAGTATACTTGGATGTTCAGAAAGCCTTTGACAAGGTCCCTCACCAAAGGCTCTTGTGTAAATTACATGGCCATGGGATAAGAGGGAAGGTCCTTTCTTGGATTGAGAACTGGTTAAAAGACAGGAAACAAAGGGTAGGAATAAATGGTAAATTTTCAGATTGGAGAGGGGTAACTAGTGGTGTACCCCAAGGGTCAGTCCTGAGACCAATCCTTTTCAACTTATTCATAAATGATCAGGAGAAAGGGGTAAGCAGTGAGGTAGTAAAGTTTACGGATGATACCAAACTATTTAGGATAGTCAAGACAGAAGCAGACTGAGGAACTCCAAGAAGATCTCACCAAACTGAGTGATTGGGCAACAAAGTGGCAAATGAAATTTAATGTGGATAAGTGTAAAATAATGCACATCGGGAAAAATAACCCCAACTATACGTACAGTATGATGGGGGCTAATTTGGCTACGACAAATCAGGAAAGAGATCTTGGAGTTATCGTGGACAGTTCTCTGAAAACTTCCACACAGAGTGCAGCGGCGGTCAAAAAAGCAAATAGAATGCTAGGAATTATTAGGAAAGGGATAGAAAATAAGACCCAGAATATCTTACTGCCCCTGTATAAAACTATGGTACGCCCACATCTTGAATACTGTGTACAGATGTGGTTTTCTCACCTCAAAAAAGATATTTTGGCTTTGGAAAGGGTTTAGAAAAGGGCAACTAAAATGATTAGGGGTTTGGAACGGGTCCCATATGAGGAGAGGTTAAAGCAACTGGGACTTTTCAGTTTAGAAAAGAGGAGACTGAGGGGGGATATGATAGAGGTCTATAAAATCATGAGTGGTGTGGAGAGGGCTGATAAAGAAAAGTTATTTATTAGTTCCCATAATAGAAGAACTAGAGGACACCAAATGAAATTAATGGGTAGCAGGTTTAAAACTAATAAAAGAAAGTTCTTCTTCACACAGCGTGTAGTCAACCTGTGGAACTCCTTGCCAGAGGAGGTGGTGAAGGCAAGGACTATAATAGAGTTTAAAGAGAAGCTGGATAAATTCATGGAGGTTAGGTCCATAAAAGGCTATTAGCCAGGGGATAAAATGGTGTCTCTGGCCTCTGTTTGTCAGAGGCTGGAGAGGGATGGCAGGAGACAAATCGCTTGATCATTGTCTTCGGTCCACCCTCTCTGGGGCACCTGGTGCTGGCCACTGTCGGTAGACAGGATACTGGGCTAGATGGACCTTTGGTCTGACCCAGTACGGCCGTTCTTATGTTCTTATGTTCTCAGAGAGAAATGAAAGTTATGAAATGCACAGACCAATCAAAACCAAAAACCAACCCACTCTGCAAGCTGTAAAAGTAGTAACAACATTATCCGTGTATGTGTTGGGTCGGGGAATGAGAGTAAAGGACAGTGCGTGTATGTGAGAATGACAGACACACACAGTGTGTGAGAGTGACACAGATTTGCATTGCCAAGCTTCCGCCATCCCTTCTCTCTGTGTGGTGATAGGATACAGAAGTGGGGGGAGGAGGGACACCCTGACATCAATGCCCCGCTCTTTTCCCTCCAACATCCTGCTCAGCAAGCTGCAAGGCAGAGGGCAGAAGCAACATGACAGTGTGTGGACAGGCAACTGAAGTGCCAGCGCTTGATAGCTTCCTGGCCAAACTTGTCAGGATCATATGTCAGATGCTCCAAGATCTACAAGTAGGTCCCAAAATACTGGTTGGTGACCATTGCTGTAAGTTATAGAAAGAGTTTGGCTCACATCAAACCCCAGACACACAAGGAACATGGATTGAGAGGCTGAGATCTGGCCTTCAGTATATCAGGTGTTTTACATACAAAATATTAAGACATAGCCCCAGACTGAAAGAGCAGCAGAGATGGGAGGTGCATATGCAGCACACTACTTTGTTAAATGTAAACTACTAAAAAATAAAGTTGAAAAAAAGAGATTTGACAAGGTAAGAAAACTTTCTGTGCTCATTTCCTTTAAATCAAGATGGTCAAAAGTTGCAGTTTTCTTCTGCATAGAAAAGTTTCAAAGCTGTATTAAATCACTGTTCAATTGTAAACATTTGAAAGAACTATCATAACATTTATATCAGAGTTACAAACAATTTCCATTGGCAAAGTGCTCATAACTATAAAGTTGTACTGGATAAACAGATATGGGGAAAAGGAGTAAGTCAGTTTGTTACTAAATGTGATGACAATAACTCACTAATGCTCATTTGTCTTTTAAATTTTGCATGGGGCTTTCCTAGAGAGTGCCTGAAGCAGTGATTCCTCTAATGTAAATGTCCATGTGTGGAATGAATTTTGCTATATGCACCAATATGGAGATGAAGTGCACCATATTGGTGCACATAACAAAATTCATTCTGCACATGGACAATCTGTGGCTGGGGTGGGGCTGAGAGGTTTAGAGTGTGAAAGGGGACTCAGGGTTACAGGGTAGGGATGTTAAATATAGATTAATGGGCTAATTGAATAGTCGATGCAATTTGCGCCTTCACTTTTGAAGTGTAGCAACAGCCCCTTGATTTCTGACTAGCAGAAGCTGGGGGAGAGAGGGACAGGTGGAGCCTCTGGATGAGGGTAGCACGTGGACAAAGATTCCTCATGCTTGTGGTGACGGTGCCAGCAGGGGCTGGGGGAGGGGAAGAAGGAAGGAACAGCAGCATGAGCAGCCCCCTGCCCCTGCCAGGAAGGCCTGGCTCAGAGCACAAGGGCTTTATGGGCTGCAGCCCAGGGCCCTGGGCTAAGGGCTGTCTCAGCTGCAGCCTCTAAAGCCCCTTTCTTAATTTGGCCCTGCTGCGGGAGATAGGGGGTAGAATGAGTAGATGGTGTGAAGACCAGGACTTTAACAGGGTTCAAAGAAGAACTAGATACATTCATGGAGGTTCAGTCCATCAATACTTAATAGTCAGAATGGATAGGAATGGTGTCCCTGCTTGTTAGGGGCAGGAAACAGGAGACGGGAGGGATCACTTGAGGATTCCCTGTTCTGTTCACTCCCTCTGGTCAATGCGGACAGAGATGGGCCTTTGGTCTGACCAAGTATGGCCGTTCTTATGTGGAGGAGCATGTCTCTCCCCTAGCCATGGCAGCTCTCTGCTGGTCTGTGCTGTGGCAACCCGGAGCCCCTGCACAGGGCTTATTAGGCAGCTGTGCACTGCACGACTTAAAGAGCACCCTGCTCTGGAGCCCCTTGTGATCCTGAGCCAGCAGAATGGTCCACAAGGAGCAGTAAAAAGCCAAAGAAGGTTGGAGTAATTTTGAAGATGCTCTAACTTATGCTGGGACCAAACTGGATATGGCTTTGAACCATCTTTTCCCATCACACAGGTCCAGAACCAAGTGTAGTGTCCATGGACTGAAAGCTCCTGGTTTTGCATTTCCACCTACAACCCAACAAGCCATTTGCATCCCTCTGGGACTAGCCAGGTCGCAGACCCCAAAACACAGTTTGAAAGCTGGGGATCAGGCAGCCTCAGACAAGGGGATCTGTCTACAGGTCAGAGACATAGTCACAGGTGTGTCTGAGAGGCCCATCCACTTTGCACCTAGGCCTACCCCCCTCCAGCTACCCGCTGAGTGGGCCAGCCGGGGAAAGAGGTAGAATGCCGAGGCTCACCCTGCTCCACCTGGCAAGGCAGCAGGGAGTGGGGCCAGCGTGACGGTGCTTGCCTTGTTCTGCCCCAGCACTCCAGCCTGAGACAGGCTGATGGTTGCACCTGCTCTGCCCTGTGCTCCAGTCAAGGACTAGGGCCAGCACTTGCTACTCTCTGCCCTAGTACTCCAGCCAGGGAGTGGGGCTGGGACTTATTCCCCAATCCTTTTGTTCCACATTTTTGCCCCCCACCCAAAATCGGGGCCTACCCAAGTAGGCTCTTCTGGCTACGGCACAGCTACAGAGTGAACTTTCAAATCAGAGACTAATGTAGAGTCCTGATCACAATGCAAGACCTTCCTCTTTGATAAAGGTTCTCTAACCAGACCCGGAGGAGGAGAACAAAGGCCAAGCAAACAAACATCTTACCCCAAGCTAAAACGAAAAGCGTCTTGTAGCATTAAAGACTAATACACTTATTAGGGTAATAGAGCATCAGCTACAACTCACTTCTCTTTGAAACTTACCCCACACTGTTTCCCAAATAAAGGAACAGAGCTGAAAATTCCTTGATGAACACCAGTACAAAATCCTCAAAATAGAAATACAGGAGTACAAAATGCTGCTTTCCTAATTAATTAAAATTGGATAAAAGCGTTGTTAAATGGACTGAAAACCATAGGATGGTGATAAACTTAAGACAACATACTGAGATGACAGGTAATGCAGAAATTAATATCAGAGCAGCTCTTAGTTAACATCTTTATGAAAAATTAAAGTACTTGTTAATAAATTTGGAAAATTGCACAGTACTTTGTCTGGACTAGTTGTACATCCCACTAAGGACATAAAACAGAACTGCAAAATTTAGAGTTATGGGCAAGAAACAAAGTGAGAATCAACTTGGAAAAATGCAGGTTCTAAACATGAGAGAAAAAAGCCCAACCCTCAGATACTCCAAAGAGGGAGAAACCTAGGGATCGGGAATTTTCCCCCTCACTCTTCTCTTCTGTAGACTAAATAAGACCAAATCCCTCAGCTTCTCCTCATAAGTCATGTGCTCCAACTCCCTAAGCATTTTGGTTGCACTCTGCTGGACTTTCTCCAATGCATCCACATCGCTTCTGTAATGGGGACCCAGAAATGGATGCTATATTCCAAATGTGGCCTCACCAGTGCCAAATAAAGGGGAATAACAACTTCTCCAGATCTGCTGGCAATGCTCCTCCTAAAACACCCTAATATGCCATTAGCCTTCTTGGCTACAAGGACACACTGGTGACTCATATCCAGCTTCTCATCCACTGTAACCCCCAGGTCATTTTCTGCCAAACTGCTACTTAGCCAGTCAGTCCCCAGCCTGTACCAATGCTTGGGATTCTTCTGTCCCACGGGCAGGACTCTGCACTTGTCCTCGCTGAACCTCATCAGATTTCTCTTGGCCCAATCCTCCAATTTGTCTAGCTCACTCTGGACCCTATCCCTGCCCTCCAATGTATCTACCTCTCCCCCTATATTAGTGTCATCTGTAAACTTGCTGAGGGTGCAATCCATCCTCTCATCCAGGTCATTAATAAAGATGTTAAACAAAACTGGCCCTAGAACCGATCCTTGGGGCACTCTGCTTGAAACCAACCACCAACCAAACATCGAGCTGTTGATCACTCCCTGTCGGGCTCAACAATCTAGCCAGGTTTCTACCCACCTTACAGTTCATTTATCCAATCCATACTTCCTTAACGTGCTGGCAAGAATATTGTGGGAGACCGTATCAAAACCACTGGCAAGAATCCTGTGGGAAACCATATTAAAAGCTTTGCTAAAGTCAAAGTGTATCACATCCACTGACTTCTCCATGTCCACAGAGCCAGTTACTTCATCATAGAAGCTGGCAAGAATACTGTGGGAAACCCTATCAAAACCACTGGTAAGAATACTGTGGGAGACTACTATCACTTTATACCCCATTGCATGACACTGGCCACTCCGTTAACAGTCATTACAAAGGCACTAGTGATGAAAACAGTTCTGTGGATTCCTGAGTGTCAAAAACCTTTCCAGCAAATAAAGAACATCTTAGGGTAACAAACTTTGATCTGATCTCGACTTTTCATTACCATTCATCTGGCACTTGGATGAATCTGAAGCGTGCTTAGGAGTTGTACTTCCACAAAACTTCCAAAGAATAGAACAGTTGGTTCTTTATTTGAGGAAACTCCAGCAACAGGAAACCAAATTTTCTACAGCAGAGAGAATGCTTGGTCATATATCGGGCAGGAGTGGCATGGGGATAATTCTAGGTGGTTTGTTCAAGCTTGTCTTAGATGACGTCCTCTTAAAAGGAATACAGACAACTAAGTTCCCTGTAAGCTGTCCCACTAGGCAGCAGTATATTAAGTGCCACCCAGGTGCTAGGAACGCAGCCCTGGCAGACCTAATCAAGACCAAGTCTGGACCTGTTGCAGTCCAACACCCTGATTCTTCTCCACAGGGAGAGGTATGTGACAGGGTGTACCAGGCCATGTGCTCTGCTACACCCAGTCCAGAAAACAACTTCATGAGAGGAAAAGAATCAGAGAATCACAAGGGACCTTGAGAGGTCATCAAGTCCAGTTTCCTACCTTCCTGGCAGGATCAAGCACTGTCTAGATCAGTGGTTCCCAAACTTTTTGGCATCAAGCCCCCCTTTTTGATTTTTGAGAAACCGTCACGCCCCCGCCCCCCAAAATAGCAGCAAAACTTGGGGTGGGATTGATGGGGTGTTGTGTGTGTGTGTGTGGCTGCGTCGCCTTGCCCCCCCCCAGGGGGGCACGCCCCCCATTGTCTAGATCATCCCTGACAGATGTCTGTCCAACATGCTTGTAAATATATCTAGTGATTCCACAAACTCCATAGACAATTATTTCAGTGTTTAACCACTGTGACAGTTGGGAAGTTTTCCCCAACGTCCAACCTAAACCTACCTTGCTTCAATTTAAGCCCATTGCTTCTTGTCCTATCATCAGAGGCCAAGGAGAACAATTTTTCTCCCTCCTCCTTGTAACACCCTTTAAAGATACTTGGAAACTGCTATCAAGTGCCCTCTCAGCCGTCTCTTTTCTAAACTAAACAAACTCTGTTCTTTCAGTCTTCCCTCGTAGGGAGTACGTGAGTAGGAAAACCCTGGTTTTGCCTAGAGAAGCATCCTGGGAGTAGCCATTTTAGGACACCATTGAGAGTTGCTCTTCTACCAGCTCAACGGATTGGGGATCAGTAGCAGCTAATCCAGGCTCAGCATGTTGGAATAACCAGAGCCACCAGCTGTTCTTAGCTGGGGCCCATGGAGTGAGGAGAATCATGCACTAGGCTACAGCCAAAGGAACCAGGTCAGGACAGGGCTTATTGCTGACCACAGTCCTTGGCAGGAGTTTGGGAGGAACCTGCTGATTTAACTCTATAGAGAAAATTAAGCCACAGAAGGGTAAAAAAACATTTTATTTAAAACTGGCCCTGAAGGCAAGGACCATCTTGTCTGCTGTACCCAGGAGGGGTTTGAACTGTGACCTGACTGGAGCGCTGATCTATCAACACCTTCAGAGGTAGGCAGAGAACCTGAGCAGGCATTGGGAACTGAGGAAAGTGACAGCCCCACATCTTGACACCCAGGGGAGAATGCGCTCAAAGCAATGAGTGCCACCCACCACTAGCTATAACCGAAGAGTTCGGCAGGTGGGCTCAGGCTTTAGGATAATGGTGATGGGTTCTGATCTACAAAATCCATCCTGCCAGGTCAGGACTTGTTCCTTGGCAGATCACAGACAGACCCTGCATCAGAGTAAGAGTCTGGATTAACTATTTCCTCCTCAAATACCACCACCATTGACTTCTGTGGTGCAGAGCAGAGAACATAATGAAATCTGACAAGAGAACAATGCAGCCTGTCCCCGGGTGTTACTACCAGCCTCTAAACTAGGGATGTGAAATAATTTCTCCCCATGATCTCGGATTAACAATACTAAGTTTGGAGCTGCTGCCAGTCTGTTGCACGATGAGTGGATCCCTGGGATAGTACAGAGAGACCAGTGTCACTAAAAAGAGAGGCAGATCTGTTCCAGAGCCACCCGAATTGAAAATATGTCTTACAGAAATGGACTGAAAGGGCTCTCTCTAGGCAGCTAAACAAAGAGAAGGTGAAGGGAGGACTTGATTACTATTGATAATTACCAAATGGGAAACAAATATTAACAAAGGGCTCTTTAACCAATGAGAGAGATGTCTAAAGTGACCCAGGCTGTGTCCAGACTCAGGGGTTTTTTCGAAAAAAGTAGCCTTTTTTCGAAAAAACTTCCCCTGCGTCCAGACTCAAGCCGCGTTCTTTCGAAATTAATTCGAAAGAACGCGGCTTTTCTTTCGATGGCGGTAAACCTCATTTCACGAGGAAGAATGCCTTCTTTCGAAAGTTCCTCTTTCGAAAGAAGGTGTTCTTCAATGTAAATAGGGCTTCTTCAAAAGAGAGCATCCAGACTCACTGGATGCTTTCTTTCGAAAAAGCAAGTCGCTTTTTCGAAATTTCTCCGTGCAGTCTAGACGCTCTCTTTCGAAAGAGGCTCTTTCGAAAGATGCTTTCGAAAGAGCTTCTTTCGAAAGAAGCCTGCAGTCTAGACATAGCCCCTATGGTTGGAAGTTAAGGCGAGACAAATTAGGACTGGAAATAAGGAGAATGTTTTTAATGGCGAGAGTAACTAACTGTCGGAACAATTTTCCAGGAGCTGTGACAGTTTCTCAATCACTAATCATTTTAAAATGAAGGCTGGATATTTGTCTAATATATAGGAACTATTCTGGGAACAGTCTCTGCCTGTATTACACAGGAGGTCAAGCTGGACAATGGTCCCTTCTGGCCTTGGAAACTATGTTCCTAAAACCATCCTTGCAGCAAATCTAACATTCCCCACCCACATTTTGCTGAGATTAGAGCAGCTTTGAGCATTCCCACACAAGCATCCTTCACCATTACTACCATTCACTCAGGTGTCCAGGAGTTCTCCATAGCTGGAATTCCTGTACTGTATCTGGAGACAAAGGAGCAGCTGGGACTGAAGCAATAATACTACTTTGCCTGTCTATAGCACTTTTTATCCAAGTCTCTTAGGATGCTTCAGCTTCAATGGTGACAGGCATTCGCCTATAGCTTCTGCATTGGCCGGCATTCACCTATAGCTTCTGCAGTGTCCAGCATTACAGACATCCAAAGACAATTGCAAAAAAACATGAATGAAGTTTTCTAAGATTCTGGTGAGGCTAATCTCCTGGTGCCATATATATTTATGACCAAGCTGCAACACAAAGCAGAGAAGAGCCCAAACAGCCCAGGGAGAAGGTGCTTTATAAATACATGGACTAAATTAAAGTGCTTATTTGTGCACACCTCTTGGCTGGGGAAGGCAAGTGGGTGGACACATGGGCCACTGTGACCACCTATGTGCATCTAGAACACTAGAAATAGGCATACCCAGGGGTGAGGCCTGAGGGTGCTGTAGTTTGGGGGATAATGGAACATAAACCATTTAAGCATGAACTCAACCACATTAAAAAAAGCTGCATGAAGTGCCTCTTTGGCCTCAGTTTCCCCAGGGACCAAGAGCTCAATCCTGCAAAGTGCTGAACACCTTCAGCTCTTACTGATGTCATTCAGAGCGGAGATTGCTCAGACTCTCCCAAGGGTGCTGAGTGCTTTGCAGGTCTCAGTAGTGTGTGCCAAGCTGGCTAAGAGGCAGCAAGACCCATGAGGCTTGGTGTTACTTGAAGTCACTTGCTTGGATCAGGATCAGTGATTAGAACAGAGCACAACTCTGAAAGCAGTGATCCTGATCACAGCAAGAGTGTATGTGCCTTGACAAGTCGTGAAGTTTGCTGTCTCTTCATTTATTACATTTCCAGAAGATTCACTTGGTGTTACTTGGGCCCTTAACTCAAATATTTTTTGTTTTACTCTCTCAAATATACAGATGATATGTTGCAAGCTTTTGCCAGCAGATGGCTCCCTACTTGACAAAATAAGATCTCTATTGTTCCGGTCCTTAACTCAATTTTTGTTTTTCTTCATTTCAATCTTTGCTCTGGGGTAGGGCTGGGGATGAGAGGTTCAGTAGGTAAGATGCCCCACGGAGAGAGGACCACGCCAGCCCTCTCTCACCACAGCAGTTTGGGACAAGATGAGAAGCACCTCTCCATTGCTGCTGCAGCTTCAGCAGGCACAATAGGGGGAGGGATGCATGTCCCCCAGTTGGGGCTGGTCCAGATTCATCTGCCTTCTGCATCTAGCCAGAGTGAGGAATGTAGCAAACTATGTGCTTTCTCCTGGCTCCCTGACAAAGGGGAACAGCCAGCAATATCCTCATACAAATGGGAGGGGGGAGAGTTTCAGCCCTGCTGCCCTCCCTAAAGGGTGCATTGGAGGTGGGAAGTTTGGGGCTTGGACAGTCCTGCATGGGAGGGGTGTGCCCCCTGCTAGTCCCTTTCACCTGCCTGGTGATTTGTCTCTTTTCTATATGGTTTTATGAGCAGCGATCCCATTCTGGGCACATTCCGTTTTCCTGGGACAATCAATCAAACCCTTACATTGGTGTAAGTTATATTAAGAGGAAGCTGTACCCTGTATTTGGTGGTCCTAGCTCTTACCATTTGGGAGGAGTTCTTAAACAGACAGACTGACACACAGACAGACAAACTCAAATATAGGATAGATCTTTCCTAATAGGGCAAACTCCGTATGACAAGAAATTCAGAATCTAGGGCTTGTGCCTGAAATCCATTCTAGCTCAGAGAGCTTCCCCCTCAGCTCTTCTTGTCCTTGTGTCTCTGGTGTCTGTCCTGCACATTCCACTTTACTTCCTCTGTCTCTTGGGTCTTCGCACTCCTCCCTCTGGCAGCAGCAGTAGCAGAGGCCTGGTTAAATCAGTCCCATTGACAGCATTTGTCTTATGAGTCCTTCCAAAGTAGGCCCCAGGAGGTTTTCACTGGCAACCAACCAAATCTAATTTGCATACACAAAAAGGGATACCACCTGGCTCACTTCTTTATCTTAGCCAACTAGCTATGCTCTGACCCACTGGCACCTCACTCTCATTGACCAGCTTTACCAGGCTTCTCATCTACACCGTTGGGCTCCCTGCCCTCTTCTGACACTCATGTTTCCATCCAGTTCTTTACAACTTTCATCTCACAACAATTTCCAGCGTACCTATCCAAAGTCAGAGCTTCTGGCAAGAGCCTGAAGTCAGAGAGACCAATGCAAGGGCTTCAGTGCTACTCCAACCATGATCCACTGGAGTCACAATTCAAGTGTTCAGCACCCAGATGTTCCCATTGGACAATGGAGACACTCCCACTCCATTGTTCAGAACAATGGGTGCTGTTGGGTTTTGTGGCTGGGAGCTGTCACGTTTCTGGATTATAAGGGGATCAGACAGGTCACTGCTGCACCCATGGGGGGGTGTTTGCCCCGAACGTTGGTACAAAGGGGGCCATGTGAGGTGTCGGATGAGCGCTTATGTTCTACTGATTCCGTATATGCTATTCATGTACTTGTATGATATCTCTGTGTGGAGTTATAAATATGTGCTCTGTGTTGATGCTGGAAAATTCTCACTCTGAAGCAGAACAATGGGCAAAGAATGTTCAGCCAGTGGCTATGCTAATTAGCAAGGCTCCAGAGACAATAGATCTCTAAGTGCCGGAGACACACCTGAGGAATGTCTGGATACCTACAAGCCAGCCAGGATAATGGTTGCTGACTTGGGACACTAGGATAAGTCAATGGACCATGTGACCTGCAGTGACCTGCTCTGGCCAGGAAGATGCCAAGAGAGGTATATAAGTGCCATGTGGCACCCTTCATCGTCTTCAGTTTAGCTCCTGATCCCAGATGCAGCCTTGCAGGGAACAACGAGCCGGAAAGAACCGTGGACCCATCCTGACATAGGATGTACACCAGAGACTTTTAAGATGGCAGTTTATAACATCTTTGCTAAGAGCCTGCAACGAGAACTGAGTGATTTGATGCATGTAAGGTATTTTCTTTAACAAGCTTACTCTCATGCTTTTCTTTCTTTTAGTAATCAACCTTTAGATTTTAGATTCTAAAGGACTGGCTCAGTGTGATCTTGTGGGTAAGATCCACAGTGTAAATTGACCTGGGAACTGTGGCTGGTTTCCTGGGACTGGAAGAACCCATTCGGGGTAGGTGAGATTGGATTCTATAACCCCTCACATGTGTATTAGGCCCGGCGCTGATTGGGGCACAGGAAGAGCTGGGGTTTCACAGGGGTTTTGCTTGTGAGGCTTCTGGCTGGCCAGATTGGCAGCTGAAACACTCTGTGTGTGGCCTATTTGGGAAGGTCCCCAGTCTGGGGCTGTAAGGAGTCCCGAGTTTGAACAATTCGCCCTGAGCGGATGCCCTCAGCCATGCCCAGACCCAGCCCGGTCCGTCAAAAACGTAGATGGTATTATAAGCTTTCATGGGCAGAACGGCTGTGCCCACAAAAGCTCACGATACCATCTACATCTTTGTTAGTCTCTAAGGTGCTGCAACATTATTAGTTGTTTTTTACATTTTTTCCGGTACAGACTAACCTGGCTACCCCTCTGAGACTTCCTTAGGAAGGACCTAATACTGATCCAAGATATTCAGATCAAGCATTCCCAAGATGAACAAAAACATGGGAAAAATACTCATTCTAAACCAAGATTCTTTTAGCTTAGTTTGCGCCTCAAAATGCCTTTGTCCAAATCGGAACTACCTTACATAAGTGTGTTCATCCCTTAGGAAAACAGGACTTATGTATAATCAGAAACAGGACCAGCCTCAGAACTGTTGAGAATAAACACAGCTGGGAACATTCATCTCTCTTATTATTATTTGTATTACCATAGCTCCTAGGGGCCCCAGTCAGGGTCCAGGGCCCCACTGTGCTAGGCTCTACATGAACACAAAACAAAAACATGGTCCCAGTCCCAAAGAGTTCACAACTTAGGGCAAGAGGCAGATAAACAGGTGGTGGGGGTATAAAATGACAATGACACAACACTGGTCAGGACAACAGGCAGTGGTTTCAGAATACCAGTAGCCTGATCATTGACAAGTTTTTGGAGATCTCACAACAAAGGTTGTGGAAGATTTTGAAGAACGACAATGATGTAGCGTTGTACATATTTTTAGGAAGCTCTTTCCAAATGTGAGGTGCAGCATGGGAGAATGCACCAATGTGCTAGTTTTAAAATGTTACAAGTGAGCAATGGTGGCAGGAGTTCACATTTTTTGCTTGTGAGCAAGAGCGAATAGGTAGGGTGCAATAGGTTGTGAAGGACCTTGAAGTGAAGACAAGAAGTTTATGTTTAATGCAATAGAGAAGAGGAGGGATGCAGAGAGGAGTGAGATGGTCAGAGCAGCTAGCTAGGAGTTTACTCCTTGCACTTGCATTCTGAATAGATATGTCCACAGCAAGATTGCATTTGTCAAGACCATGAGAAGAGGATGTTGTGGTAATGGAGACCTGCTATGATGAAAGCAGTTGTATGGCTGTATAGGAAAGCCTTTATCTAAAAGTTATGGAGAAGTGTCTGCTTGACAGGGTTTTGGCTGATTGCATCCTATTCCTTTCAGCTACTCACACTCCTCCCATTGGCTCTTTACAATACCTAGCTACTGAAGACCACTCCACTGCTTTGGTAGTCACTCCTGTTCAGTTAAATTCATCTCCTGCCCTTCTCATACTTCGAATTAGACTATAGTGACCCAGCCAAATATCTGGAACCAAAAGGGCCCTGACAGGGCGAAGACACTGTCTCCAGGAAGGAAGCCCTGGGGGCACCGCTCCATTCCAAGGTGGGAACAAACTGAGACATTAACGAAGATGCTGAGAGAGGTCCTGTTGGACTTTTACAGCAGAAAGGGTTTGTTTTATTTTGCATACAGACTGTGTGGTGGTCGAAGGGCTGAGTAACTGAAGAGCCTCCATAAATAGAGAGAGAATGTGCAGGCACAAGCACTCAGCCCAAGGGCACTCAGGAGAGTTTAGTGCAATCCCGTTACAACCACACTAAATTAATGAGCTCCCTCCTTAGGGCCCGATTTTCCACTGACTCTTGTGCAAACCAAGGGTCAATGCATGGAAACTGTTGACCAGCTGGGGTGAAAGAACAATTAGGCTGGTGTATAGAGGAGCAGGAGTAGGAGTCCTGGGTTACTAGGGACATTCCAAGAAGGGAGAGGGGATGGCTATAATGCGTCCCAGCGGTACCCAGCATTGTGAGGCATCTTGCAACCATCTGCCCTTAGCATGAGGAAGCCATGTCTGAGTGTCATGGTGAGCTCCCTAACAGCACAGCCATGGACAACACAAGCACTCTCCTCTCTGCATACAGGCTACTGATAGGTACACTACAATCTCAAATTCTTGGAGCATTCTCCAGGAGTGTCCAGATCCTGGTTCACTGGAGGCTTGCAATATTCACATATTCCCAAAGAAGTGGCTTACCAGTTCCACCACAGATCACTGCTCTGTTTAATACTCAGCACTTAGATATGTTTATAGTGTTCCCAAGTACACGTTTAAGTCCAGAGACCTGAAAAATAGCAAGCTGAAGTACTCGAAACAAATGGTTTCATGTAACCAAAATCATAAGCTCACAGCCAACAGCCTATATTTAATTACCAAGATACTTTCTTTTCTAATGAAGTTTACTTTGTCTTTCTAGTGTTTTCCTTTGGAACTTCTATTTTCTCCCACTGAAGAAACTTACTTTAATCATCTCCTAGACTTCTTTAAATACAACAGATTGAGCTCAGTCTCTCAGTGCAAGGCATTTTCTCCACCTCAGTTTTTGACAAATGTTCCTGAGCTAGAGGGAGCTTGGATGTGGAGGACTTATATCTGCATCCACTGTGACTTTCCAACATTCTTTTCAAATGTATACACCAGAACTAGATGTAGTATTTTAGTACTGGTCTCACCAATGGTATGAATAGTAAAAATCATCTCCCTACAACTATTCACAATTCTCATCTTTATCCATCAAAGGATCACATTATCCCTTTTTGTACTGCACTGGGAGCTCATGTTCATTTGTTTTTCTATTGTGACCCCTGAATCCTTTGCATAGTCTTCCAAGATACAGTCCTCGAATCTGCATATAAGACCTGAATTATTTATTCCTAGATGTGAGAGTTTGCAGTTTCCTGTTTTCAAACACATTTTGAGTGGCTCTAGCTTATCAACTGATCCAGATGACTCTAATTTATTTCTTTATCTTCATCTTTATTCACACTTCCCGTCTTTATGTCATTCACAAATCTGATCAGCAATTATTTTATGTTTACATCCAGCTCATTGATGAAAGCATTACATAGAATCTGGGCCAGTCCCCATAGAATCCCACTAGAAATGCTTTAATTTGGTGATGATTGTGAATTACTTTTTGAGATCTGCCAGTTAGCCAGTTCTTCTTAATCAATCTACAATGTACTTTAAAAATAGCACTTCACAAGATCAATAACCAGTACTAAATGAAACACCTTACAAAAGTCTATGAAATTACCTTTATCAAAATTGTACTCTCAAACAATTCAATCAAGTTTGTTTTTCTACAAAACCATGTTGACTGGCATTAATTATATGCCTATCTTACTAATTCTTTACTAATGCAATTACATATTAGTTTTTGTATCTTTTTACCTGGGACTGATGTCAGGCTATCATTACCTGGATTGTTTCATTTGGTCTTCTTGAATATCAACACAACATTAGATCTCTTCCAGTATTCAGGAATGTCCCAGTATTCCAAAATGGACTAAAATTAATATCAGTCAGGGATCTTCTCAACCATCTCTTTTAGGGAGTGCAAGTTATTTGGGATCCTGCATTTAAAGATGCCTACTCTTGGTAAATGTTGTTTAGCATCCTTTGTTATGAATAGACTGGAAAATGGTTCAATAATATCATCTGACATGACTAAATCATCTTCCTTCTTTCAAAATACTGAACAGAAATATGACACTTGGCTGCATAATTGCTAACAATTTTACCATCTCCATCTAATAAAAGGCCTATACCACTGCTATAATTTTTGTTCCGAATAAACTTAATTCTTTCACTTAGTCTTAGACCATCCAGTGAGCGCCTCAGAAATCTTGATGAGAGCTGAACTTTGGTATTTTTTTATTCTGGCTCAGAATAAACCACCTACTAATACCCTATTATTGTGACAATAGTAAAGAGTTACAAAAAGAGCCTCTTTATTCTAACACCGAAGAAGGATCATCATTAGAGTAAGAAACAATATTATCATTAAAGTTTCTCTCCCTTTCTCTCCCTGTTTCACTGCAAAGTTTCTGCCTAGAATCTTACCTGGCCTCCTACTTGCCTGGATTTCTCACATCAGCCTACATTATATATAGATCAGACATCAGCCTGTAAAGTGCAAGTTACTGTACAGAGTGTAAAACGACCACACTGAAAAAAGCATATTCTAAAATAGGAAATGTTTCCGCCAGATATTGACCATAATGGTGATAAGTGGCAAATGTTCTGCTATGTGGAATATTTTAGCTGATTATAAAAGGAAGGTTACTTGACAATGCACTCTAGAAGGCTTACCATATGTTAAGAAAAGGGAAATACTTAAAGCTGCTGCAAGCTGCTCTGTGAAAAAGGTTGCCATGCCTCTCATGTCAATATTAGGGCTAAAGCTCAGCTCCTGGCTGTGTCCATTGATGATGTGAAACCTCATGCCAATGTGCTACACATGTCATTTGTGTACCTACTCACATCACCAGGATGATAAAGCTGAGATGCCAGCACCAGAATGGAGAGCAAAACTGTTAGCTCTAGCAGGAACCACCCTGTTGTCAAACAACCCCACCAGCAGCACACATGGGCTAAGAATCAATCTCTCCTCAGGGGCCCTCATAAGAGACTCTACCTAGAATATTGCTGTGAGATTCCTCCCTGCTGTGTACCCAAAAAAAACCCAAACTTTGAGAACTCCTTGTGTCCTGATGCAGAAGCATTTTCGTACCTCCTCACGCCCTTGCCACCCAGAAGGGCAGCCTCACACCTTTATGCCTCTCAGAGCGCTTGCCCTTTTTACTCATTCCCTGTTGGGTATTGAGAGGTTTCATGGCAAGACTTCTACTGCCAGAAGTACCCTCTCCAAAGCAGTTCTAATTTTCTAGTGACACAAGAGACACTGATTCTCTTCATAATATGCACCTTTGGGGAGCTAATTTAACACATACCTACTGTCTCCAAGCTGCAATTAAACACACACAGCACTAAGACCAATGGTCATAAACATCTTGCCTCCTCTCTTTTCTCTACAGACAGAGCAAATCCTCCTTCCCTTCCCCCATTCCCCCCCAACACATTTTGTCAGTGCCCCTCTATGCTGTCTGAGCAACTGAACTCAGAAATGAGAAATGTGTGCTAATTTCACAATAGGGAAGGAATGCAGAAGACTGCATACAGCATAGACAAAAATAAATCTATCTGACAATGAATTCACCATCTTAGAAAGTATGCCTTGAGTTCTGTAATGAGAAATGAATGTGACTGTATAGTCTGTGCTGCTCTGAGATACATTTGGCTGCAGGAGAGTCTCAAAATTAGTTCACTCCTGAATGACAAATCTTAATGACTATAAACTTCTCATGAATATTCATTAACTTGTCAAACTTTTGTTTGTGGTGAAGCTGACATCATAGCAGGTCTAAGCCATTTGAAAAGCTCCCCAAAGTTACTCTCCCCCACCTCCTCCTCATAGGCAGATTTTGCTTTTTTAAAGTTCAGAGCAACTAATTTTTGTTCTTACCCTTTGGCTCGTCCATCAGTGCAAGCGTTCTCTCTCCTCCTTTCGGAGCCTCTGCTAGCTCTGAGCTGCTTTTAGTGAGAGGTGCACATGAAACAGAGCTATTTAACGGTCCATGGCTGTGGGAGGGGTTAGTTTAACTCTGCATGACTCAGAAGGAACCTAGAAGCAGGTCACCCTGTGATTTTTCATTAAGACAGAAATTAGCTCATGAATGCAACCTGCTTCAGTCCCAGGCTTCCATTAACAGAGTGCCACAAAGTGTTTGGTAACAAAAGCTGCCACAGAGAATACCCTGTGCCTTCCCCCTTTGAGACGTCAGCAGAGGCAGATTATATGTCTGGCTGTACTGAAACTTTTCAAAGAAAAATAGTCTCTTGGACATAGTTGCTTTCTGTTTATTCATCTATCTTAGAAGCTGTTTAACATTCAGACTCCCTTAGCATTTGTCAGGCGGTATATGAGAGGAAGAGTGACTTTTAAAAGGAAATAGTTTTGCCCTCCCTCACTTCCATCTGCTACATTTCACTGCCTAGATCCAAACACAAGAAAATGGAAACTACGGCTGGGAAAGAAAAAAAAATAAGTTGATTTATAAATAATATTTGCAAACCTTGCTGAATCCACCAGTTGCAGTCACAACTATATAAACCTTGGCTTTTCATCCCACAGATGCTCATCTTCTGTTCCCTGGGCCCACACCTTCACATGCTTGGAGCTCCTGTAGAGAGAAAGGGTTTGTTCACTAACTGGTTTGAGACACATGCCCCTGCCTCAAAGAATGGCTAAACTCTGAAAAATGTCATACAAATACCTTGCGACCTACGTATTTACCATCTTTCAGCATCCCTGAAGCAGTGTACGGGATCTTCCAGTAAAAAGATATGCAGTGCAGGTATCTCAGTAGGGTAGCCCTGCATCTGATCCCAGGATCCCAGACAAGATGGATGAGACATAGGTGCTGATTCTGTGGGTGCTCTGGAGCTGGAGTACCCACAGGGAAAAATTAATGGTGCCTGAGCAACCATTGGCAACCAAACTCCCCCTCTGCCACCTCCCTCCAGCATCTCTCATGGCCCCACTGACCAACTCCTCCCTCTCCCATCCAGCACCTCCCACCTGCCATGGAAAACAGCTGTTTGGGAGCATTCTGGACACTCCTGGAGCTTGGGGGAGGAGCAGAGATATGGCATGCTTGGGGGAAGAGGCAGGGATGAGGCAGGGCTGGAGCTTGGGGTAAAGTAGGGGAAGGACTCAAGCACCTCTATCTAGAAGGGAAATTGGCTTCAGTGGGGTGGAGTGATATATTATAGCCTATGTCTACACTTCCAGAGTTTTTGCGCCATCAGTTTCACCTGTGCTAGAAACTGGTAAAAGAAAAGTGCTGGTTTGTATTCTCACTGAGGGTTACAGGCATCAGTGAGCGTTCACATTTGTAGCACTTCCATTGCTGATGACAGCAGTGCCCTGAGGGCAGCTACCCACAGTGCAGCTCTTGTAGGAAGGGCAGGTAATTGTGAGAAACCTGGTTCCTTGCAGAGCTCTCTCTCTGCAAACGTTAGTCAGCTCCAGTAGCTCCGCATTGCTTCAAGCAGGGGATCAATTGCTCCTTGGAGCAGACCTTGTCACCTGGCCAGATGAGAAGTGAGCATGTGCCAAGCAAATGGGAACAGGAGTTTCGAAATCCCAGGGCTTTACTGGTGGAGGGGCAGACATCTGTTTACTTGGCATCAGAACAGGAGAGCTACTGGCCAAAGTGGTCACCTCAGCATTGTGGGATATCTAGTGGAGGCTAAAAGCTCTATTTGCAGCAAGAATGTGTCTTTACTTGCACATCACTGCAAAAGCATCATCGGTAAAAGTTGCGTGCCTCTCATAGAGGTGATTTTCTTTTTGCAATGAAACTTCTGAGTTTCACTACAAAAAGTCATTTGGTAAGTGTAGATGCTCCCATGGATTTTGCACCAAAAAGGGACTTTTCCCACTTTACTGGCAAGTGTAGACATTGCTACAGCAGCACAATTGTATCAATGCAGCTGTCCCACCACGGCATGGCTGATGAAGATGGTTGGAAGAGCTTTACCATTGTCATAATTACCCCACTTCCCCTAGAGGTAGCTTTATCAGCAGATCTCTTCTGACAAAGTAACAGTGTCTACTATGGTGCTTAGGTCAGCGTGCCTTACTTCTTTCAGGAGGTGGCTTCTCCACACTCCTGAGTGAATTCAGCACTTACTGTGGTATTACTTGTATGTAGAAGTCCTGAGTAGCTTTCCCAGACCTGAGGAAGAGCTCTGTGTAGCTCAAAAGCTTGTCTTTCATCCACAGAAGTTGGTCCAATGCAAGTAAAAAGATGGTTGTTTTAATTGCTCACCTGGGAACCTCAGCCTTTGATCTGAATGCCAAGTTCACAGATCACCAACAGTAATGGATTCTGTAGGCCACATTCTGCCCTTGAGATCTGTGCAACCTCATTATATTAACGGTTGTCAGTAGAGTCTGCACAGATGTATCGGAATAAAGAGAAATAGCACATCTGTTCAGGAAAAAGGCATCATTTTTACAAACACTTTCCAAAAAGAAACCACTTAAATATTTAGGCTATGCCACTATCAAGGTTAGTAACTGAGAAGTAATCCATACTTGGGGGTCCATTCTGTCACTAGCAAACACATAATAGAGAGCATCTAAGTCATTTTACCCCGGGCCATTGCAAAGTTTCAATACAGGCAGTCCCCGGGTTAAGTACAAGATAGGGACTGTAGGTTTGTTCTTAAGTTGAAGTTGTATGTAAGTCGGAACTGGTACATATTGTACGGGAAACTCTAGCCAAATATTTCTCCAGAGCTCAGTTTTATTCTCCCATACCTCACTTTCCTCAGTCCTTTATTCTCAAGCTGAGGTGTTTGCTGAGAAAAGCCGCTTTGCGTCTCCCTGGTCTGCTGGGGGGAAGCAGCTAGTGCGGGGTTGCCTCAGCCAGTTTGTAAGTAGGGACCCGATGTAAGTCGGATCCATGTAACCCGGGGACTGCCTGTATATCCATGATTGCTTTGTCCAGTCTTGGGTTTAAACGCTTCATGTGATGAGGCTTCCATTATTTCCGCTGGGAGACTATTTCACACTATGAAATATCTTATATAGAAACGTTTTCTGAGGTTCCTCCTGAATTATCCTTGTCTTGATTACATCCTATCCCTTCTAGTTCTCTCTCTTTGGAATACTTACATAGCTAACATCCATCAGTATAGGCACTGACAGGTTCCTGTAGAGAGGGGGTTATTGTTCCTTGTGGCAGGTTATATTTTTATAGCACCCAAAAGCATGTTAGGCACTTCTCTAAAAATGCCCCGGAGACAGGTCTCTCAACCAAAGATCATGCAGACTAACCAACGGGTTGACAGTGAAATGGAACTTCCCCACAGCCCAGAGATGGAGAAGGCAGACTCTGTAACATTATGTAAGGTGTTAGTTTAGACTTGGTTTGGAAGAGGAAGCAGGATCCAACTTTTGCAAATTGACTTGTTTTCTCTCTCTGTTTAAGGGCAGAATTTTAAGTGTTAGTTACAAACTAAAGAAAGGCAACCACAGTTCCTATGTTACTAAGGTTTCCATAAAGAAAACAAACTCCCAAAGGCAGGAAAGCATTTGCACTCTGATACGGTTCCAGACAGACAATCTGAAGAGGAAGTTTTAAAATACAAAAATAAAAAAAGAGGAAACCAGATGTAATTTCCACACAGCTCAGGGTTGAGAGGGGGAAATCAGCTTGGAAATCAGAATAACAAAGCTGACAAATGGCTGCCAGTCTCCTATTAACAGGGATGGTGAAAACCAGAGTTGGCTGTATCTAAAATAGCAGGAGAAATTTTTCCTTAAATGCTGCAGTTTGTTGATTACAGCCCTTTATTATTTCATCATGATTAGCATCATTGCAGATGTAATATTTATTCACACAAATGGCCACTGCCTTCTTTCTAGCCTTAATAAGATATTTGCCTCAATAATATCCTGCTTACGTAGGTTCCAAAGGTTAATTGTATGACACACACACACACACACATTATATATATATATATATATATATATATATATATATATATATATATATATATATATATATATATATATATATATTTTAGAGGTGTCTGTCTGCAAATCCATTTGTTCAAGAACACTTCCAAAACAGTAACAGCTAAGACCACCAAATTTGATATGAAGCATCCCCTTATCCTAACTTAAAGAAAGGTCAGGGATTGGTTGTGGCAGGAAAATGGGATGTGCCTGGAATTTGATCGTTTTCCATAACATGGAAAGGGAGGGGCTGATTGGAGGGACACAATCCCACACAGTCACCACTGGGGGCATCAATTGAGGGGTTTAACTGTATTGCAGAGTGACCGCTGTAGGCTGCCACACCAGGAAGGGAGTGACCAAAGGGGGACAGGGCTTGACATTTTGCCAGTCACCGGCCCTCCTCCCCTATCCAGGCCTGGACAGTGGTGCCGGTGCTGGCCTGTGTGGCCTCCCCCTAGAGATCAGGGCACTACTGGCAGGAGGCTTCTCTCCCTGGCTCTGGGCTGCCCGCCCAGTTGCCTCTGATCCTGGGCCAGCCTTCCCTCCTGGCCCTGGGAGCACCGGCAGGAGACCTCACTTCCCACCCTGGACTGGACCTGAGCATGCCAGGATTGTTTTCTAGTAAACAATAATTTCTTTTTAATTATTGCCCAGAGATCGGACATATTGCCTTGGCAGCAGGGCCAGCTCTAGACACCAGCAAAACAAGCAGGTGCATGGGGCGGCACATTGCCAGAGGCGGCATTCCGGCCTACAGGAGAAGCAGGGCAGTGGGGAGCCCCCAGAGGCTGCCCTGAGCTGGGAGCCCTACGCCCGGCTGCTTGGAGCCTGCACCTAGCCTTGGGGCACTGAGAGGGCATGCAGGGTGGGGTGCCTGGCCCCTGCACCCGCAGCTGGTGACGCTGAGCCCAGCGGGGCAGGTCGCGGCCTTGGTGGCTGCTCCCGGCAGCTGGCTCACTGGAGTGAAGATCAGGGGCTTGGCGGGCACTGAGGCTCCGCCGTGGTGGGGCCCCATCCCCCAAGTGGGGAACACTGTGGATGCTGCCCCGAGCTAGGAGGTCTGCGCCCAGCTGCTTGGAGCCTGCGCCTGGCCCCGGGACACTGGGAGCTCTGCATGGGCAGCCCCGAGGCATGCCCCTGCTGGGAGGGCAGCATGGCGTGGCGTGGCGGCCGATGAGGCTGAGCCCAGCGGCCTCTTCTTTGCCTTCGTGAGTGGGCCCCCCCACCTGTGTGGCCTCCCCTGGCAGGCCACCCCCCCTCCCATGCGCCCTCCCCGCAACTCTCCCTCCCCGGGCCCTCCCGCCTGCGTTCTCTCCCCCGCAACTCCCCTGCCTGTGAACCCCCCTTGCCCAGCTGTCCCCCCCAGCCTTTGTGCCCCTGCCCACTGTCCCGCAACCCCCCCACACCTCCTCCCTCTCTCCACCTCCCCCAGCTCTGCCTCTGCCCAGCAACCCCACCTCTTGGCCCACTGCAACCTCACTGGGACCCCATCTCCTCTTCTCCTCCCCCCCCCCACCTGGATCCCCATCTCCTGTCTGGCTTTCTAAACAATCCCCCCTCCCCCTACTCTCGGGGCCCTGAACCCTCCCCTCTCCCACATCTGCCTAGGAACCCAGCCCCCTTGTGCTGTGTCCTGACAACCTCACCCCTGCCTGGGACCCAGGTGATTCTCCCTCCTCCTCTGTCTGAGGAAGGGGAACTCTGGTATTCCCAGTGCCCATGTTCCCAAGTCCCTTCCTGTCTGGGGCAGGAAAGCTTTATTAAAATTGGAATTTTGATCCCATTTAAATAGGCTTTGTTTTAAATAATATACCTTTAAAATTAAATAAAAAATTATGGCCTAAATTTATCATAACCTATTTAAATAACTTATGAATTAAATTTAAAAATTAAATAGAACATGTCTCTTGTCAACTTTTAAAGAAATTCTACCAGTTCACTAGTGTAAGTTGCTGTGTAAGCACTCAGAACCAGTGTTTATATCAGCAGTAGTTTCTTCTGCAGGTGAAAAGAGAATGTTTTTATCACTTTGGTTTATTCAGCTAGTTCAATTCAATGATTAGTTCATTCACCGTTGCAAAACCGAGAGTTGACGAAGCAGAAAAACTTGTTTTCCCCTTCTCTCAGTAAAAAACTGGTTATGAGAGCATTCTAACATCTTGAAAAACATGATGACTAGATTCAATCTGTTAAATTCACTATGGATATTTCCTTTGTTTAATAAATGAATTTTAGATGCAAAATGTGTTTGGATACTTTTTTGTTATGTGTCCTTCACATTTAAGGTAGTTTTATTTCATACAAAAATTAAATGCTGGTTTTGTTTATTTTACATAGAATTTCCGTCCAGACAGAACTAGATGTAAATCATATGTTTTTAAAAAAGTAGCCACCAGTTAGCAAATAATAAATGGGGTAAAACCTGTCTCTTGAGTGTTCCTATTACACACCATTTTGTAATAGAATAAAAATGTAAAAATTAAGAATCTGATTACATGTAAGTTACACAATTATTTGGACATTTATTTAGTTGGTAGCTGTACTGAGTGTATTCTCCTGGTTAGTAAATAGAAGCACCAAATTTCACATAAAAGTTATATTTAGTTGTAAATCAACATGTTTTAAAGGTTGCTAATCAATAAGACTCAACCATCCTTTAGAAAAATATTTTTAAACTATAATTTAAATGATTAATTGCTCATTTAAACCTAGGTTTTCTGCTTGCCAGTTTAAATTATGATTAAAATTAGAGATTTAAATCAAAGCTATTTAAATCAATCCACCCTGCTTCAGAGGCCAATGTTTGGTCTGTCCTTGAAGGAGAAAGCACAGGGCTGTGCTCATGGAATAGGTACTAGGCTAGTGGGGTTTTGTTGTCTGATGCCTGTCTTGTTCTGGACAGTTGAGCTGGGGAATTGAAACAAAAGTTCTCTTAATCCCTTTGAACTGTTTCATTGTACAGTGAGACTGATTCTTGTCCATGGACACCAAGAGTTGGACAGCTTATGTGTTGGGGTTGGAGTCTGAGTGATTATAAGGCTTCTAGTAATAAAATCTCTTTGCAGAGTGAGGAGTGGGACAGGGAGTCCAGCAATAAATGAGGTGAACAGCGGCATGCTTTGGAAGTCTTTAACTGGCTTGCTGTGGATGAACCTGCCTTCTCATTGCCCTCACATGGGGAGTCCCTGGCGCTCTCCTAGGAGATGAAAATGCCCCGGGGTTTGGGCTTCCCCTGAAGAGCACGCCCCAACCCCCGGGAAGCCGCACAAGCTGCATTTGCGCATGCACCTCCAGCAAGCCGTGCAAGCTGCATTTGCGTGCAGACCCTCCCCGGACAAAAAAAGGGGGGGGGAGGCAGCCAAAAAAATTTTTGCTTGGGGCGGCAAAAAACCTAGAGCCAGCCCTGCTTGGCAGCCAGTGTGGTGAATGGAAGTCTGTGCCCAAGCACAGATTGCAATTTAGGACATGCTAGTTTGAAATCTGTGGAATAGGAGGAGGGAAGAATGGAGAAGGGAGCTAGAGAGACTCTTTCCCTATGGAGAACAGACAAGGAAACAGCCACAAGGAAAATGTGGTGGGAGGTTGAGAACAAATCTGCAAGAATAAAAATCCAATTGGATTATATCTGAGGATTGAGTGGGTGTGAAGGTTTCTGAAGCAATTAATCATGAAGTGGAAATTAGACGGTGTCTTTGCCTATCCCTAATGCAACTTTAAATAGATCCACATTGTCTTTGCTTGCCGCAGGTTACAGAGAAGGAGGGAAAGAAGGAAGAAATGCATGCAGTTGTGGAAAGCATTTTCTACATATTTCAGAAGTAAAGTTAGGTGGCAGATTGAAGAATCTGTCTACATGTCAACACTGATCTTGGAATAGGAACACTTGAAATATTGTTGCATGTAAAGTCAATAGCGGCTTCCTCATGTCACTACCAAAGATTAGCAGTCATATTAACCACCCCAGGAAGAAAGGCAACAGAGATACATTCTCATATGGTATCTTATGGGTTCAGTTTAGAGGTGGAAGCAACAGGGTGATGTTGTAGTTGGTGTCTGCTATAGACCAGATCAGGTGAATGAGGCAGACTAGGATTTCTTCAGACAACTAAGAGAAGCTTCCAGATCACAGGCCCTTGTTCTCATGGGGGACTTTAATCACCCTGACACCTTTTGTGAGACCAATAATGCTATACACAGACAATCCAGAAAGTTTTTGGAGAACGTTAGGGATAACTTCCTGATTCAAGTGCTGAAGGAACCGACCAGAGGCCATGCGCAGCTTGGTCAGCTGCTCACAAACAGGGAGGAACTAATAGGGGAAGAAGATGTCAGTGGCAGCCTGAACAGCAGTGATAATGAGATGGTAGATTTCAGAATCCTGACAAAAGGAAGAAAGGAGAGCAGCAAAATACAAATCCTGGACTTCAGAAAAGCAGATATTGACTCCCTCAGAGAACTCATGGGCAGGAACCCCCCCCAAAGCTGACATGAAGGGGAAAGGAGTCCAGGAGAGCTGGCAGTATTTTAAGGAAGCCTTATTGAAGGGAACAAACCATCCTGATGCACAGTAAGAAAAGAAAATATGGTAGGCGATCAGATTGGCTTACCAGGGACATCCTTGGTGAGCTTAAACACAAAAAGGAAACTGACAAGAAGTGGAAACTTGGACAGATGACTAGGGAGGAGTATAAATATATTGCTCGAGAATGCAGGAGAGTAATCAGGAAGGCAAAAGCTAGCAAGGGATGTGAAGGGTAACAAGAAAGGTTTCTACAAGCTGTGACGGACCGGGCCGTGTCTGGGCACAGCTGAGAGCATCCGCTCAGGGTGAATTACTCAGCTTCGGGGCTCCTTACAGTCCCCAGACTGGTGACCTCTCCGAACAGGCCACAAACCAGTCTCACAGAGCGCTTCAGCAGCCTGCCTGAAGCCTCACAAGCAAAACCCCTCCGACAATCCAGCAATATCCGTGCCACAGATAGCCCCGGGCCTCATACACTGGTGGGGGGTCTTAGAACCCAATCCCACCTACCCCGAACAAGTTCTGTCCAGTTCCAAGAAACCAGCCACAGATCCCTGGTCAATTTATCCTATAGATCTTACCCACAAATCACGCTGAGCCGATCCTTTAGCATCTAACAATAAAGAAAAGCATGAGAGTAAGTTTGTTAAAGGATAGTACATTACATGCATCGAATCTCCCAGTTCTCGATGCAGGCTCTAGCAGAGATGTTACAGCTGTTGGCTCAAAGGTCCTTGTTGCGCATCCTAGGATCAGGATGGGTCCACAGTTCTTCCTGGCTCTTCGATCCCTGCACTGCTGCCTCTGGGATGAAGTGCTGAGCTGAGTACCAAGATGGAGTGCACCACATGGCCTATTTATCCCTCCTTCCTGGTCTCTTCTTGGCTACAGCAGGTCACCTGGCCCATGGCCTATCCCTGTGCTCCCTGCTGGTAGCCCCTAGGTATGAGTCATCACTCTTGAGGTATGTCCTTGGCCTATAGAGGGCTATTGTTCCAGAGTTTTGCTTGTTAGCATGTCCATAGGCTGAGCTGCTTTGCCCATAGTTCAACCACATGCAGAGAAATATTCAATATCCATACAAAGTACATGCTTATAATTTCACACACAGGGATTATACAATCACATGAACAGCATACAGAGGATTAGCAGACAGTAAGGGTAGGTCTACACTACCACCCTAGTTCGAACTAGGGTGGTTAATGAATTTCCCGGGCTTCATTGGCAACTCCGGTTGCCTACATTAACCACCCTACTTCGAACTAGGGTGGTAGTGTAGACATACCCTAAGCTTCTATTCAACACCTCACATGGCCCCCTTTTATACCATTTTTGGGGCCAACACACCCCTATGGGTGCAGCAGTTATCTGGCTGCTCCCCTCAAAATCCAGTAACGTGACACAGGCATATTAGCAATAAGAGAATGATCAGAGAGGGTGTGGGGCCCTTACTGGATGGCGGAGGTAACCTACTAACAGATGATGTGGGAAAAGCTGAGGTATTCAATGCTTTCTTTGCCTCTATCTTCACAGACAAGGCCAGCTCCCAGACTACTGCACGAGGCAACACAGTATGGGAAGGAGGTGAGCAGCCCTTAGTGGGGAAAGAACACGTTAAGAACTATTTAGAAACACTAGATATACACAGATCCATGGGTTTGGATTTAATGCATGCGAGGGTTCTGCACTGGCTGGGATTATTTAGTTAAGATTGATCCCTGCTTTGGGCAGGGAGCTGGAGTCAATGATCTCCTGAAGTCTCTTCCAGCTCTATGATTCTATGATTAATTCAAAACAGACAGATCAGAAGTGGTAAAAGTCCTGAGAAAGACAAAGAACGTGCTTAGAGGCTGAGAGAAGAGAAAGTTACTCATCTGGTGCAGTAATGACAGTTCTTTGAGCTGTCTGTCCCTGTAGATGTTCTGTTGTTGGTGTTAGGTCATCCTGGTGCCACAGATTGGAGTTTTCAGTAGCAGTAGTCACCTGGACAGTGCATGCACAGTGGACGCCTCATGCCATTCGCATCCTTTAGCTCACGCATGCAGTCCAGCTCCTGTCAGTTCTTTGTGCCCATCCAAGTGCCTGAAAGACATAATTAAAGACCAAAGACTCCAAAGCGGGGAGGAGGGCAGGTAATGAAGCATCCACGGGGGGACACCTCTCAAAGATCCATCATTACTGCACCAGGTGAGTAACTTCCTCCTCTTCTTCAAGTTATGTCCTTGTGGGTGATCCACTGTTGGTGACTTCGTAGCAATACCCAAAAAACACATGGAAGGTGGGTCTCAGAGTCATGGTTTAACAGCTGTTGAGAGTACTGCTGAGGCTACTGCAGTATCATTAGTTAAGTGCTGGGAAATTGCATAATGCCTCATAAAAGTATCACTGGCAGACCATGTGACCGCATGGCAGATGTCTTGGAGGGGAACCCCTTGGAGGAAAGGTGTTGATGTCGCTATGGCTCTTGTAGAATGAGCACTAGGTATTCCCAGAAGTGGCTTATTTTGGATGGCATAACACTTCATAATGCATGAAACTATGAATCTGGAGATGCGTTGAGATGAAAGCGGTTTACCCTTTGATCGGTCTGCTAAGGAAACTAGCAAGCATTCTGACTTGCAGAAAGGTTGAGTTCCGTCTATGTAAAAGGCAAGTGCTCTATGCACGTCAAGGGAATGAAGAGCAGCTTCCTGTTGGGATACATGCGGCTGGGATAGAAGGATGGGAGGATGATTAGTTTGTTGATGTGGAAGTTGGAACACACTTGGGGGACTTGGAATGGTTTCTTTCTGTGCCTTCAATAAGGCTTCTTTAAAATACTGTCAGCTCTCCTGGGCTCCTTTCCCCTTCATGTTAGCATCCCAGGGGATTCTGACCATCAGGTCTCTAAGGGAGCTGAAATCTGCTTTTCTGAAATTCAAGGTGTGTATTTTACTACTCTCTTTTCTTCCTTTGGTCAGGATCCTGAAATCTACCATCTCATGATCACTGCTTCTCAGGTTGTCACCCACATCTACTTCCCCTATTAGTTCCTCCTTGTTTGTGAGCAGCAGGTCAAGTTGTGCACAGCTTCTGGTCGGATCCTGCACCACTTGTACCAAGAAGTTATCCCCAACATTTTCCAAAAACTTCCTGGATTGTCTGTAGATGTTAGGGTGATTAAAGTCACCCATGAGAACCAGGGCCTGCGTTCTGGAATCTTCTCTCAGTTGTTTGAAGAAAGCCTCATCTACCTCATCCACCTGATTCGGCGGCCTGCAGCAGACACCAACCACAACATCACTGCTGTTGCTTACACCTCTAAACTTGACGCATAGACTCTCAACACGCTTTTCTCCCTCTATATATTGGAGTTCTGAACAATCATAGTGCTCTCTTACATACAGTGCAACTTCTCCTTTTCTCCCCTGTCTGTTCTTCCTGAGCAGTTTATACCCTTCCATGACAGTGTTCCAGTCATGCGAGTCATCTCATCAAGTCTCTGTTATCCCAATCAAATCGTAGTTCTTGGACTTGGCTAGGGCCTCCAATTCTTCCTGTTTGTTACCCAGGCTTCTCTCATTGGTATACAAACACCTTAGATAACCAGTTGATTGCCCTACCCTCTGCATTCGAATCAGGGGTCCATCTTTGTTGCTTGTTCCTCTTTTCATTTCTTCCCAGTATCCAACTTCCTCACTCCCCTCAGGGTTTTGGTCACCATCCCCAAATGAACCTAGTTTAAAGCCCTCCTCACTAGGTTTGCAAGCCTGCCCGTGAAGATGCTCCTTCCTCTCTTTGTTAGGTGGATCCCATCTCTTCCTAACAATCCTTGTGCCTGGAACAGAGTCCCATGGTCGAAGAAATCAAAGCCCTCTCTGCGACATCACCTGCACAACCACGCATTTACTTCCTCAGTAATGTGTGATGGATGAGTTGGCATGGAGGTTGATGCCAGTGTCTGTTATCGCCAATGCCAGTGCTGATGTTTGTGGTGCTGGAGTTAGTGGTGCTGGTACTGGTGCTAAGTGGTTAGATGGCATCTCCACTATTAGCACCGATGATGTTCTGTGCTGTGCTTTTGGTTACGGGGCAGTGCAAGATGATCCAGGTTTGTCCCCCGTGCTAACCTGACTTTTTCCAAGTCGGTGGGAGATAGCGCACCGGCAAAGCCCTTTTCTTAGCAGGGCATGAGTTTGGAGAAGTGGCTCTCTGCTTTTCAGCCCTGACAGGGTCTCACTGGGCAGAGGACATTGCAGAATCTGATGGCTGAAGGGCTTTGTTGAATAGGAGTATACGTAATCACATTTCCCTATCTCAGCATGCTCTCGGTGTCAGCTTGGAGCAATGCCAACATTTTTTAGGTACATATGCCTCACCAAGGCAGAGTGTCAGTCAGATGCAGGCATGGGCTTGCGACAAGTGTCACACTTTTTGAAGCCCAGAGAGCCTGGCATTGTGAGGAGTCTGCTTTATCACTTATTTTATCTCTTTCTTTTCTTTCTATCTTTTTTTTTAAGCTATGGTGTATGAACAGCCAATAGTAACCGTTTTAAAGTTTTTTTTTTAAATAAACAGAACAACTAACTACTTAATTCTATAAAAGCGGCAAGGAGTCCTGTGGCACCTTATAACTGAAGTGTAGGAGCATAAGCTTTCGTGGGCAAAGATCCACTTCGTCAGTTAGTCTATAAGGTGCCACAGGACTCCTCGCCGCTTTTGCAGATTCAGACTAACACGGCTACCCCTCGGATACTTAATTCTATGTTTACTATAAATAACTGGAAAAAACTACAACACAGCACAGCATCATACTCATCCAGCGACCCACCCTTGCAATCAACCCTTGTGCCAACTCTATCCATACATCTATCCCAGCAATATCATCACATGACCTAATCACATAAACCACCACATCAAAGGATCATATAACTATGCATCCATCCATTAATGTGATATATGCTATCAAATGCCAGCAATACCCCTCTGCCATATATATTGGCCAAACTGGACAGTCTCTATGACAAAGAATGGACATGAATCAGATATCTGAAAAGGCAACACACAGAAACCTGTTGGGGAAAATTTTAACTTGCTTGAGTACTCATTAACAGATCTCAAAGTCACCATACTGTTTCAGGGCAATTTCACAAGCCAACTCCACAGGAAGGCCTCAAAGCTGAACTTAATTTACAAGTTTGATACCTTCAACAGAGGTATGAACAAAGACATTGGGTGGATGGCTTGTTACATTCCACATCTTAATGACATAAAAAACCAAACAATGGGTACTTAAGAACACTTAGCACCTTCTCTGTCAGCTTCACATTGACCTTTTTCCCCCTTCTTTTTCCTTCTCTCCTCCCTACATCCGCTACTTATTTAGAAACAGGACCTTTAATAACTCCATTCATCTGAAGAAGCGGGTTGTGCCCATAAAAGTTCTTATCATCATCTACATGTTTTGTTAGTCTCTAAAGTGCTGCAAGACTACTCATTGTTTTTTAAATTTTTCCTATGACATTTACTTTAACAGGATGTTCCTGGGGAAAAGTATCTTAGAAAAAGCCTTACATTATACACTTACATTAATAATTCTGGCAGATCAACCAGAGGTTCTCTAACAACATATTACCTCAATATTCACTTTACCAACGCTAGTGAGCTCTTGGCCCATCTTCACATGTGATAGATGCAAAATTCACAAAGTGAAACTTAATGAGACAAGAATTACTGATGTATATAATGAGACTTGCCAGTACTGTTACAAGCTTCAGTGAGATGGATGAGCTTGTTGTGTGCACAGAATGTCAATTTCTGAGAAGACAGATGAAGCAATGGTCAATAGCAACTCAAAGGACAGACCTGATGCATTGTTTCAGCTGCTCCATCATTCTGGGTCTGAGTAACTCCACACCTTGCATTAGGCTGTCTGCTCCTTTCCCCCTTTCCGCCCCTTGAAGGAACAGAGGCCCCCCAAGGGAAGTAGCTAAGCAGTCCAGAAGCCACTTGTTGATTTTGAAGAGGGAGAAGATAACAGAGAAACTCCACGTTTTACAGACGATGGAAGAACAGGGAGCAGACAAGATCCAGCACCAATGCTCTTCTAACACACTGAGCAGGAGGAGAGGAGCAGGAATTGCTCTGCTCCTACTTCCCTTCTTTTGAAAAATGGAGTGGTTCCACTTCCTCCTCTGAAACAACTAGCCTCACCTGGGCCACTTAGCTCCTTCTCTAACAGGACCCTCTCCACTCCTTCAAAGAGAAGGATGGAGGAGAAAGATTCAAAAAGGAGCAGCTGGGAGGCTGTTTGTTTTCCAAATATGGAGCGAGCCATGGAAGCAACAGCAGCAAACATGTCCATCCTAAGTGGAAAAGGGGAGAGAAAAATAGAAAGAAAAAACAAATTCATGGTATTGTTTCTGGGGAAGTGTCCCATGGTTGCTGGTCCCTTAAAGGGGAACTGAGGCCTCAGTCTCCCTCGTGACTATATCAGCTCACCTCCAAAGGTACTTGTGACAGGGTGCGGTCACAGATGACCCCTCGGGGAGGGGGGGGGCTCCCAGGGTGTTGACATGGCCACTGCCACTCGCCTTCCCACTCTCTGGGGCTCCTCACCGCCTGGTCCTGCTGGGACAGCTCCACTGGTCTCAGCCAAAGCCCAGAGCTGAGGTCCTTGCCCCCCACCAAGAAGCAGTACAGACACTGAACCACTTCAGGTCCATAGAGAGTGCAGTTCAGGGCCCAGCCTCCTGAGGTAGCACTCCCCAAATGGGATCAAACCCCAAAGAATTAGGTCAGCCACCTTTAAAAATGAAAGGGGGAATGTGCACACTGGTTGCCCCCCCAAGTAACAATTACTTACACTGGGTCTGATAGAAAATAAAAATGATGTTATTAAGTAGAAGCAGTAAGATTTAAGTAGTAATAAGTGAAAACAGGCAGAGCAAGGTAGGTTACAAATCAAAAGAAAAAAAAATGATTGGCTAATTTTACACTAAAGCCTCAGTACAAACTCTTCAAACTTACCCTAAAACCTCTTTTCCAGCTGCCACTCCAAACCGGGGCCTTCTTCCCCACCCTGGGGTCTTCGGCTCCTGTCCTTCAGTTGCAGCCCAGCCAAAAGACCCAGGCCTCTCCTTTCCTATTCCTTTTGTTAAGGAGTTGAGGCCACTCCCTACCATCCACTGTTTAAACTTAAGGACAAAAGATTGTTTAACAGTAGCTCATCAAGAAGTTGCGGGTAACACCCTCCATGTCTCCCATTCACACATTTGAAACTCACAAAGTATTCCCCACTCCATGAGTCTAATTTTACACACACAAATGATACATACAACAGAGTAAGATAAACAGAACGAGCAGATTATGACATGAAGATTGATGGGTTACACAACATAATTTGCTCAAAGCACCTTTCAGTTATGTAAATGTGTGTCCATAAGTCCATTTCAAAAAGCATGGGGAGGGGGAAGAGGGGTCCCGTCACAGTAGTTATGATAAAAGAAGCTTATGTGATTAACTCAGACCAAGCCCGGGGGAGATAACATTCCAGGTAAGAGGCTTGGGGTTGCCAGCCAGGAGAAAAGTCTGGGAAACTAGAGCTGATTTGAGAAAACCCATGGGGGTGAGAGCTGCAATAAGCAGGAGGCTCCTGTATAAGGTATGAGCCTAAAACAACTCGCCAACCAGGAAGGGGTAGGAGTGGCAGCGGGGACAGAAGCCTGGCAACAGTTACCAAGATGGCAGGGACACTGAGGAGAGATGAGAAGAAAAGCGTAAGAGGTCGGTGTGACGGACCGGGCCGAGTCTGGGCATGGCTGAGGGCGTCCGCTCAGGGCAAACTGCTCAAATTAGGGTCTCCTTACAACCCCTGACTGGAGGCCCTTCCCAAATAGGCCACCCACCAGTCACACAGAGCACTTCACCTGCCAGTCTGGCCAGCCAGAAGTCTCACGAGCAAAACCCCTCCGATACTCTAGCTCTTCCCATACCCAATCAGCCCCGGGCTTGCATACAGGTGAGAGGTTTTAGAACCCAATCTCACCTCCCCCGAATGGGTTCTTCTAGTCCCAAGAAATCAGCCACAGTCCCCAGGTCAATTTATACTCTGGATCTTACCACAAGATCACGCTGAGCCAATCCTTTAGAATCTAAAATCTAAAGGTTTATTATTAAAAGAAAGAAAAGCAAGAGAGTAAGGTTGTTAAAGAATAATACATTACATGCTTCGAATCACCCAGGGATGGGTCCACAGTTCTTTCCGGCTCGTGGTTTCCTGCATTGGGGATCAGGAGAAAAACTGAAGGCCAAGATGGAGGATCCCATATGGCACTTATATCTCTCTCCTAGCATCTTTCTGGCCAGAGAAGGTCACATGGTCCAACAGCCTATCCTTGTGTCCCAAGTCAGCAACCATTATTGTGGCTGGCTTGCAGATATCCAGGCATTCCTTCAGGTGTTTCTCTGGCATGTAGAGATTTAGCATAGCCATTGGCTGAGCATTTCTTGCCCAATACTCAGCCACAGATAGAGAATTTTCCAGCATCCCTACGGAGTACATGTTTATAACTCCACCTACAGATATTATACAATTACATGAAGAGCATATACAGAATCAGTAGAACGTAAGCTTTTGTTTGACACTTCACATGGCCCCCTTTGTACCAACTTTTGGGGCAAACACCTCCCCCCCCCCCATGGGTGCAGCAATGATCTGGCTGCTTCCCTTAAAATCCAGTAACATGATAGTAGGGCTGCTGACCTCCCATAGCCTGAGATTTGACCAGGTTGGCTGGGGCCTGTGAAAAGACTCCATCTAGAAAGGGCTGGGAGTTGCTTTATTTTGAGGATTATATTGAATTACCTGTTAATTAATGTGGACCCCAGAAAGGGATGTTATTGGCTAGAAACCCTTTATGGCCTATAGGGAAAACTGAAAGAAATAGTCTTGTTTACTTTAAAAAAGAGAAGGCTGAGAGGGGACATGATAGCTGTTTTCAAGTATCTACAAAGGTGCTACAAGGAGGAGGGAGAAAAATTGTTCTTCTTGGCCTCTGAGGATAAGACAAGAGGCAATGGGCTTAAACTGCAGCAGGGAGGTTTAGGTTGAACATTGGGAAAAAATTCTTAACTGTCAGGGCAGTTAAACACTGGAATCAATTGCCTACGGAGGTTGTGGAATCTCCATCACTGGAGGTATTTAAGAGCAGGTTAAACAGACATCTGTCAGGGATGATCTGGATGGTGTTTGGTCCTGCTGTGAGGGCAGGGGACTGGACTCAATGACTTCTTGAGATACTTTCCAGTTCTCGTATTCTATGATTATTTCTGTGAACTCGAACAGAAGGGGCAACTGAGGAATGTGCGCCAATCCCATACTAGGCCATAAGTGGGCATGTGGAAGTGGCTGATCCTGCTACACTAGCGCATTGGGGGAGATTTAATTATTGTTTTCATAAACATTAAGGTCTGAAGGGACCATTCGATTTCTAGTCTGTAGATTTTCAAATGACAGTGCTCCCATTACCCAGCTCTGTACCATCATTCTGCAGGTGCTTGGCCTCTCCTTCCCATCAGAAAATTCTCTCACTACACATGATTTATGTGGCCAAAGAAAAAAGAAGCAACTTGGGCTCTGTCTGTAGGTCAGACTACTAGAGGCACCTTTCAGTCTGTCCTGGGTGCCCCAGCTTAGCAGCTGTGTGCTGCTGAGCTGTGACAGCTAGAGGGGAGTGACTAGGAACAGATAGGCTCTGTTTAGAGTAGGGTTTCCCAACCTATGAGTCGCCATTACATTTCAAAAGGTTTGCCAAGTGTCTCCTCAGGTGGCTCTGCCCCCTTTCCTCCCCCCGTTTTTGAACTGCCTTGCATCACCAAGCCTTCCTGAATTGTCAAAATAGGTCCCCATCTGGAAAGGTTGGGAACCGCTGGTTTAGAGGAATGAAGGGTCATTCCTAGGGGAGCTACCATGGAGAAGCAGGGTCTTGGCAGGAAAAACAGGTGATAGCCCACCTGGGAAGATATGTGGGCTGATAAAGAGGCTGTGGACTTCTGTTGCTGAGGTCTCTGTCATGGAGAGGGGGCACTAAAATGTCCCAGGATTTGATATGGTTGCCCTCCTCCACACCCTGTGAGACTGGGAAGCTGCCTTGTGCTAAGGACTCCTCACCCAGAGCTGAGCCTATGAGATCAATGCACAATTCCTTCCTCCTTTGCCCTACCAGCTGAATCCTTGTTGAGGGGAGGGCCCTGCAGCTTGCAGGTCATATGCAATTTCCCTGCCATGGCCTCTGAACTCGGCACCATCTGGCTTTCCCTGTGGTGAGGGATGTGTGTATGAGACATGAATTTTTAAAAGGAGAATGCCAAAAGGAGCAAAAGAAGCTGGTGAACCTTTGAACTAGTCTGACTTTTATAGCATGGCCATAGACCAGGGCTGGGCAAAATATGGCCCTCAGGCACACCGCTGCCAGTTTAAAACAGGGCTACTCAACTTTGGAAGCCCCAGGGGCCACAATGATACTCACAGCAGATGCCCAGGGCCGCCAACTTAACGGTGGTTGCATATACGTGCAAATATATATGCAAATAGCTTTTCACACTGACAGCCATGCATACAAATATTAACGCAAGACTACACAAACACATGCCCCATTTAAGTCAGTTCTGCTGATATTACTAAATTGCAATATTTACCTGATTTTCACCCATACGACAGCACTTTTAATAAGCAATGACAGTCCAGGAATTTAACCATTAAAACGCATATCAACAGAAGACCATTATATTGACTACTTTTTTGTTTTGGCTCCTGCACAAAGGCCGCATATTGAGCCCCGTGTAAATCCAAACCGCACCGCAGGCCGCAAACAAGCAGGCCACGGGCTGCATATGGCCCATGGGCTGGGTGTTAAATAGCCCTGGTTTAAAACATAGAATCATAGAACACTAGAACTAGAAGAGATCTAAGGAATCTGGTGGAGAGCAGGATACTGAAGGGAGTACGGGTAGCATGGGGAGTCTGGCATCTTCAGCAGGAATGATTGAGGGCAGTGAAGAATATTTGAGGGGATTCTGGTGCAGACTTTCCCACTGTAGCCCTACTTCCTGTTACAATCTAAAGAGCCCAGGTTACACCTTGCAAGCCCTGAGAGGATAAACTTCTCCCTCTGCTTAACTCTTATCTTTTCCATCTCCCTGTGCACCACCAGGGGAAACACGGAGTAGGCAAGGGGAAACCTCTCCTTGCACTAAATGGCAACCCAAAAGCAGACTCAGGGGGGTGGAGGAGTCAGTGAGGAGAATCTCTGTTTAAGTCCCTGCAGCCTGTGACGTAGTGGGGGTACTTGCTGGGATGTGGTGACCTCTGCTGTCTGGAGCAAGACCCAGCAGGGAAAACCTCACTAGGCCAAGGTAATGCCAAACTTGTTGAACCAGTGGCCAGACACCCCCCATGGAGAGGAACAAAGGAAGGTGAAGGCTGCCCTGGCTGGGGGGCAGGGCTGGAAGTAGTTAGTTGGTTGGTGGCTGTCTGGGAGGATGGAGGAGACAGCCTAGGGAGAGGAGCTGGAGTTTAGGGGCCCAGTCTCCCCCCAACTCAAGGGGGCCTGAGGCATCCTAGCCCAGCTCTGTGACCAGACTACATCTGTGCTATGCTGTATCCTGGAGAGGCAATAAACTTCCTCTATTCCACCGGCTGGTGCAGTCTGTTTGTGCCATTTCGGGGTGCAGGAGACGGGGAACCCCCAACGCGCCGTCACACAGCCCATCTGACCTCAAGAAGGATTTTAGCAGAGAGGTTCCCAGCCACTGGCATATTCTTAATTCCAGGACTGTAAACAGAAGTGATTCCTAATTCAAAACCTTTCCCCCAAACAGAACCAGGCCCCAGAGTTTGAAAAGTCTGCTCTAGATCATATATTAAATGGTTTTCAACTGTTTGTAATGTGTAATTTTTATAATAAAATGTTTCCTAATATAAGGGACTCAAACAAATCAAATATCTTAGGCCTCATACTTCTCTCTCCAGTTTTTCCCCATTGTCACTCAACTGCCCTCAGTGGAAGTGAATATGATTAAACCTGGTGTAAGTGAGGGATAATCAGTTCTGGGGAGCAATATACTAAAGCCTCAGCTTTAAAGATCACTATTTCAAAGTTGGTTTGACAATTTGCCTTCAAGTGATTAATTAGGAACACAGAACAATTTCCATGTGAGAGAGTAAAAAGATTGGGATTTTTCATTTTGGAAAAAAAGAGATGACTGAGGGGGATATGACTGATGTCTATACAATCACGCATGGTGTGGTGAAACTGAGTAAGGAAGTGTTATTTACCCCTTCACCTAACACCAGGGATTTCAACAATTTCCACCCATCAACTTCAGCCTAGATCAGTCCACTCAAGAGATCCACTTCCTTGAAACTACAGTACAAATAAATAATGGTCACATAAAGACCATCCAATACTGGAAATATACTGTCAAGTATCAGAGGGGTAGCCGTGTTAGTCTGCATCTGCAAAAGTGACAAGGAGTCCTGTGGCACCTTATAGACTAACAGATGTATTGGAGCATAAGCTTTCATGGGCAAAGACTCACTTCACATACATCTGACGACGTGGGTCTTTGCCCATGAAAGCTTATGCTTGGTCACTTTTGGAAATATACTGACCGCTATTCTTACCTACATGCCTCTAGCTTCCATCCAGGACACATCACACGATCCACTGTCTAGAGCCAAGCCCTAAAATACAACCAGAACTGCTTCAATCCCACAGACAGAGATAAATACCTATAAGAACTGTATCTAGCATTCTTAAAACTTAAATACCCACTTGGGAAATATGGAAACAGATTGACAGAGCCAGACAAATACCCAGAAGTCACCTACTTCATGACAGGCCCAACAAAGAAAAAAACAGAACACCACTGGTCATCCCCTATCATTTCCAGCTTAAACCCCTCCAGTGCATCATTGATAATCTAAATACAGGACTATGTAGCACTTTAAAGACTAACAAGATGGTTTATTAGATGATGAGCTTTAGTGGGCCAGACCCACTTTCTCAGATCAAATAGTGGAAGAAAATAGTCACAACCATATATGCCAAAGGATACAATTAAAAAAATGAACACATATGAAAAGGACAAATCAAATTTCAGAACAGAAGAGGGTGCGGGGGAGGGGGGAGGTAAATGTCTGTGAGCTAATGATATTAGAGGTGATAATTGGGGAAGCTATCTTTGTAATGGGTAAGATAACTAGAGTCTTTGTTAAGAACTGGGCGTAAAGTGTCGAATTTTAGCATGAATAACAGTTCAGAGGATTCTCTTTCAAGTACAGTTTTAAAAGGCTTTTGAAGCAGGATGCAGGTAATTAAGTCGTTGAGACAATGTCCTTTCTATTGATAATCTACAACCTATCCTGGAAAACAACCCCCCACTCTCACAGACCTCTGGGAGACTAGCCAATCCTAACCTACAGACAGCCCTCCAACCTTAAGCAAATACTTAGCAGCAGCCACATACCACACAGATACATTCACCCAGCAACAAATCCCATTGCAACACTGTCCACATATCACCACAGATCCAAAATACATAAGTCACATCAGGGGCTCATAAAATTGCATATACTCCAATGTAAATATGCCATCAAGTCCCAGCACTCCCCCTCTGCCATGTATATTGGCCAAACTGGACAGTCTCTGCGACAAAGATAAATGGACACACATCAGACATCAGAAAATGGTAACTCACATAAACCTATATAGGAACATTTTAACCTTCTTGGACATTCAATAATGGATTTAAAAGTAGCCATTCTTCTATAAAGGAATTGTAACACACACTAGAACAATGTTTCCTCAACTCCCGTCCCCTTTTACCCCTTCTCTACTTACGCTACATCGATGACATCTTTATGATCAGGACGCATGGCCAAGAAACACTGGAGATATTCCACAGAGATTTCAACAACCTACACCCCACCATCAACCTCAGCCTGGACCATTCTACATGAGAGGTCCATTTCCTGGACACCACCGTACAAATCAACAATGGAAAATTAGACACCACTCTCTACAGAAAACCCACTGACTCAAACAGTTACCTACATGCTTCCAGCTCCCATCCAGAACACACCATACGATCCATTGTCTATAGCCAAGCCCTTCGATACAACCACATCTGCTCTAATCCCACTGACAGAGACCAGAAACTTCAGGATCTCTACCAAGCATTTATAAACTTCAACTACCCACCCGGAGAAATAAAAAAGCAAATTGAAAGAGCCAGACGAATACCTAGAAACCATCTACTTCAAGACAGACCCAAGAAAACCAACAATAGAACACCACTTGTCATCACCTACAACCCCCAACTTAAACCTGTCCAACACATTATCAATAAACTACAGCCTATACTGGAACAGGATACCAAACTCCAAGAGGCTCTGGGAGACAGAACCATAGTCTCCTATAGACAACCACCTAACCTCAAGATGATTCTTACCAACAACCACAGGACATGCCACACTAATACCAACCCTGGTACCTTCCCTTGCAACAAACCCCATTGCTAGCTTTGTCCACATATTCACTCTGATACCATTATTGGACCTAACCAAGTGAGTTATAAGATCAAGAACACATATTCCTGCGCATCCAGAAATATAATCTATGCTATCATGTGCCGAAAGTGTCCGTCTGCTATGTACATTGGACAAACGTCTCAGACACTTCGCCAAAGGATTAATGCCCACAAAACAGATATCAGACAGGATCACAAAGAAAAAACAGTTTCTTGCCATTTCAACCAGAAAGGACACTGTCTCAATGACTTAACCACCTGCATCCTGCTACAAAGACCTTTTACATCTGCTCTTGAAAGGGAATCCTCTGAAATGTCATTCATGCTAAAATTCGACACTCTACATCTGAGTTTAAACAAAGGATCTAGTTATCTTACCCATTATAAAGATAGCTTCCCCAATTATCACCTCTAATATCATTAGCCCACAGACATTCACCTCCCCCCGCATCCCTCTTCTGTTCTGAAATTTGATTTGTCCTTTTCATGTGTGTTCATTTTTTTAACTGTATCCTTTGGTATATATGGTTGTGACTATTTTCTTCCACTATTTGATCTGAGGAAGTGGGTCTGGCCCACGAAAGCTCATCATCTAATAAACCATCTTGTTAGTCCTTAAAGTGCTACATTGTCCTGCATTTTGCTTCAGCTACACTTACACAGAGACTGCTGATCAAGAATTCATTTACAAATTTGACACTATCATTTCAGGCTTAAAGAAATAACTAGTTAATGCACTACAAAGACAATTTGCCCAGCCTTGATATTCCCATTTGCACATCAAAAGTTATGAGTGGGACACATCCAGCCTGTCTCAATTAGTGTCATTAATACTGGTCCCACAATTGACAGTTAGCTGCTTTTGCTGTGATATGTACTCTGGATTCTGTATTTCTGCTCCAGCTTATCTGATAAAGCGGGTTCTACCCCCACAAGGACTCACGATGCAATGGATTTGTTAATCCCCAAGCTGGCCCAGGGCTGCTCATTACCAGACCCAGGGTAGTTCAATGAAACTATCAGGAATCAGGTTAAAATAAACACCCGGGAGTACTTCTTCACCCGGGCACAGCCAAGGAAGCTGTGGAACTCGTGCGGGGCCAGCGCCGGGCCTGCACTGAACAGTGGCGCAGTGCCTGGAGGAGCGGCCCCGCGGGGCACTAGCCCAGCTATCCCCGCAGCCCGCCGACCAAGCCCTGGGGGGCAGGGCCGGGCCTGCACTGAACAGTGGCGCAGTGCCTGGAGGAGCGGTCCTGCGGGGCACTACCCCAGCTAGCCAGGCAGCCCACTGACCAAGCCCTGGGGGGCAGGGCCGGGCCTGCACTGAACAGTGGCGCAGTGCCTGGAGGAGCGGCCCCGAGGAGCACTAGCCCACCTATCCCCGCAGCCCACCGACCAAGCCCTGGGGGGCAGGGCCGGGCCTGCACTGAACAGTGGCGCAGTGCCTGGAGGAGCGGCCCCGCGGGGCACTAGCCCAGCTATCCCCGCAGCCCGCCGACCAAGCCCTGGGGGGCAGGGCCGGGCCTGCACTGAACAGTGGCGCAGTGCCTGGAGGAGCGGTCCCGCGGGGCACTAGCCCAGCTATCCGCCAGCCCGCCGACCAAGCCCTGGGGGCAGGGCCGGGCCTGCACTGAACAGTGGCGCAGTGCCTGGAGGAGCGGTCCCGCGGGGCACTAGCCCAGCTATCCCCGCAGCCCGCCGACCAAGCCCTGGGGGGCAGGGCCGGGCCTGCACTGAACAGTGGCGCAGTGCCTGGAGGAGCGGCCCCGCGGGGCACTAGCCCAGCTATCCCCCAGCCCGCTGACCAAGCCCTGGGGGGCAGGGCCGGGCCTGCACTGAACAGTGGCGCAGGGCCTGGAGGAGCGGCCCCGCGGGGCACTAGCCCAGTTAGCCAGGCAGCCCGCCGACCAAGCCCTGGGGGGCAGGGCCGGGCCTGCACTGAACAGTGGCGCAGTGCCTGGAGGAGCGGCCCCGCGGGGCACTAGCCCAGCTATCCCCCAGCCCGCCGACCAAGCCCTGGGGGCAGGGCCGGGCCTGCACTGAACAGTGGCGCAGTGCCTGGAGGAGCGGTCCCGCGGGGCACTAGCCCAGCTATCCCCGCAGCCCGCCGACCAAGCCCTGGGGGGCAGGGCCGGGCCTGCACTGAACAGTGGCGCAGTGCCTGGAGGAGCGGTCCCGCGGGGCACTAGCCCAGCTATCCCCCAGCCCGCCGACCAAGCCCTGGGGGCAGGGCCGGGCCTGCACTGAACAGTGGCGCAGTGCCTGGAGGAGCGGTCCCGCGGGGCACTAGCCCAGCTATCCCCGCAGCCCGCCGACCAAGCCCTGGGGGGCAGGGCCGGGCCTGCACTGAACAGTGGCGCAGTGCCTGGAGGAGCGGTCCCGCGGGGCACTAGCCCAGCTATCCCCGCAGCCCGCCGACCAAGCCCTGGGTGGCAGGGCCGGGCCTGCACTGAACAGTGGCGCAGTGCCTGGAGGAGCGGCCCCGCGGGGCACTAGCCCAGCTATCCCCCAGCCCGCCGACCAAGCCCTGGGGGGCAGGGCCGGGCCTGCACTGAACAGTGGCGCAGGGCCTGGAGGAGCGGTCCCGCGGGGCACTAGCCCAGCTATCCCCCAGCCCGCCGACCAAGCCCTGGGGGGCAGGGCCGGGCCTGCACTGAACAGTGGCGCAGTGCCTGGAGGAGCGGCCCCGCGGGGCACTAGCCCAGCTATCCCCCAGCCCGCCGACCAAGCCCTGGGGGCAGGGCCGGGCCTGCACTGAACAGTGGCGCAGTGCCTGGAGGAGCGGCCCCGCGGGGCACTAGCCCAGCTATCCCCCAGCCCGCCGACCAAGCCCTGGGGGGCAGGGCCGGGCCTGCACTGAACAGTGGCGCAGGGCCTGGAGGAGCGGCCCCGCGGGGCACTAGCCCAGTTAGCCAGGCAGCCCGCCGACCAAGCCCTGGGGGGCAGGGCCGGGCCTGCACTGAACAGTGGCGCAGGGCCTGGGGGAGCGGCCCCGCGGGGCACTAGCCCAGCTATCCCCCAGCCCGCCGACCAAGCCCTGGGGGGCAGGGCCGGGCCTGCACTGAACAGTGGCGCAGTGCCTGGAGGAGCGGCCCCGCGGGGCACTAGCCCAGCTATCCCCCAGCCCGCCGACCAAGCCCTGGGGGGCAGGGCCGGGCCTGCACTGAACAGTGGCGCAGTGCCTGGAGGAGCGGCCCCGCGGGGCACTAGCCCAGCTATCCCCCAGCCCGCCGACCAAGCCCTGGGGGCAGGGCCGGGCCTGCACTGAACAGTGGCGCAGTGCCTGGAGGAGCGGCCCCGCGGGGCACTAGCCCAGCTATCCCCCAGCCCGCCGACCAAGCCCTGGGGGGCAGGGCCGGGCCTGCACTGAACAGTGGCGCAGGGCCTGGAGGAGCGGCCCCGCGGGGCACTAGCCCAGTTAGCCAGGCAGCCCGCCGACCAAGCCCTGGGGGGCAGGGCCGGGCCTGCACTGAACAGTGGCGCAGGGCCTGGAGGAGCGGCCCCGCGGGGCACTAGCCCAGCTATCCCGCAGCCCACTGACCAAGCCCTGGGGGGCAGGGCCGGGCCTGCACTGAACAGTGGCGCAGTGCCTGGAGGAGCGGCCCCGCGGGGCACTAGCCCAGCTATCCCCCAGCCCGCCGACCAAGCCCTGGGGGGCAGGGCCGGGCCTGCACTGAACAGTGGCGCAGTGCCTGGAGGAGCGGCCCCGCGGGGCACTAGCCCAGCTAGCCAGGCAGCCCACTGACCAAGCCCTGGGGGGCAGGGCCGGGCCTGCACTGAACAGTGGCGCAGGGCCTGGAGGAGCGGCTCCGCGGGGCACTAGCCCAGCTAGCCAGGCAGCCCACTGACCAAGCCCTGGGGGCAGGGCCGGGCCTGCACTGAACAGTGGCGCAGTGCCTGGAGGAGCGGCCCCGCGGGGCACTAGCCCAGCTATCCCCCAGCCCGCCGACCAAGCCCTGGGGGGCAGGGCTGGGCCTGCACTGAACAGTGGCGCAGGGCCTGGAGGAGCGGCCCCGCGGGGCACTAGCCCAGCTAGCCAGGCAGCCCACTGACCAAGCCCTGGGGGGCAGGGCCGGGCCTGCACTGAACAGTGGCGCAGGGCCTGGAGGAGCGGCCCCGCGGGGCACTAGCCCAGCTAGCCAGGCAGCCCACTGACCAAGCCCTGGGGGGCAGGGCCGGGCCTGCACTGAACAGTGGCGCAGGGCCTGGAGGAGCGGCCCCGCGGGGCACTAGCCCAGCTAGCCAGGCAGCCCACTGACCAAGCCCTGGGGGGCAGGGCCGGGCCTGCACTGAACAGAGGCGCAGTGCCTGGAGGAGCGGCCCCGCGGGGCACTAGCCCAGCTATCCCCCAGCCCGCCGACCAAGCCCTGGGGGGCAGGGCCGGGCCTGCACTGAACAGTGGCGCAGTGCCTGGAGGAGCGGCCCCGCGGGGCACTAGCCCAGCTAGCCCCCAGCCCGCCGACCAAGCCCTGGGGGGCAGGGCCGGGCCTGCACTGAACAGTGGCGCAGGGCCTGGAGGAGCGGCCCCGCGGGGCACTAGCCCAGCTAGCCCCCAGCCCGCCGACCAAGCCCTGGGGGGCAGGGCCGGGCCATGGCTCGGGCCCGCCGGCACAGCCCGCCTGAAGCGCCGCGCTGGGACAATGGGCAGCGACAGGCGGCCCAGGGAAGGGCCCAGGAAGCCGACGCGACGTCGGCGACTGTCTAACAAGCGGACAGGCCGGAGGAGGAGAGCGACATACGCATGCGCGCTGGAAGGTGCAGGGGCTGCGACGCGCGCCCGAGCTACGAGTCATCGCGAGACCAGCTAGTTACGACATGGCGTCAGACGTTAGCGTATTGGTTCCCTGGCAACGAGCTGTCGCCATGGGCCTACAGTGGCTTCTGCTCCCGCTATTACTGCAGCCGCAGTGTGGGGCTGGGCCCCCCAGCCCGACCGCGGGGGGCGAGCCCGGGCCCCTCAGCCCGACCGCGGGGATCGGGCCCGGCTCTGTCACCGACACCGGTAGCCTCGGCACGACGCCGAAGGGAACTTCGGGCCCCGGGCCCCCCAGCCCAGGGGTCGGTGACTTCGCGGAGCCCGGGCCCAGCGCGACTCCAGGAGTCCAGGGAGACCCATTGGGTGTCGCAGGTGGGGAGGGGCCCGTAGTCGCTCTCCTGCGGCGCGTAGCTCGGGGTGCGCGGTCTGGCCGCGCCCGCAGCCCTTAGCCCTGGCTTGGCCCAGCCCGTCTCGCCGCCCGTCCTCCTGCAGCGGTGTCTGGGCCCTCTGCTGCCCCAGCCCCTCTTCCCCGCTCCCCTGCAGGGCAGCGCTTGGGGCCTGCCGGCCCTGTTCGCCATTCCCCCGCATCCTCTGCAGGGCCACAGCGAGGCCTTTCCCTCCTTAGCCTGGCTCCCGTGGGCCCCGCTAGTGCCACTCCTCTGGCGTGCTTGGCCTCACGTGCTTTTCACAGGGTTCGTCCCAAGATCCTCTTTCCCCTGGACTAGCCATCCCTCCACATCATGCAGAGCAGTGTCTGGGGCCTGTTCCCCACCTCGGAACAAGCGTCTGTCTCTCTCCATAGGTTGTTTGCCCACCTGTATCTGCAACTTGCACCCTGGATCCTGTGACTTAAACTGCTGCTGTGATACTGACTGCAACCTTGGCTGTGATCTGGGGGATTCCAGGGCTGCCTTCTCTTTCTGTCTTCCAGGCAGCACCAGGTAAGACAGGGCTACTCAACTTTGGAAGCCCCAGGGGCCACAGTGATACTCACAGCACATGTTGAGGCCCGCAACTTAAGTATGGTTTCATATACCTGCAAATATATACAAATAGCTTCTTTAACACTGACGGGCATGAATACAAAGATTAAGCCTTAAGCCGTGGTGCAAAACCCAGATGTGTTCAGTGTGAGCCAATCAGCACCTCTCAGGGTCTGCCCACAAGGCTAAGCAGCCAGTGCTTCCCACAATACCCCAGTGCTCCCAGCATCTCCTCCCTAGGGGCTAGAAATGCTGACACCCCATACCCGTCTGTTCCAGCTAGCCCGTCTGCTTGCGTCTTTCAATGCTTGCCCCGCCTGGGAGATGCCTCGCTGTTGTGAAGTGTGTTCCCAATGGAGGCCATGTTCAAAGGATCCCACCCTCGGGCTGCAACATGAGCCCTGCGTAAACCCAAACTGCACCACGGGCTGCAAACAAATGGGTCACTGGCTGCATGTGGCCCATGAGCTGCGTGTTGAGTAGCCCTGAGGTAAGGTATGAAGAACCAGTTCTCTGATTCACTTCAGTGTTGTGTACAGATACCCTTGACAAGCAGTGGTGAAGTTTCCAGTGCTGAAGCTACACCAGTCATTAGTTGTGAGTGGTAATTATGGTGGTAGAAGAGCTCTCTTCTGTTGGCACAGAGCAGCTACACAGGATACCTAAGAGAGGCACAGCTGCAGTGGTACAGCTGTGCCACTGTAAGGTCTGAAGTCTAGATATAGCCTTAGTGGGTGCTGGTCTGGCCTCAGTGTCTGTGTGTTCTCTCTTCTGACACACCTACCCCTTGCTTTTCTTCCTATCAGGAAGTGAGGGGAAAGTACACGGTTTCTGTGCATGCCTCTCATTCCTAGCTGATGAAGGGAGGGGGCAGAAGAATAATTCATGGAATACATGTATTTTCCTCTCGCTTACTGATAGTCAGGGGAATGGGAAGAAAAACAAGCTGTGTCCCAGTACGCATGGCTGCTGTCCCTCTTGCTCTCCCAAAACAGCACCCTTGAATCTCAGTCTTAGCCCATAACAAGCTTCCTTCTGTCTTCTAGGCAGTACTAGGTAAGGTGTGTAGGACTGGTTGCGTGGTGCCCTTCCATGTTGCAAGCAGACATCCCGTCTAAGCAATGGTTAAGGACCCATGAAGCTTGATGGAAGTAACATGTGCAAGGGATTCCGGGGTTTTTCACTCAACATTTCCAATAGGAACTAAAATCCAGAAACAATTATTTTAATATCGCTTGGGATTTGTGTGATCTTTCTCCTAATGTTCAAATGCCTGAGGTCAATTAAATAATTGAGGGAGGAACTTGAGATGTTTGGACAGGGCTTGTACATTGTCATGACAGTTTTGCAAGCCTGGCCTTAATGACTTTATAACAAACTTATTAGGAATGTGAATGTGTATTCAAGTACACAGTTAACCGATAAATCTGAGCTCATTGGTTAACCCTCTCGGTTACATGCAGACCCCCTCTCCTCCTTCCCTCTGTTTTTTAACAGCCGAAACCGATGTGCCTGGGGAACTGGCTCCTTGTGCATGCCAGATACTGTGGAGCCGCATTCCTCCCCATCCCCGCTCCCCGTGCTGCTGTCTCTCATAGCCGGCCTTTTAAGCAAGCTCCTTGCACATACCGGCTCCAAAATAAAAGAAAGTTTTTCTTAATACAACACACAGTCAACTTGTGGAACTCCTTGTTAAAGGATGTTGTGAAGACCAGGACTTTAACAGTGTTCAAAAAACATCTAGATAAATTCATGGAGATTAGGTCCATCAGGATACTGAGTTGGATGGATCTTTAGTCTGACCCAGTATTACCATTCTTATAACTACCTCCCCCACCCCACCCCGACGCTGCAACCTCTGTATTAGAGGCAGCAGTGGGCGGGAGCCTGTACGTGCAGGGAGCCGACTTCTGTGGAGCTGCCTACCCCCCTGCCCTCCATGCTGCTGCCTCTGATACAGAGGCTGCAGAACGGGGGCAGGTGGGAGCCGGTACACAGGAGGAAACATCTTTGAAGCCAGCTCCTAGCATGTATTCATGGACAAAGTCGGCTCCCAGACTAATGCGCTAAGTGACGCAAGATGGGATGAAGATGGACAGCCCTTGGTGGGTAAAGAACAGGTTAGGAACTATTTAGAAAAGCTAAACATACCCAAATCCATGGGTCCGGATTTAATGCATCTGAGGATACTGAGGGAGTTGGCAAATGTCATTGCAGAGCCTTTGGCCATTATTTTTGAAAAGTCGTGGAGATCAGGAGAGATCCCGGATGATTGGAAAAAGGCAAATGTAGTGCCCAGCTTCAAAAAAGGGAAGAAGGACGATCCAGGGAACTATAGGCCGGCAGTCTTACCTCAGTTCATGGAAAAATCATGGAAGGGATCCTTAAGGAATCTGTTTTGAGGCACTTGGAAGAGAGGAAAGTGATTAGGAATAGTCAGCATGGATTCACAAAGGGCAAGTCATGCCTGACCAATCTGATTAACTTCTATGATGAGGTAACTGGCTCTGTGGACTTGGGAAAGTCAGTGGATGTGATATACCTTGACTTTAGCAAGGCTTTTGATACGGTCTCCCACAGTATTCTTGCCAGCAAGTTAAGGGAATGTGGATTGGATAAATGGACAGTAAGATGGATAGAAAGCTGGTTAGAAGGCTGGGTCCAGCGGGTAATGAACAACGGCTCGATGTCAGGATGGGGGTCAGTTTCTAGCAGAGTGCCCCAAAGTTCAGTTTTAGGACCGTTTTTGTTCAATATCTTTATTAATGACCTGGATGAGGGGATGGATTGCACCCTCAGCAATTTTGCACATGACACTAAGCTAGGGGGAGAGGTAGATACGCTTGAGGGCAGAGATAGGGTCCAGAGTGACTTATACAAATTGGAGGAGTGGGCCACAAGAAATCAGATGAGGTTCAACAAGGACAAGTGTAGAGTTCTGCACTTGGGACGGAAGAATCCCAAGCATTGTTACAGACTGGGGACCAACCAGCTAAATAGCAGTTCTGCAGAAAAGGACCCGGGGGTTACAGTGGATGAGAAGCTGGATATGAGATAACAGTGTGCCCTTGTAGCCAAGAAGGCTAATGGCATATTAAGTTGCATTAGGAGGAGCATTGCCAGCAGATCCAGAGATGTCATTATTCCCCTTTATTCAGCTCTGGTGAGGCCACATCTGGAGTATTGTGTCCAGTTCTGGGCCCCCCACTACAAAAAGGATGTGGACGTATTGGAGAGGGTCCAGCGGAGGACAACCAAAATGATTAGGAGGATGGAGCATATGACCTATGAGGCGAGGCTGAGGGAGTTGGGTCTGTTTAGTCTGCAGAAGCGAAGAGTGAGGGGGATCTGATAGCAGCCTTCAACTTCCTGAAGGGAGGTTCCAAAGAGGATGGAGAGAGGCTGTTCTCAGTGGTGACAGAGGGCAGAACAAGGAGCAGTGGTCTCAAGTTGTGGCGGGAGAGGTCCAGCTTGGATATTAGGAAAAACTATTTCACTAGGGCTGTGTCTAGACTGGCCAGTTTTTCCGGAAAATCAGCCACTTTTCCGGAAAAACTTGCCAGCTGTCTACATTGGCCACTTGAATTTCCGCAAAAGCACTGACTTCCTACTGTAAAAAATCACTGCATCTTGCGGAAATACTATTCTGCTCCCGTTCAGGCAAAAGTCCCTTTTGCGCAAAGCTTTTGTACAAAAGGGCCAGTGTAGACAGCTCAGATTTGTTTTCCGCAAAAAGCCCCGATCGTGAAAATGGTGATCGGAGCTTTTTTGCGGAAAAGCGTCTGTGCCAATCTAGATGCTCTGTTCCAAAAATGCTTTTAACGGAAAACTTTTCCATTAAAAGCATTTCCAGAAAATCATGCCAATCTAGACGCAGCCTAGGAGAGTGGTGAAACACTGGAATGGGTTACCTAGGGAAGTAGTGGAGTCTCCATTCCTAGAGGTGTTTAAGTCTCGGCTTGACAAAGCCCTAGCTGGGTTGATTTAGTTGGGTTTGGTTCTGCCTAGAGCAGGGGGCTGGACTTGATGACCTTCTGAGGTCTCTTCCAGCTCTATGGTTCTATGATTCTATGTACCGGCTCCCACCAAGCTGACTCCCAATCCCCCTCTCTCCTTGCTGCCTCTGATAAGAGGCAGAAGGGAAGGGAGAACAGAAGCTGGTGGTCCCCATGAGCATCTTTCCCCCCCCCCCCCCCCCACACATATGTAAACATGTATCCACTAAAAATTTCAACGGGTACACATTTACACATATAAATGTATTTTAATATCCCTAGATCTTATTAGGGATGGCAGCAGAGAGGCAGAAGATGGAGAAAAGAGGTTGTAGGTTGAACTTGGCCAAGCTGTTTTAGAAAGGAGGAGATTTGGGAAAAGGCATATAACCCTGTGATGTTGAGATTGTGGAAAGGACAGGAAGTCCATGTTAGCCTATATTGCATTGTGAAAAATCCTAATGTGACTCGCAAATGTATGGATCACTTCTCATCCACAGTTCCTTCTGAAGTGAAATACAATATCTGTTTAATAGTGCAAACCAACTTGTGTTAGGAAATGAAGAAGTATTGTGTTTCTGGTGGGCTGGAGGGGATGGAGGAATATAGAATGTAAATGTATCCTAAGTAATAGCATTTTCTCTCTTTCTGTTTTTTGTGCAGTATTGTGAATCAAGTGTGTGTGGAGAAGTCTCTTATTTTCAGAAATAACACTCCTCTTCAGACTGAAATCGTCACTGACCCCAATGGATACGAGTCTCTGTTCTGTGTGCAGATGAGTGATTGTAAGTAGTCTTGCCCTATACACACTGAACTCCCAAGTTATCCCTGATCAGGAAATCTGTTCTATAACATCTTGTGCATGTGAGAAGTGCTGTTCCATGGCATTTGCCAGCATTACTACAGGCACAGGGCGGGAGAAGGAGTTAAGCACCTTTGAGCTGAAGCTGGCCAAGAAATCTGCAATACTACTTCAAGGTATTATTTAGACCAAAACCTCAGTGAGATTTAAAACATTAATACATTTATGAGAGAGGTTATAGCATTCACAATAATAGTAGAGAAGATGAGAGTGCTATAAAGGGAATAAACTCCATGGCACAAATCTTGGGTTAGAAAGGCTGTGTCTAGGCTACACCTCTGTGTCGACAGAGAGATGTACATTAGGCACGTCAAAATTGCTGATGAAGCAGGGATTTAAATATCCCGCGCTTCATTAGTATAAACATGGCCGCCACTTTTTTTGGACATGGAGCTTTTTCGAGAAAAACCCGGCAGTCTAGACGGGGAGCTGTCGAAAAATAAACCCTCATTTTTTTAAGGAATACAGGATCTGTCGAAAAAGGGTTTATTTTTCAACAGGATCCCCGTCTAGATTGCTGTTTTTTTTTTAAAAAAAAGCTCCATGTCGAAAAAAAGCGACGACCATGTTTATGCTAATGAAGCACGGGATATTCAAATCCCTGCTTCATTAGCAATTTCGATGTGCCTAATCTACATCCCTCTGTCGACAGAGAGGTGTAATCTAGACACAGCCAAAGTGCCCCAGAGGCATGTTATTCCATAATGGTCCTTTATGTGTTTTCTTGCATCTTTCTGAGGCATTTGGCAGTGACCAATATCAGAGACTGGAGACCACATTAGATGAGCCAATAGTCTGATCTAATCTCACAATTTTTGTGTTTAGTTTTTAAGGTGCTATTAGACTATTTGTTGTTTTTTAAGTTTTTCCTGTTACAGACTAACTTGGCTACCCCTTAGGAATTTTTGTGTTTTTTATGTTACCACCTGTCATTGAGCCTCCCTACTAGTTTGTATTTTTAAGTTCTCATTTCCTTTTTGTGTATGGTTTTTTATTCACCTGTTGCTTTTTCAGGGTTTCATTCAAATAGGCATATTCACACCCAGCTGGCTAGGAAAACAAAAATATTTTACTTACTTGATATGAGTCTGAACCAAAGTGTGTTGAAGTCGGTATATCACTTTATGTACTATATATTTTAGAGAATTTGTCTGTTGGTCTCTCTGTTTGATCAAGATCTCTTCCTAAACCTAAATTTAGTATACAGCTTCGTCCGATCAGAGTGTAAAGAAATGTAAGGGCTTGGTTGTGCAAGAAAACGGGATGTGCCTGGAATGGGATTTCTTCTCATAACACCAGACAGAAAAGAGACAGAATCACCAAAGCAAGTACAGTCCTTAAAATTGACATGACTGCACAAATGTTGAAAGAGAGTAAACCAAGATGAGCCAGAAAAATCTCAAAGCAAATGCTTCAGCCCTCCTCCTTAGCACTGGGTTATAATTTAGTCAGTTTTATCCCAGCTGGCTTATTCTTCCTCAGGCTAGGATGATATAGCAGGTAGTCTTCGGCTGGTATCTTGTTCCTGCCAGTGGTTTTTTTTTTTTGTTTAAAAAAAAAAAAAAAAGTACCACTACTCCAGGGGAAAAGTTGTTGAGCTCTGACTGGAGGTGCCGGTACTGCATCTGGAGGTGCTGGTACTGTGTCTGGAGGTGCCGGTACTGCGTCCCAGTCAGTACCATCACAAAAAAAGGACTGTCCCTGCTAACTCAGGGTCCTGCAAGAGCCTTCTTACTCCCTACAGCAGCAATGAGCAACCAAGACTGAAAAAAATTAGAAAACAACAAATAGTTCTGCAGCACCTTAGAGACCAACAAAAAGTTTAGATGGTATTATGAACTTTCGTGGGCACAACCCACTTCTTCAGATGAATGGAATAAGGGGTCCAGTGTACAAATAAATAGCAGAGAAAGAGAGTGCTTGGGCAAGTGAAAACGTATTGGGGAACATTTTCATAGAATCATAGAACTGGAAGGGACCTCGAGAGGTCATCGAGTCCAGCCCCCCGCCCTCAAGGCACGACCAAGCTCTGTCTACACCCATCCCTGACAGATGTCTATCTAACCTGTTCTCCTGAGAGGGAGATTCCACCACCTCCCTTGGCAATTTATTCCAATATTTGACCACCCTGACAGTTAGGAATTTTTTCCTAATGTCCAATCTAAACCTCCCTTGCTGCACTTTAAGCCCATTACTCCTTGTCCTGTCCTCAGAAACCAAGAGGAACAAATTTTCTCCTTCCTCCTTGTGACACCCTTTTCGATATTTGAAAACCGCTATCATGTCCCCCCTTAATCTTCTTTTTTCCAAACTAAACAAGCCCAGTTCATGAAGCCTGGCTTCATAGGTCATGTTCTCTAAACCTTTAATCATTCTTGTCGCTCTTCTCTGTACCCTTTCCAATTTCTCCACATCTTTCTTGAAATGTGGCGCCCAGAACTGGACACAGTACTCCAGCTGAGGCCTAACTAGTGCAGAGTAGAGCGGCAGAATGACTTCACGAGTTTTGCTTACAACACACCTGTTGATACAACCTAGAATCATATTTGCTTTTTTTGCAACAGCATCACACTGTTGACTCATATTCAACTTGTGGTCCACTATGACCCCTAGATCCCTTTCCGCCATGCTCCTTCCTAGACAGTCGCTTCCCATCTTTTATGTATGGAACTGATTGTTCCTTCCTAAGTGGAGCACTTTGCATTTCTCTTTATTAAACTTCATCCTGTTTACCTCTGACCCTTTCTCTAACTTGCTAAGGCACTCACTAGTGGATCGAAAAGTGATTATGCTATTACAAAGCAATTTCAAAAACCAGCTGGAGAGAAGTTGCAGAACTTTGTTTTATTTACAAGTTTGACACCTGTAATCAAGGTTTGAACAAAGACCTGAAGTAGATGGACCACTACGTTCTGCATCCTAATGACATAAAAAGCTAAGCACGGTATACTTACAGCCCATTCTATTAGCCTCGTTTAGCACAGACACTTTAGTTGACAATATTTTTTTCCTATTTTTTTCCTTCTCTTCCCCTCCCTCCACCCTCCCTCCATCCCTTCTCTTTTTTCTGCTATTTATTTGTACCCTGGACTCCTTACTCCATTCATCTGAAGAAGTGGGTTGTGCCCCTGAAAGCTCATGATGCCATCAGGTTTTCTTTGTTAGTCTCTAAGATGTTGCAGAACTATTTGTTGTTTTTTAATTTTTTTCAGATACAGCCTAACATAACTACTGCTCTGTGACTTTCAACCCGGACTGGTGAGTGGTCTTCCTTCGTTTCAGTAGGCCACATGACCAATGGTGGGCAACCCCTGTCCTGGGTTCCATCTACCTGTCTCTCCACCCTATCTCTGCCCTTTTCCCATGCACTGGAGCCATGCACTTCCTAATCTTCTCCCTCCCAGCGCTTTCGTAGCACCATGAATCCACTGATTCATGCTCTATCCCTACTCCTTCCTCTCCCCACCAGAGCTTGAACAGCTGATTTGTGGCTGTACAAGCACTGACAGGGAGGGGAATGGAATGTGAATCAGCAGATACATAGAACCATAGAGCTGGAAGAACCTCAGGAGGTCATCAAGCCCAGCCCCCTGCCCAAGGTAGGACCAATCCCAACTAAATCAACCCAGCCAGAGCTTTGTCAAGCCGAGACTTAAAAACTTCTAGGGATGGAGATTCCACCAGCTCTCTAGATAACCCATTCCAGTGCTTCACCACCCTCCTAGGGAAAGAGTTTTTCCTAATATCCAACATAGACATCCCCCATTGTAACTTGAGACCATTACTCCTTGTTCTGCCATCTGTCACTATTGTGAACAGCCTTTCTCCATCCTTTTTGGAACCTCCCTTCAGGAAGTTGAAGGCTGCTATCAGATCCCCCCTCACTCTTCTCTTTTGCAGACTAAACAAACCCAAATCCCTCAGTCTCTCCTCATAGGTCTTGTGCTCCAGCCCCCTAATCATTCTGGTCTCCCTCCGCTGGACCCTCTCCAATGCATCCATATCCTTTTTGTAGTGGGGGGCCCAGAACTGGACACAATACTCCAGATGTGGTTTCACCAGCGCCGAATAAAGGGGAATAATCACTTCTCTAGATCTGCTGGCAATGCTCCTCCTAATGCAACCTAATATGCCATTAGCCTTCTTGGCTATAAGGGCACACTGTTGACTCATATCCAACTTCTTATCCATTGTAATCTCCAATTCCTTTTCTGCAGAACTGCTACTTAGCCAGTCGATCTCCAGCCTGAAACAATACTTGGTATTCTTCTGTCCCAAGTGCAGGACTCTGCACTTGTCCTTGTTGAACCACATCATATTTCTTGTGGCCCAATCCTCTAATCTGTTTAGGTCACTCTGGACCCTAGCCCCAGTTTTCCAGTGTATCTACCTCTCCACTTAGCTTAGTGTCATGTGCAAACATGCTGAGAGTGCAATCCATCCCCTCATCCAGGAAATTAATAAAGTTATTGAATAAAACAAACTGATCCTTGGGGCACTCCACTAGAAACCAACTGCCAACCTGACATAGAGCAGTTGATCACTACCCATTGGGCCTGACAGTCTAGCCAGCTTTCTATCCATCTTACAGTCCATTTATCCAATCCATACTCCCTTAACTTGCTGGCAAGAATATTGTGGGAGACTGTATCAAAAGCTTTGCTGAAGTCAGGGTATATATATCCCATCCATTGATTTTCCCATGTCCACAGAACCAGTTACCTCATCATAGAAGCTAATCAAATTGGTCAGGCAGGACTTGCCCTTGGTGAATCTATGTTGACTATTCCTGATCACTTTCTCCTTTTTCAAGTCTTCAAAATGGATTCCTCGAGGATACCCTTCATGATTTTTCCAAAAACTGAGGTAAGGCTGACTGGTCTGTAGTTCCCTGGATTGTGCTTCTTCTCCTTTTTAAAGATGGGCACTACATTGGCCTTTTTCCAGTCATCCAGGATCTCTCCCGATTTCCATGAGTTTTCAAAGATAATGGCCAAAAGCCCTGCAAAGACATTTGCCAATACCCTCAGTACCCTCGGATGCGTTAAACCCATGGATTTGTGTATGTTTAGCTTTTCTAAATAGTTCCTAACCTGTTCTTTTGACACTCAGGGCTGCCTACCTTCTTTTCATATTGTGTTGCTTAGTGAATTAGTCTGGAAGCTGACCTTGTCTGTGAAGACAGAGGCAAAGAAAGCATTGAGTACTTCAGCTTTTCCCACATCATCTGTCACTGGGTTACCTCCCTCATCCAGTAAGTGCCCCACACCCTCTCTGATCACCCTATTATTGCTAACATGCCTGCAGAAACCATCCTTGTTACCCTTCATATTCCTTGCTAGCTGCAATTCCAATTGCTCTTTCGCCATCCTAATAACTCCCCTGCATTCTCAATCCATGTCGCTCCAAAAGTGTTAGGAGGAAAAAGGAGGAACAGGAAGTGTGGGGCTCCAGTGCCCCAGTGCATGAGAGGTATGTGGGGACACAAACTGGTGGTAAGTAGGCCCACTGGCCACATGTTACTCACACTGCCCTGCAGTGTTTGCAGGCATCTGCTGCGAGGAAGGAGGAAGCATAATTTATCTTGGTGCCCTACTCTCAGCTAATTCCATGTTGGTTGTGAGAAGAGGGGAGCCTGGTCCCTCCTTCTCTGCAAGGCTCCTAGAGTAAGTTCTCTCTAGTGTGTGCACCTTCATGGGCAGGCACAAAAAATGTTAATCCCACCCACCTCCTCAGTAGAGATATAATAGTATAGTCGATTAATTGATAAGCAAAAGCATATAGGTTAAAGCTATAGAATACATGCATTCCCTGCACCCCGTTGCCAGTCAATTTTTTAGCAGGCTGGCCAGCAGCCCAGCTCAGTCCTGGCTTATGCTGGATCTGGGACCTACCCCTGATGCAGCTCTGGATTTATAGTGTATTAGGAGCTGGGCAGGCAGGTAGCCCAGCTCCATTCTGGCTCATGCCAGATCCAGGAGGTCAGACCCCACCCTAGGCTGGGGCTGCTGCCTCTGAATCAGAGGCAACTGTGGGGCAACAGGCAGCTGGTCTGTGAGGGGAGCTGGTTTTTAAACTGGCTCCCCTCGCAGACCAGCTCCTCCCTGACACCTCATGCTGCTTCCTTTGATACAGAGGCAGTAGTGTGGAGTGGCAAGGGGCTCCTCGGGCGTGGGACTGGATTGTACTGCTGGCCTCACCCCTAGGGACTATAGAATAGTCGAGTAATTAATAAGAATTCATGAGGTTAATCGACTATTCAGTTAACCAATATTTAACATCCTTACTCCTCAGCAGAGCTGTGCAGCAGTACTCACCTTCCTTGGATGTGGAAGGTAAGCTGCTGCTGCTGATAAGCTTGGCTGCAGAGTGGGAGTGGGAGGGCCAGGGCCGCATGGTGGCTGCCCAGTTGTTCTCAGCTCCATCCTCAGCACATGGGGCAACCACCCGCCACAAGCCCCATCCCAGGAGCAGCTGGGCAGCCACCCCATGGTCCCCGCCTCACCTTCAGTCCTTTCCAGGGCTGGAGCTGTGGCCAGGGTGGACCATGTGGCGGCTGGCAGAGCTGGAGCCGCAGATGGGATGTGTCTGCTCTTGTGATGTGGGGTCATGGTGTGGCTGTCCCAGTACCCTGTCACATCCTCACTTATAACTATTTTGAGTTTTATCATTTATTCAGTTTTAAATTCACTTAATATGAGCTACAACAGTTTGTATTGTGCTAATTTTTACTAAAATCAGAATGTCATAAGGGACGAAGTTAAGTGCTTTACGGAAGTCTCAGTCTATTATATCACAAGTCACTTTTATCAACCATACTTCTATTGTCATAAAAAACATACAATTTGTTTGACACAACATATTTTCCCTGAAATCATTTTGATTGGCATTACATATGCTACCATTCTTTACTAAAAGAATATCAGCTTTTCCTTCATTTTTTCTGGAATTGATGTCAGGCTAATGAGCCTTAGTCTACCTAAGCCACCCTTTTTAGAATTTCACCTTTGCATAATCATTGTCTAGTAATTTGATTATGGGTTTATTTGGTTTTTTTCCTCCCATGTTTAGCACAGCTGAACTATTTCCAGCAGCCACAAAAAATTAAAAAATCAGATTTCTCAGTGTTCTTGGCACAATATGGCGGACCGTCATTCATTCCATCATCACAAGACCAACCATCTCCCTTTGCCTTTTACCGGGTGAGTTGGAAAAGCACTTACAAGAATCAAATTGTTTTTCTTTGAGATCCATGGTGGTGTCATGGAAGATATAAGAATGGCCGTACTGAGCCAGAATACTGCTTCATCTGGTACGCTACAGTCGCTGGTACCAGGTTATCAGAACTGGACAGTTTGGAGTGACCTGTTTTTTGTTCAGTCCCAGGTTCTTGAATGTTGGATTGCATCCTTGACCATTTGGCTAATAGCCATTGATGGTCTAGGCTTCATTAATTTAGTGAATCCTTTTTAAACAGTTATGCTTTTGGCCTTCTCAACTTCTGATGGCAACAAGTTCCACAGGTAGTGTGTATGTTGTGTGAAGTATTTCCTTGTCTTTGTTTTGAACTTGGTATCTGTTACTTTCATTGTTTACTGTGTGGTTCTTGTGCTGTGGATCTTGTGCTGTGTGAAGAGGTAAGTAACATTTCTCTATTTACCTTCTCCATTCCATACATGATTTTATGAATCTCTATGGCTAGACTGCATTGTTTTTTTGCTGCATCCAAGGAACGTGTCTGCTTTTGAAATTTTTTCAAAAAAACAGAGGTGCTCTTTTGCTATCCCTGTAAACCTCACTCTGGGTATGTCTACACATCAAAGTTAATTCGAAATAACAGCTATTATTTCGAATGAACTTTGATAGTGTTTACACAGGCAAACCGCTATTTCGACTTTAATTCGAAATACTGGGGTGCTTAATTCGAATTTGGTAAACCTCATTCTACGAAGAGTAACGCCAAACTTGAATTAACTAATTCTAAATACGTGCTGTGTAGACACTTATTTCGAAATAGGGGGCCTCCAGCCCTCCCAGGGTGCCCTGGTAGCCACTCCAGCCTCAACCAAGAACACTCCTCTCTCTCTTCCGCCCTCCCCGGAGCCCTTAAAGGGGTAGAGTATGGCCACAGTGCCTGTGCCAGCTCTAAGCCTGCTGGCCCAGAGCCAGCAGTCACTGCCCCTGACCCAGTGGCCCCAAAATATGAGCCAGCAAGCCACCGCTCCCCAGGAGCAGTCTGCCAGATCCCAGGAGCCTGCCAGGGCTTGAAGAAGGCATGCACCTTCCTGGTCCAGGGCAGAGATCAGGGTGGATGTTACTCAGGTTTGGGGGAAGAGGAATGCCCCCAACGTTGATGATCTCCGTACTAGATGGAGGAGTGCAGCTGTCTATGGCAGGATAGCTGCCAGCCTGGCCACCAAAGGCCACATGTGATCCCAGGAGCAGGTTCACATGAAAATCAAGGCGATCCGGCGAGGCCCCCCGCCCCTGAGCTTCCCGTCCCCCTTATTCCCCTTGATTTCCCCTTCCAGCTCCCTCCTCCCAGGTTTCCCCCTCCCCTCTCCCACCCTCTCTCCTCCTCTCTCCTACCTCCTTTCCCCAGTCTCACCAGAGTTTCATCCCCTTCACTCCTCTGCCAGTTTTGTTAAATAAAGAGAGTTTGTATTCATGAAAATACATGTATTTTATTTGACATCAGGAAGCAAGGTTGGGGGGAGGGGTAAGTGGAAGTACGTGAGGAAGTAATGAGGCACAAGCCTCTAGTGGGGCAGACCAGGGAGGCTCTGAGTGCTCCTCAGGGTGGAAGCTCTCCTGCAGGGCCTTCTGGATACTGACAACCCCACAATGGACCTCCCGGATGGCAGCCTGCAGAAAGTGCAGCCAGGCTCACAGCAACATGTTCACGAGAAGCACCAGAGTGCCCGGGGCAGCTCTGGCTCCATGTTGCAGAGTGCTGTGGTGTCCCAAGTGAGGGCAACCAGAGCACTCCGAGACACGCATGCTTTGCTGTCCCTCAGCGAGGCAGGCAAGCAAGCAGGGACACCTGAAAACCGGTTGCCGTGTGTGTGTGTGTGTGTGTGTGTGTCTCTCTCTCTTTAAGCACAAGCCTCAGGCAACAGCCACACAAAGACACTCCTGACCTGATGCCCTACCCCTGACCTGATCTGGCCAGCCTTAAATCCGAATCAGTGTCTATTCAGTGTAGACGCAGTATTTCGAATTAGCAAAATGCTAATTCGAACTGCATTTTGTGTGTAGAATCGTTAATTTGAATTAGCTTAATTTAAATTAATTATTTCGAATTAAGATAACTCAAATTAACAGAGCTCGCCAAGTGGCGTCGAGCCCTGCTTGCCAGCTTTGTGGTTTCACGCGGTTCTGCGCATGCGTATCGCTCTGCGCCGACTCTTCCGGGTTGTAATCTACTTGCCATGGGCGAGTAGATTACATTAGTTGTCGAGTCCTGCAAATTAACACTATAGTGTAGATATACCTTCTATGAGGAATAAGGGATGTGTCGAAAGAGCACTTTCTTCTTCGAGTGATGTCCCCGTGGGTGCTCCACTACAGGTGTCGGGCTTGTCCCAGCGCCGCAAACCGGAAAGTTTTCGCCAGCAGCAGCCCCCTCCGGAGGACCGCGCATGCGCAGAGCGTCCCTCGGCGTTCGCGCCTTTTCTGCATCGCGCGGTCCGATGCACCAGTTCCTCCTAACCGTCCACGGCCGCAGACGGACTTGGAACACGCTCCTCTCCTGAGAAGAAATTGTATCGTTTAGTCATTTGTTCTTTCCCAGTTAGCCGCTTCCTACATAGTGTTAGTCAGTTATTATCTTAGTTAGTTAGTTAGTAGTTAATAGTTTAAAAAAAAACACTTTTTTTCTCTTGCCGTTATAACCTCTGAGGGCTGCTTCAACCAGCTCCTCAAGTTTTTTCTTCCCCCGGAGACTGCCACACTAAACATGCCCGGCTCTCCCGGCTTTAAGAAATGTGCTTCGTGCGGTGACACCATGCCGGTCTCCGATGGCTACTCCCGCTGTATTCGCTGCCTGGGAGAGGGCCACATCCCCTGAAATGTGGTCACTGTTCCAAGTTGACCGCGCGGGCGAGGCGAGACGAGACAGAGAAATGCGCCTGAAGATGCTACTCTTCAATAAGGCGCTTCAGCCCCAGTCAGTAGAAGAACGGGAAGCTTCAGTCCCGCATAAGTCCAGGGATGGAAAAAGTTCTGCTCCGTCCAAGAGCCTAAGTGTAGGAGAGACACGAGGCTCATCGGGCTACTCTCCCACACAGGGAGTGGACAAGTTACCCAAAGTCTGTAGTACGTCGGTGCCGAGCCCTGCACTTTCAGTGCTCTCGGTCCTGCCAGGTCATCCGGAATTGGCACCATCATCTGCGGCACTGAGTCTCCGAGCGGCACTGCAGCCAGATACGGTGCAGTCCTCGGCACCGAGACACTCAGCACCGTTGCCTCATGAAGACTCTCGGACTGACCCGGCACCGAAGCCTAAGCAGGCACCGAAGACTAAGCCACAATCAATGCAGACACTGGAGATGGCACCGAGAAAGCACTCGGCACCCAGGTCAACCCGCCCCCATTCAAGACCTGGGGATATGGTGTGATGGCGTGTTGGGGGTCCCCCGTCTCCTGCACCCCGAAATGGCACAAACAGACTGCACCAGCCGGTGGAATAGAGGAAGTTTATTGCCTCTCCAGGATACAGCACAGATGTAAGCTGGTCACAGAGCTGGGCTAGGATGCCTCAGGCCCCCTTGAGATGGGGGAGACTGGGCCCCTAAACTCCAGCCCCTTCCCTAGGCTGTCTCCTCCATGCTCCCAGACACGAACTAACTCGCCCTCTTCCAGCCCTGCCCCTCAGCCAGGGCAGCATTCCACCTTCCTTTGTTCCTCTCCATGGGGGGTGGCTGGCCATACTCGTTTGCATAGTGACTCATCCTGTTTTGCTGGGTCGTGGTCCCCACGGCAGCCAGTGGGGGTTACCCCAGAGCCAGCAGCATAGAAACCAGCCAGGTACCCCCACTACGTCACATATGGCTACGCCGCACATACAGGGCACGCCTGCACCTGCCCACACCGACCACCCATTGTGTGCAGCTGGACCGGCACCACAACCCCACGGCTTGGGAGACAATACGGCACCACCATCCCCATCCTCCGCACTTTGGTCACCACGCCTCCCAGAGGAAGTTTCTGACTTTTCCTCCGTCGTCTCCATTCCGGGTAGTCCAATCCCCAGGGCTCCCCCATCCACGGGGGTACCGACTAAGGCGCAAAGGAAGACTCACCATCCCCGTACGCCTTCCCCCAGTCCCGACAGGGCGGCGTTTTCCCCTGAGCCATCGCTCTCACCTTGCCAAAGACGGTGGGACCACCATTACGGTTATTCTCCTACACACCGTTACTACAGATCTCCAAGGCGATATATTACACCGCCACGTTACCACTGTACATACTACTCGAGATCTCCATATCACCATTCACACTGCTCACGATCCCCGCGATCTCCTCCTCGCTCCCGTTACTATCGCCACAGGAGCATCGCTTCTTACTCTCTGCAATATTCTCACCATGACTCTCGTTATCGTATGTACACCTCGCCCCATCATGATCGTTCACGTTCAGTCACAAGACGCTCACCCTCGTCTCCAGAGCGGCAGCAATTATATTCACCATGACCAATGACTCAGGACTCTATCCCGCCGGCTCAACGCCCACCAACGCCTACTGGTGATGCGTCAACCGCTTCTGCCCCACATGGCGATATCACTCAGTCACCTGTAGCAGAGCAACAGCCCACGGCTTCTCCAACAGATGTCTCTTCCTCTTCCCCGGACGATGCGGTGTTCAATGACGAACCCTCTCTCGTGGATGATTACAAACAATTCCATGAGCTTTTTAAATGGGTAGCATATTCACAAAACCTACGTATCTCCGAGGCGCCACAGAAGCAGCATGCCCTCTTCAGAAACTTACAACAACCCAACAAATAGAAACTAGCTCTCCCTTTCGATGCCACTATCCTTAAAGTAGCTAATGACATCTGGCAAACCCCGGCATCCGTGCCCCCTACAAATAAACGCACAGACAGGAAATACTTTCTTGACGCCAAAGACGCAGAATTTCTTTTTACTCACTCCGCCCCTAATTCCATCGTCGTCAACGCAGCCCAACAAAAGGCGAAGTCCGCGCAATCGAGAAACTCTGCTGCGGATAAGGAAGCTAAGTATCTGGACTTCCTCGGCAGGAAGGTATATTCGTCGGCAACAGCCACACTGAGGATGGCCAACTATTCCGCCCAACTTGCTAACCACGACTTCGATAATTACTCGAAGTTGGTGCCTTTGATACAACATCTGCCAGACTCCAAAAGGGATGTACTGAAATCCATTGTGCAGGAGGGTTATACAGCAGCCCGTAATACACTCCAGATATCTCTGGATATTGCCGACTCGGCTTCCCGCACTACGGCGACATTGGTCGTCATGCGACATGCCTCTTGGCTCTACCTTGCTTCTGTGCCAAAAGATCTACAGCCCAAGGTGGAGGACCTTCCATTTCATCGAGCCTCCTTGTTTGCCCAGAACACGGATCAAGTGTTCAATTCCGGAAAAGACTCCCGAACTACGTTAAGAACCCTCGGGATGTACACTCCGCCTTTCAGGCGCAGGAGAGCATGGCCGTATAACAGACAAAGGCCTTCTTCTTATTATTCCACCCAACGCTTCAGGCCCTATGACCAACATAAACAAAGGCAGTGCCCCAACGTCGCCGCCAGCAGCCTAATAAGCATCAGAATCGACAACAACCTCGGCAGCAAGTTTGACGCTCTTGTCGAGGGTATGCGTACCATCCCCCTATTGGAGGCTCCATCACAAGTAACCAAGCTCTTCCATTGCCGCCTGAGCCCTTATTGCCGCCACTGGTTCGCCATCACCACGGACCGTTGGGTCAGGGAGATCGTCACCTCTGGACTCACCATTCCCTTCTCCACTCTACCTCCCTCCAGCCCCCCATCCCCGTCCCTTTTCAGGGACCCCTCTCACGAATTTCTGTTACGTCAGGAGCTCATGCACCTACTTACCATAGGTGCGGTAGAAGTAGTTCCTTCCGAGTTCCGAGACAGAGGCTTCTATTCCCGGTACTTCCTCACCAAGAAGACAGAAATTTGGAGACTGATCCTGGATCTTCGCGGCCTCAACCACCACCTTCGAAGACAGAAATTTGACAGAGAATTTAATCCGAGGGTTCGGATGGGGGCCCAAAACCCCTACCAAATCAATTCCAGACACCCTTCTTAAGCAACCAGCTTTATTCAGGAATGCGTTCCAGGGAAAAAACCTCCAGGATACTCAGGAGAAAAAAAGGTTTCTGCAACTGCCCAAACAAAAGGCAAGGTCTTTTGTACTTTCTTACATGGTAATTACCCCCCTTTTACTGACCACTTACAATTGCATGCATATACAGGTCATGCCCCTTTGCACCAAATTCCCTCCAATCATCATTTGTCCCCTCACAGTCCTTTTGCAGGCCTTACAACAGGTTCAAACCAGTTTCACCTGTCCCCTCCTTTTGTATGCCTGTGTTCAAGCACGTACCTCTTTACAAAGACCAGACTTTAACATCCAGGTCACAGCAGGGGTCATACTGACAACAGTTAAGTTTTATCCTTCATTCCCCCCTTTGATCCACTTGTGGATCACAATTAATCTTAAGCATCCTTTCCCATTCATCCTCAAATGTGCAAGTGCCTTTGTAGTCTTTCTTGGGAGGGTTCTGTACGTTTAGCAGAAGCATCTGTTGTACCTTGCTTTCTGCTACATTTTCTATCTTTTGTAAGCACCTTTTAATCCAGCATAAGGCTAGCTATATCATTATGTATATAGAGCATATTAAGACAAGGAACATCAATATTCCTCCCACCACTTTCTTCATGAGTTCGCTTAACTCTGTTCCCAACCAATTCAAAGGATTCCAGTCTTGCAACTGCTCTCTAAATGTTTTTGTCTGGACAGATAATGTTTGGATTTCCTTTATCCTTGTGGTTAGGTTTGAACTCACATCAGAAACTTTAACACAACACTCTGGGCCTATTAATCCACATACCCCTCCTTGAGCTGCTAGTAGATAGTCAAGAGCCAGTCTGTTTTGCTGGGTAAAGATTCGCAATTCATTTAAATTTTCCTGTACCAAACCTAATGCCCCCTCTGTGGTATTCATGAATTTCTCCATAAGCAGAGACATTGTTTTAAATCATGATTTGTTTTTGCCTGCCCTACCCATGGAATGGTAGTTTCAGCTACTGCAAGGGCAGTTTGTTCTATCCAGTTCCATGCTTTCTCCCAAGACCCATCCCGCTTGTTCCTGATATGCCCTGATGGCAAAGTGTCAACAATCCTCATAGCTGGTGGCACGAGACCGAGGTAACAAAACCCTGAGGCATTCTGCGGAAGCCTTTTATAGGCAAATTTACCGCATATCCACCAATAATTATACGTGTTCCATGAGTCAGACTGATATATCATTATGGCTCAGTTTGCAAAGGTGGTGTTACCTTCCTTGCAAAGGTCTGTACTAGTGGTCCCTCCCCACATGGTTGTTATTTCTGGTTTGAATAGGGTGCACCAAAGGTTTGCGGTAGACCTAGTGGAACCATTATGCCATACATGTGTCCCATTCAGCTTTGTTATAATGTGTGTGCAGCTTGATTTCCCGACAAAGGTGGTACCTGTAAGATTCCTACATAGGGGGCTTGTACCACTGAATGATAATTGGAGGCACCCAGTCTGATTGAACCACACAGTTTGGTCATTTTGTTCCACTAATGCATCACTTACTAGTCCAGTTTTGTTTAACGGAAGGGCACCTATTGGGTATCCACTTGTGCGCTTTGTGGTGCCCTGGCACACACCCAACAGTTAGTTTTGTTTGTAGCTCGTGCCATACCTTCTGCCAGCTGCAGAAAGGTGTTAGTACCAATACCATTCCCCCCTTGGAGCCAAATAAGGCCTATACAAAGGAGGAACAAGAGTTTAGCCATTGTGCAGGGATTGTAATCCTTTCAGCACTTGCGCGGACGGAGTTTATAAGTAAATCTAGAGGAAGGAAAACAGCTTTCAGAAAACCCACCGTCCTCTGACAAAATGCCGGTAGGGTCAATGGCAAGGTCGGGTGTAGATTTTTGTGGAATGTCACCGTGACTAGTAGGACCAGAAAGAATCTGGCCTGTAGTGAGAGCGTAGTGAACAAGGTCCAGGTCTTTGATTTCCGATGATGTATATCCCTCGTTCAGGAGAAGTGATTCAATTTCTTTCTCAGAAAGCGGTAGAAAGTCGTTCTCTTCTGGCTCTGGGCTGACAGGTTCAGTAGGAGGCGATATGTCGGGAGAGGCAAATTCACACAACTTATGAGGGTCAATGGTGCGGCGCACGTGGCTTGCGTGTATCCAAGAATCTCGCTCGGCTACCTTCACAGCTGTGTTGGTAGTCAGCAGGACTTGGAAGGGACCATTCCACCTTGGAGATAGGCAGTCTTTCCTCCGGAATTCTTTTATCAGGACCCAGTTTCATGGTTGCACATCATGGCAGGGCACATCAGTTGGGACAGGTAAGGCTTCTGCAACCTGAGAGGAGAGACTAAAAGTAATTTTAGACAGATGTATACAGTATTGAAGTAGTTCATCATAACATTCAGACAAGTGGGAAGGATTAATTTTTCCAGGAGGCTCAAATCCAAGTAAAATTGGCCTCCCAAATAGGATTTCATGAGGGGTGAGACCATGTTTGCGATTCGGGGTATTTCGGATATGCATGAGGGAAGGGGCAATGCCTGTGGCCACTTGAGTCCAGTATCAGAGATAATCTTGCTTAACTTCCGTTTGATATCGAGGTTTTTCCTTTCAACATGCCCTGAACTTGCAGGATTTTGGCCGTGAAATGGGTTCCCTTATCCAAGTCAATTTTTAAAGGAATTCCAAATCTGGGAGCCACCTCAGTAGCTAATTTCTTCACCACAGTAGTGGCGTCCGCTCGGCGTCAAGGGAAAGCTTCCACCCAACCACTGAACACACATACAATAACCAGACAATACTTGAACCCACAGGAAAGGGTTAACTCTATAAAATCAATCTGCAAATATTGGAAGGGTCCATAGGCCCAAGCATAAGTACTTAGAGTAGTCTTTTCTCCACCCTGGGTAGAGAACTTTTGGCAAGTAGTGCAATTGCTGGTGATTTTAGCAGCAGCTTGGTGAATCCCGGGCGCATACCAATGCTTCAGAATCTGGTCTGCTACCTCCCTTTTGTTCATATGTCCTATTCCATGGGTAATGGTAGCCAAGTGGGACACCAATGTAGAAGGAGCCACAGGTCGTCCATCTGGTGAAAACCAAATGTTATTATCTTGAATACAACACCCAGCTTTGTACCAATTGTGTTGTTCCTTCTCAGGTGCCCTAGATTGCAACAGGGATAAATCATTTAGAGTCAGGGGAACAGAAACAGCAACCAGGATTTGAAATGGAGCTGGAGGTCCACAGGCAGCTGCATTCTTGGCTGCAAAATCTGCCCGTCTGTTTCCTACTGATACAGTATCAGTTTTATCAGTATGAGCACTGCAATGCATAATAGAAATAGCAAAAGGTAATTTAATAGCAAGCAAGAGGTCATTAACAAGTGATCCATTAGAAATAGCACTTCCCGAGGATGTTAAGAATCCTCGATGTTTCCAAATCTGACGTACAGAATGACAGATATTAAAAGCATACATTGAGTCAGTATAAATGTTAACAGATTGATCAATAGCTAAAATACAGGCACGAGTGAGAGCAATTAGTTCAGCAGCTTGTGCACTTTTTATCCCTGGAAGAGAATGAGCTTCAATTATTGCATGATCAGAAACAACAGCATACCCGCTTATAAGGTTTCCCCTATCATCCCTTTTACATGACCCATCAGTGTAATACACTAAATCAGGATTGGACAAAGGAATGTCCCTTAGATCAGATCGCGGGGTACAAGGGAGGTCCACCAATGCTAAACAATCGTGGGGTTCCATCTCATGGGGCTCTCCATCAGTAGGGTTAGGAAAAAGGGTGGCAGGATTTAAAGTAGAACAGCATACTATAGAGACATTCTGGGCTCCTAAAAGGGCTTTCTCATAGTTAGTCAGTCTTTGCATTGACAAATGCTGGGTCTTAGTCTTATTCAACAAAGCTTGCACTGCATGGGGTACAGCAAGTGTTAGGTGGTGACCCAATACCAGGCATTGACTTTTTTCTAATAGTACAGCAGCTGCGGCCACAGCTCTAAGACACGGGGGGAAACTCTTTGCTACTGGGTCAATCTGAGCACTAAAATAAGCTACAGGACGAAGGCGATTTCCAATTGGCTGGCATAATACTCCCGAAGCGACCTGATCCTGTTCGTGGCAAAAAAGAGTAAAGGGTTTATCATAATCAGGGAGCCCAAAAGAGGGTGGAGAGACCAAAGCAGCTTTCACTTCTTGAAAGGATTTTTCTTCCTCCTCTGTCCACGGGACGGGATCCTTCACCTTGTCACATGTCAGAGATACAAGGGGTTTTATAAGACCAGAGAAATTAGGAATCCATTGTCTGCAATAGCTAGCAGCACCTAAGAGAGACCGAACCTGTTTCTTAGTTACTGGGCGAGGGAGAGAAAGAACAGAGGTTATGTGTTTATCAGTAAGCTTTTGCCCTTCTTGGGATATGAGGTGACCCAAATATTCAACCTCTGCTTTACAGAACTGGAGCTTTGCCTTGGAGGCTTTGTGACCTCTCTTTGCTAATTCACACAGCTAATGAACAGTATCTGTTTTACATGCTTCATGATTAGGTGAGGCTATCAATAAATCATCAACATACTGAACAAGGGTAGACTCTTTTGGCAAAGAGATTGAATCAAGGTCCCTTTTTAACAGTTGTGAGAAAAGGGTGGGACTTTCAGTATACCCTTGAGGAAGTCTGGTCCAGGTCAACTGCTCTCCTTTATAGGAAAAAGCAAACAAAAACTGTGAATCCTTATAAATGGGAATGGAGAAGAAGGATGGACATAAATCTATGACAGAGAAACATTTAGCACCTGCACGGATAGAGGACAATATCGTTGCTGGATTAGGAACCACAGGAAATCTGGGGATAACAAACTGGTTTACAGCTCTTAGGTCCTGCACAAATCTATATATCTGTCTCCCTTGATCATCAAATTTCCCCTCCTTTTTGACCGGAAGTATTGGGGTATTACACACAGACTGTGTTCTTATGAGCACTCCTTGTTCCAACAGGGAGGAGATTACAGGCGCTATGCCCTCCTCCGCTTCCTGGGACAAGGGGTACTGAGACACTCAAGGGTAAGGCCGGCTGTGTTTATACCTGATCCGTACAGGCTCTGCTTTTAACAGTTTCCCAACTTCATTGGAGTGAGAAGCCCACAAAGACGTTGGTACCTGGTCCAGTTCCACACTCCAGTTTGGAGTCTGGGTCTATACCTTGTCCGTCTGTTGTTAACATCATGAGGAAATTTGGTGCCTGATTATGGGGTATATCAACAAAGACCCCTTCAGGGGAACAATAAATTGTAGCATTCAATTTACACAGCAGATCTCTACCCATCAAGTTTACAGGCGTACTGGGAGATAACAGAAAGGCATGTTCCTCTGTCAAAGGCCCAATGGTTAAGGAACACGGTCCACTCATTGCATGGGGTATAGTTACTCCCCCCACCCCCACAGCATTTACTATTTCTCCAGTTCTGGCCAGACTGGGAGCTTCATCCTCTCTTATTGTGGAAAGAGAGGCACCAGTATCAATTAGAAATTCATGTTCGTTTCCATTAACGGAAAATGAAACTAAGGCATCAGGTGTAGCAGAAAGAGAGACAGAAGGTAACAGAGAGCATTGCAATGTTTTATCAGTAACCTCTGGGCATAGTCAGAACGGATTACTCCTTTGTCGGTCCTCCGGAGGGTAGTCTCGGTTGGGTGCACCTGCTGGAAAGGGGTTAGTATTGGGCCACCTCTGTCCTTGTGACGATGGTCCGGACTGTCTGTTGGGGCCCTGGTTAAATCTAGTTTGTCGTCTTTTACGGCATTCATTTTTCCAATGGCCAAACCCACCACAGTAATTACATACATCATTAGGTTGGGGGCCATGCCGGGGTTTGTTTGGGCCTTTCCTCTGACCTTTTAGTTGCCCGTGGCCTTGTAAATCTTGTATTTGTAGTGCCATTAGGGTATTTTTAAGTTCCTTTTTCTTTTGTTTTTCTAGTTGCAAGTTTTCAAAGAACTGAGTTGCAGCTTCCAAAATTTTCTCAGTAGTTTCCATTTTCCATCCAATCATATTATTAATAATCTTGTCCTCAATTTCTGGTCTTAAATTCTGCACAAAGGTAGTTACTACCATAGTGTGCATATTGGCATCATTTGGGTTAAAGGTGCTATACTTCCTCATGGCTGCAAAGAGCCTTGCCTGAAAATCAATAGGGCTTTCATCTGGCTTCTGTTTGCAGTTATATACTTTAGACCAATCAGTTTGCACTGGAACCATTTCGGTAATTTCATTTAGGAGACCTGTACGGTCATTTGCTAGACCGGTATGTTCTGCAGCAGTAGCAGGAATTCCTGGCAAATCTTGGGGCCATTGCTCACCCAGGTGGGCAGGAGTATCCCCAGGGCCTCGCCTTGCTTGGGTGTAAAGAGCTTGCTTCTCATGGGGTTCCATTATTCCTGAGAGTAGCATGTCAATGTCTATGTGGGTAGGCTGATAAATTTCAAAAATCTGACGCAACTCCCTTTGCAAGCCCATAGGATCCTCTCTTATTTTTGGGAGAGTAAGTCTAAAATTCATGATGTCGTTAGGTGTCCAGGGGACGTGGATAAGTGCTGGGGCACCCCCTGCTGGATTACGAAATTGTCTTAGTGGGAAAAGATTAATATTCTCTTTAAACAGTCCAGGAAAACTTTTAGGTCCAACTTCAATAATCACATCCTTATTTACTTCATTACTTATAGTCACTGAGTTATTTTCGGGATCTATTTTAGTTATAACAAACCCCAGGTCCTTTAAGTCTTTTGCCAATGTCCGCTGCAGCATTTTTGAGGAGACTTCTGACCGCTTTAGAATCACTGGACTCTGAGTATGCTCACAATCCGAAGTTTTATTGGCCAGGTTGACATTCCCCACTGCCCCTGCAGAGGTGTGAGTATGTGCGGGGGATTCAAATTGGGCTGATGCAGCTGAATGATCGGTAAGCAATATTTGCTGATGCTGGGGCAGGTCGGTGGGAAGGGGAGCCGGGAAATTGGGGACCCACAGGTCCAATAGATCTTCAGGTGGGTCTGGCAGCGGAGCTGGTGGTTTCGAGATGGATGGGTAGATTCCACTGGGCGCGCTTGGTGTAGGAACGTACGGAGGTGGACAAACTTTAGAGGAGTCAGATTTCTCCTTTATTTCTGCCAATTGTTCTTTCATTTGAGTCCTTTAGGCTAGCCATTATGGATTTATCTCTTAATTTAGAGGCCTGATCATCCCAGAGGTGCCAATAATTCATCTGGGAGGGGTGACTGGACTCTACGACACCCTTTAAATAATTTAATTTCTCTAATTGAAAGGTACCTTGAACTGGGAATTGTAATTCTGATTCTACATAAGTATATTCATTCCACGTGTGTGTGTGTGTGTGTGTTTGTGTGAGCTTTGCCAGCCTCCTGAGCATAAGACCTGCTGGCAATTTCCCTGGCTGACTATAAATCTGCAGCATTTTACCCAATGGGGTTTTTGGATCTATCTTCTATCCTTTATTCCCCATAATCCCAGTCCTATTACCAATAAGACAGTTCCAATCCGGCACTAACCTGCCTTCCTCTCAGCTTCAAGCCTGAGCTGACTCTGTTTCAGTGTCTTTCCACAGTCCTCTTTTAAACAAAATTATTCAAAACAAAAAACAAAAACAAAAAGAAAAAGAAAAGAGAAAGACTTACAGTTGCTTGGGAAGGATGTTCTTAACGTAGGGTGGACGCTTACCGCCAGTGAAAGCAGCCGTTCAGGACAAGGAGAGAGGAACAGAACAGTGAGATTTTTTAACACAGATCTCTTACCGAATTGTATGGTGCCTTTCTGTTCAGTCTCTCCGGTCCGTCTCGTCACAATCACCTGGTGTCCCGATCCATCTCACTTCTGACACCATAAATGACGGAGAATTTAATCCGACGGTTCGGATAGGGGCCCAAAACCCCTACCAAATCAATTCCAGACACCCTTCTTAAGCAACCAGCTTTATTCAGGAATGCATTCCAGGGCAAAAACCTCCAGGATACTCAGGAGAAAAAAAGGTTTCTGCAACTGCCCAAACAAAAGGCAAGGTCTTTTGTACTTTCTTACATGGTAATTACCCCCCTTTTACTGATCACTTACAATTGCATGCATATACAGGTCATGCCCCTTTGCACCAAATTCCCTCCAATCATCATTTGTCCCCTCACAGTCCTTTTGCAGGCCTTACAACAGGTTCAAACCAGTTTCACCTGTCCCCCTCCTTTTGTATACCTGTGTTCAAGCACGTACCTCTTTACAAAGACCAGACTTTAACATCCAGGTCACAGTTTATCCTTCAAATTCAAAATGGTTACTTTGGGCTCCATCATCCCAGCACTGCACAAAGGGGATTGGTTCGCGTCCCTCGATCTACAGGACGCATACTTCCATATTGCCGTCCATCCAGCTCACAGGAGATTTCTTCGCTTTACTGTGGGCAACGATCATTACCAATACACGGTGCTCCCTTTTGGCCTATCTGCAGCCCCAAAAGTGTTTTCAAAGACCCTGGCAGTCGTAGCTGCGTACCTTCGTCGAGCCGGCATCACCATCTTTCCTTAGCTCGACGACTGCCTCCTCACGGCCCCCTCGATGCAAGAGGCCGAGACCACACTTACCACTACAAGAGGTATCTTCGAGACTCTTGGACTAATCATCAATCTACCAAAATCTTCTCTGGTCCCGGCCCAGTCCATCGAATTCATTGGAGCCAGACTGGATTCTACAACCGCTATGGCGTACCTACCCATAGACAGAGCCCACGCCATCCGAGACCTATCGAGCATCCTGCTTACTGCCCCGGCAGTCTCATACCTCACCTGCCTGAAACTGTTAGGCCACATGGCCTCCACTACGTATGTCGTAGCCCACGCTCGCCTTCGCATGCGGTGCCTGCAACATTGGCTTCTTGCAACCTACAGACCCGGTATTACCAATATCAACAGGCTCACGCCTGTTCCTGCCCGTGTCAGGGACTCGCTCGCATGGTGGCTCCACCACCCTGCCAATACTCTTGCTGGTGTCCCTTTCCGGGCTCAACCTCCCTCAATCCAGCTTACCATGGATGCGTCCCTTGTAGGCTGGGGAGCACATATACTACAACATCAGGTTCAAGGCTTGTGGTCCCACCAGGAATCCCTACTCCATATAAACTTCCTGGAGCTCAGAGCAGTTTTCAACGCTTGCCGCCACTTCGTCCACCAGATCCAGGGAACCACACTACAGGTCCTTACGGACAACATATGCACTGTATACTACATCAATCGACAGGGTGGAGCCAGATCCAGGACCTTGTGTGCAGAATCAGTGCGCCTTTGGAACTGGGCGATTCACCACTGCGTCACACTCTCAGCCTCCTACCTCCCCGGCAAGATCAATACAATTGCAGATGCACTCAGCAGATCCTTCCAATCCCAACACGAATGGGAACTCCTCGACTACGTAGCCCGCAATCTGTTTCAACTATGGAGCTACCCAGAAATCGACCTCTTTGCCACTCGCGACAACAAGAAATGTCGTGCTTACTGCTCAAGAGTTGGCATAGGCAGCCAATCGATGGGAGATGCCTTCCTGCTCAATTGGGGGACATATCATCTCCTATACGCCTTTCCCCAGATTCTGCTGATACCCCGAGTAATAGGGAAAATACTATCTGACGCAGCAACAGTAATCCTGGTGGCTCCCTTCTGGCCTCGCCAGACCTGGCTGACGCAACTCATGCAGATGTCGCTATCCAGACCTCAACGACTTCCACAGCTGAGCAACTTGATCTCGCAGCAACGCGGCAATCTTCTCCATCCGAACATCGACCGTTTGCATCTGACAGCTTGGCTCCTAACTGACTCCAAGGCCTAGAGCTAACCTGCTCCCAAGCAGTCAGAGACGTACTGGTACAAACGTCAGAGCACTCAGAGATCTTACCTCTACAAGTGGCGTCGCTTCTATACTTGGTGCCAATCACAAACCATCGATCCTCTCAAAGCACATATCCAATGCATCCTAGACTATATACTCCATTTACATTCGCAAGGCTTGGCAGTCGCTTCCCTAAGAGTACATTTGGCAGCGATTTCGGCCTTCCACGCTCCGATAAAGGGTTTTTCTGTCTTCTCTCATCCACTCGCGAAGAGATTCTTTAAGGGTATTTCCAATCTCTACCCACCACATAGGTGGACCATGGGACCTTACCCTCGTACTGGACACTCTTACCCGTCCACCATTTGAACCACTCGCAACTTGTGATTTACAGACTCTCACTATTAAAGTTGCCTTTCTCCTTGCGATCACTTCAGCCCGACGAGTCTCCGAACTCGCGGCACTCTCTGCCGATCCTCCCTATACAGTATTCACTCAACAGGGTGTCCCACTGAGATGTCACCCAGCCTTCGTGCCAAAGGTTAATTGGTCATTCTACGTCAATGAGCCTATGGTCTTTTCTGCCTTCTACCCCAAGCCACATGCTATACCTGAGGAAGCCCGCTTGCATACATTAGACGTCAAAAGGGCGTTGGCATTCTATTTGGACAGAACGTGTCCCTTCCGGAAGTCTCCACGATTACTATTATCAGTGGCGACCCGCTCTAAAGGTCAACTGTCGTCACAACGTATATCGTCGCATATCGTTAACTGCATCACTCGCTGCTACACCCTTAGGGGCAGGCCCTTACCCTGTCCACCAACAGCACACTCAACCAGGAGTATGGCTGCCTCCACAGCATTCCTAAAGAACGTCCCGCTACGTGACATTGCTCGACATTATGCCCTTGATCGTCTCAAAGCTGCAGACATAGCAGTCGCTCAGGCAGTTCTTTCTTCTGTGCACAGATAATTCCAAAGCACGACCAGCTGTTTGGGTGACTGCTTCATACTCACCTGTAGTGGAGCACCCATGGGAACATCACTCGAAGAAGAAGAAATTGTTCCTCACCTTGTGCAGTAACATCTGTTCTTCAAGATATGTGTCCCCGTGGGTGCTCCACGACCCTTCCTCCTCCCTGCTTCGGAGCTCTTTTTTTCTCCGTTTCAGATGTTCCGGCTAGGAGGAACTGGCGTGTCGGACCACGCGACACAGAAAAGGCGCGAACGCCGCGAGACGCTCTGCGCATGCGTGGTCCTCCGGAGGGGGCTACTGCTGGCGAAAACTTTCTGGTTTGCAGGGCCGGGACGAGCCTGACACCTGTAGTGGAGCACCCACGGGGACGCACATCTCGAAGAACAGATGTTACTGCACAAGGTGAGTAACAATTTCTTCTTTTGAAATATGGTGCCATGTAGATGTGCCAAATTTCGAACGAGTGTACTGCAAATTGTGTATCTTTTTCCGATTTAACATTGCAGTAGCCTATTACATCCCGCCTTAGTCAGCTCATTATTAAATTTAACAATTCCGGTCTTTTAAATCTTTCTTCATTTGATTTTTGTTGCCCTTCTCTGTACCTTTCCAATTCTAATATGTCTTTGTTGAGATGGGGTAACCAGAACTGCAGGCAGTATTCGATGTTTGGGCATTATGATGTTTTCTGTTTTATTATATAATCGTTTCCCAATGATTGATAGCATTTTGTTAACTTGTTTTGATTGCCATTGTATGCTGAGCAGATGTTTTCAGAGAACTATCTGCAGTGATTCAAAGATCTCTTCCTTGAGTAGTAACAGCTATTATAGATGTCAACATTTTGTGTGTATAGTTGGGTATGTCTACACTACAGTGTTATTTCGAAATAGCTTATTTTGAAATAATGCGTCTACACATAAAATGCATTTCTAAATAGCATTTTGCTATTTGGAAATAGCGCGTCCACACTGAGTGGACTCTGAATCGCATTTAAGGCTGGCCGGAACCAGTTCTCGCAGTGCACCGGGTCAGTACTTACTGTGTGGGGCTGCTGCCTGAGGCTGTCTGAGGTCTGTGCTTAAAGGGTCTTCCCCGGACAGCCAGTTCTCAGGTTTCCCTGCTTGCTTGCCTGCCTTGCTGAGGGACAGCAAAGCATGTGTGTCTCGGAGTGCTCTGGTTTCCCTCACTTGGGACACCATAGCGCTCTGCAACATGGAGCCAGAGCTGCCTCTGGGCACTCTGGTGCTTCTCTTGGATGCGTTGCTGCGAGCCTGGCTGCACTTTCTGTAGGTTGCCATCCAGGAGGTCCACTGGGGGGCTGTCAGTATCCAGGAGGCCCTGCGGGAGAGCTTCTACCCTGAGAAGCACTAAGAGCCTCCCTGATCTGCCCCACTGGGGGCTTGTGCCTCATTCCTCCCTCACGTCCTTCCACTTACCCCTTCCTAACCCCTCTTCCTGATGTCAAATAAAATACACGTATTTTCATGAACACAAACTCTCTTTATTTAACAAAACTAGGGGGGAAGGAATGAAATTCTGGTGAGACTGGGGAAAGGAGGCGTGAGAGGGGAAAAGAGAGTTGGGGGAGAGGAGGGGAAGACTGGGAGGAGGGAGCTGGAAGGGGGAAGCAAAAGGAAGAAGGGGGAGGTAAGCTCAGGGGTAGGCGGTCTCGCCGGACCAACTCGATTGTCTTGCAAACCTGCTTCTGGGTTTACACGTGGCCTTTGGTGGCCAGGCTGGCAGCTATCCTGCCATAGATGGCCGTGTTCCTCCATCTAGTGTGGAGATCATGGATGTTGGGGGCATCCCCCCCAAACCTGAATAAGGTCTATGATCTCCACGCTGGACCAGGAAGGTGCCTGCCTTCTCTGGGTCCTGGCAGGCTCCTGGGAGCTGGCAGGCTGCCCCTGGGGAGCGGTGGAGGGCTGGCTGCCAGAGGCTTGCTGGTTCATGTTTTGGGGCCACTGGGTCAGGGGCAGTGACTGCTGGCTCTGGGTTGGAAGACTTGGAGGTGGCACAGGCACTGTGGCCATACTCTACCCCTTTAAGGGCTCAGGGAAGGTGGGGAGGGAGTGAAGTGTTTTTGGTTGAGGCTGGAGTAGCCACCAGGGCTCCCTAGGAAGGCTGGAGGCCTCCTATTTTGAAATGTGTCTACACAGCACTCATTTTGAAATAGCTTTTTCGAATTTGGTGTTATTCCTCGTGGAATGAGGTTTACAAAGTTGCATGAAGCCCTGAGTTGCTTCTCACTTGCATGTGGCCCTCAGCTGATTTTGGGGGGCGGGGTCAGTGGCCCTTGACCCAAAAAAGGTTCCCTTTGTTATGGGCTAGATAATAGGGGTCCCCTTGGGATTGTCACCCAGTGTGTTGGTCACACCACTGAACCCACCTAGCTTGCCCTAGGGCACCCCACCACCCTGTTCTGCTGAGCTAGTAGCTCTGGTCTCCCCCAGCCATGGCACAGAATTGGGGCAACAACCCTGCGGCAGAGCAACACAGGTGTTAAACAAGCTCAGCTCTGGGCTGTTGACATTACTCAGGAACACAGCCCCCAAAAAGGACCAAAACCCCAAATAAACCCATCTTACTCTGTATAAAAGTTTTACAGAGAAACTTTATAAGTTCTCACTCTTTATCAATGAAAATGAGCTATGCAGAGTAGCTGCTCTTCCCTGGATTACAATGATTTACGCTGGGCTTGATAATGAACAAAAGTGTTTTTATTAAGTATAAAAAGTAGGATTTAAGTGATTGCAAGTAAGTTACTAAGCCAAAATAAACAGAAGTCTAATATACTAAGAAATGTGTTACTTGCAAAGTATATTCCTCACCCTTTGTCCCTGGTTCAAGGCAGAGTTGGTTTTTTTTCTTTTCTCTGGCCTGGGTCTACAGCTCTCTGTGTTTTATGGGTTCTTTGTTATCATGTTTCTGTTAAAAAAAGAACCAGTGACCCAGAGGCGAATGGAGTAGACGGGCTTCTTTTTGGCAGATACATGTTCTGCCTTGGGCCCCAAAAACCCTGTCCAAGTGAGCAACATATTAACCAATAGCACATTCTTTTATCCTAGTTAGTATGTAAATACACATATCTATTACAACTCTTTTTAAACCCTTAGGGTATGGCTACACTACAGCACTAATTCGAACTAACTTAATTTGAATTAGTTAATTCGAACTAAGCTAATTCGAACTAGTGCATCTAGACCTAAAAACTAGTTCGAATTAGCATTTTGCTAATTCAAACTAGCATGTCCACATTGAGTGGATCCTGAACCGAGGTTAAGGATGGCCGGAAGCAGTGCCACCAGGGCATCAGATTAGGACTTAGAGCGTGGAGCTGCTGTCTCAGGCTAGCCAAGGGCTGTGCTTAAAGGGACCCGACCCCCGCCCCAGACTGACAGTTCTCAGGGGTTCCCTGCTTGCAAAGCAGTCCTGGCTTGGAGTGCTCTGAGTGCCCACACTTGGCACATCACAGCACTCGGCCATCAGCCCGGCTGCACTTGCCGCAGGCTGCCATCCGGGTGGGTCAATCAGGGGGCTGCAGGAGAGTTTCCACCCTGAGGAGCCCACAGAGCCACCCCAGTCCTCATCGGGGGCTCGTACCCCATTCCTCCCTCTCATCCTTCCACTTACCCGTCCCTAGCCCCCCTTCCTGATGTACAAAATAAAGGACAATTGTGTTCAAAAATGGAATCTGTCTTTATTGAACAAAACTGGGGGAGACTGGGAAAAGGAGGTGGGAGAGGGGAAGAGAGAGGGTGGGAGAGGGGAGGGCAAACCTGTTCCTGGGTGGCCAGGCTGGCAGCTATCCTGCCCTAGACAGCCACTTTCCTGTGCTTAGTGCGGAGGTCGTGGACGTTGGAGGCTTCCCCCCAAACTTCGATGAGGTCCACGAAGTCCGCACTAGACCAGGCGGGCGCCTGCCTCTTGCGGACCTGGGCAGGCTCCTGGGAGCCGCCAGCCTGGTCCCGGGAAGAGGCGGAGGGCTGGGTGGCAGCGGGTGGCTGGTTCGTGCCATGCCAGGTGCAGGATCTGCTGGCTGGGTGCTGGCAGGCTTGCACCTGGCACTGGCACCATAGCCAGACTGTGTCCCTTTAAGGGCTCTGGGGCCGGGAGGGGGGCAGACGAGTTTCCCTGGTGGTGTCCAGAGTGGCCATCAGGGAAAGCTGGGGAGGGCTAGCCTCCCACTAGTTCGAATTAAGTGGCTACACAGCCCTTAATTCGAACTACTTAATTCGAACTAGGCGTTAATACTCGTAGAATGTGGTTTACCTAGTTCGAATTAAGCGCTCCGCTAGTTCGAATTAAGTTCGAACTAGCGGTTTGTATGTGTAGTGCCTATTAAAGTTAATTCGAACTAATGTCTGTTAGTTCGAATTAACTTTGTAGTGTAGACATACCCTATATTAGTAATGTGAACACCCATATAAAGAATAGTAATAATCATGTGATGAATATAATCATACCCACTCTGTTTATTGTTTGCAGCACTTTTAGTTGAAGCATGCAGTTCTCACATCCCAAACTCCTTGAGTCCGCAGCTTACTGGGAGCGGGGGGTAAGAAGGTGCTGTGACCTTAAATATATTTCAGAGCAAGTGGGAAAGGACGGACAAAGGGAAGATAACATGGAGTTCTTCTTCGAGTGCTTGCTCATGTCCATTCCACTTAGGTGTGCGCGTGTAGTGTGCACGGATTTCTGAGAGTTTTCCTTTAGTGACACCCATTGGGCCAGCTAGGGAGCCCCCCGGAGTGACACCGCTATATCTGTGCATATATACCCCCGCTGGCCCTCCACCACTTCAGTTCCTTCTTACTGCCCATGATGGTTGGTGGAGCTCCCTTCTCGCTTGCCTGCAAGCGTGATCTCAGTGGTATTCAAAAGACTTGTGATGTAGTGGGAGGTAACCTGCTAACTCTCTGGCTGCTGTCTGTAGCACCACCGAGCAGAAAAGCGATGAGTCACTATGTAAAGAGGGTATCCCAACTTGTTTGGCCAGCTGACCCCCATGGAGAGGAACAAAGGAAGGTGGAATGCTGCCCTGGCTGGGGGGCAGGGTTGGAGGAGAGGGAGTTAGTTCCTGGCTGGAAAGCAGGGAAGAAGGAACTGGGAAGGGGGCTGGGATCCCCCTATCTCAAAGGGGGCACTGAGGCCTCTTAGCCCCAGTTCCTGTAACCAGATTACATCTGTGCTATGCTGTATCCTGGAGGAGCAATAAACCACTCTCAATTCTACTGGCTGGTGGAGTCTGTTCATGCCATTTCGGGGGTGCAGGATACGGGGAACCCCAACGCGCCATCACACTGGTGTCAGGAGTGGGATGCACTGCACCCCGTGGATGGAGCTTCCAGTGGCGAGCGACAAGGTGCCGTAGAAGCAAGAGCCCTGGAGCCAAGCGTGCTGGAGACAGAGTGAAGCAGTTCCTGGGAATCGTGGGGTGCTGCAGCACTAGACTGGTGAGTCTGCACCGAGGGGACCAGCGGGCAGATGGCCTACGCCCGACTCTTGAAGACAGAGCTGGTGGGGCTGTGCAGAGAGAGGGGCTTGCCTGTGCGGAAAGCAACCAAGGCCCAGCTGATTGCCCAGCTGGAAGAGAATGACCAGCCACAGGGCCAGGATCTTGTCCCCAGGGGAAGCAGCCAGACCCCCCCCCCCCCAGAGAGTGTGTTAGGCTCAGAGAGGGGGAGGAGCTCTGGAACCCACCGGAGAGATGAGACAGTGTCTCCCGGGAGGCCTGCAAGCCGTAGCCCATCTAGGGCAGGGGCCAGCCCAGCGGAGCTGCGGCGGCTGGAGATCCAGCTGCGGATGAAGGAATTGGAAGCAGAGGACCCAGAGAAGGACCGCCAGGACCAAGAGAAGGAGCGCCAAGATCGAGAAAGGGACCGCCAGGACCGAGAGAGGCAGCGACAGCATGAGCTGGCCATGGCAGAGCAGAGAACCGGCGGGGCCCCGGCTGCGCCAAGTGCGGATGGGCCCCAGGGTCCCGGGACTGCCAGACGCTTGGAGAGGCTTGTGGTGGCCCAATTGAAGGACATGGGTGACATAGACGGGTTCCTCAGTGCCTTTGAGAGGGCCTGTGGACTGCAACGGGTCCCCCCAGCTGACTGGCTGCAAGAGCTCGTCCCCGCACTGAGCCAGGAAGCGGCCAGAGTGCTCAGTCAGCTGGAGGACCTACAGCTAGGGGATTACAACCGAGTCAAGGAGGCCCTGCTGCACAAGTTCGGGCTGACCCCCGAGATGTACAGGAAGAAGTTCCGGGGGGTACAGAAAGGGCCACGGTAGACCTATGTGGATCTGGCCTCCCTCCTGTCGCAATACTGACGCAAGTGGGTGTCTGGAGTCAGAGCCCAGACCGCAGAGGAGCTGCTCAAGCTGGTCCTGATGGAGCAGTTCTATGAAGCATGCCCACCCAAACTGAGGCTGTGGCTCAAGGACCGGAGACCAGAGAACCCCCAGGAGGCCAGGAGACTGGTGGATGAGTTCACGGAGAGCCGGTCTGGGTGTGAACGGGAGTCCCAGAGAGAAAGGGAATCGCGCAGAGACCGGATCTCGTCTGAGCGACGGAGGGAATCAACTATGAGACGAGCACAGAGAACAGGTCGTCTGGGCCCCAGAGAACCAGCCAGGGCCTGGATAGAGACAGCCCAAATCCTAACTTGCCATCGCTGTGGGCAAAAAGGCCACAAGAGGGCTCAGTGCACCAGGTCCCAGGACCGGGGACTTTCCAGGGTTAACTGGCTGGGGCGGGAGGAAGGGCAGGCTGCCCCAGAGGCAGGGGCTGGCAGGCAAACCTCAGCTCAGAGAGAGGGGAAGGATGCTCAGTGCACCTCCCCTGGGAGGTCTGATTCTCAGGAGGCGGATTTCTCCGTGTACCGGGTGGGTGCAGGACGGCCCCTGCGGAGCGAGTGCCTCATACCCCTGGAGGTGGATGGTAGGAAGGTGACGGGTTTCTGGGACACGGGGCGGAGGTGACGCTGGCCCGATCCGATATAGTGGCCCCAGACCGGATACTACCCCACACGCAGCTGACCCTGAAAGGCATATATGGGTCCCCTTTTAAGGTGCCTGTAGCCCGGGTGCATCTGAAATGGGGGGCCAAGGAAGGTGTCAAGGAAGTGGGAGTGCACCCGCATTTGCCCACCGACATGCTAATGGGGAATGACCTAGAGGAGTGGCCCCATGATTCCCAGTGGGGTCTAGTCACCACCCGGAGCCAGAGCCAGCGAGGGGCTGGCAGCCTGCATCCAGGGAAGGACTCCCAGCAGAGTCCTCAGGGTCCCATCCCAGTGGACATGGGGTCCAGCCAGGCTGGGACTCCGGACCTAGGCAAAGGTGGGGGACAGGTCCCGATCCCTGCCTCAGCAGCTGAATTCCAGGCTGAGGTGAAGGCAGACCCCTCCTTGCAGAGGCTGAGGGAACAGGCTGGCCTCCGTGTGGCTCAGCCCCTGGGAAGAGGTGGCCAGGAGAGATTTCTGTGGGAGCGGGGATTCCTGTTCCGGGAATGGCTTCCCCCCCAGAATGGTGAGGGAATGGGGGGTCCAGCGGCAGCTGGTGGTCCCCCAAAAGCATTGCCTCAAGCTGCTGTATTTGGCCCACGACATCCCCGTTGCGGGCCACCGGGGGATCCGGAGCACCCGGCTGAGGCTGCTCCAACACTTCTACTGGCCGGGGATGTTTGCGGAGGTGCAGCGGTACTGCCGGTCCTGTGACTCCTGCCAGAGGGGCGGGAAGGCCCAAGACAGAAGGAAAGCAGCTTGGTGGTCCCTACCCCATATAGAGGACCCCCTGGGCTCGTTGAGAGAGTTATGGGAGGGGAAGACCCCCCTGGATGGAGCGTCGGGGGTGGAAGCCGCCCTGGAAGTCCAGAGAAGGCTCGCTGGGCTCATGGCCCCGGCCCGAGAGACCCTGGCCAGAGATCAAGGCCAGTGGAAGGGTGGGTGTGACCCCCGAGGACAGGCCTGTGCCAGTCGCCCTGGAGCGGGGCGGTGAGTGGACAGAAGGAAGCCAATTCATGTGGGGCCTCGCCACGGCTGGCCCGAGTCAAGGGGAGCACCCATGTCCCCAGGGCGGGTTCCCACGCAGAGGACCCGAACTTCCCTAGGTCACGAGCGGAGTGACCCTGCTCAGTTCGCTCTCGGAGGGGGGAGAACTGTGACATAGTGGGAGGTAACCTGCTAACTCTCTGGCTGCTGTCTGTAGCACCACCGAGCAGACAAGTGATGAGTCACTATGCAAAGAGGGTATCCCAACTTGTTTGGCCCATGGAGAGGAACAAAGGAAGGTGGAATGCTGCCCTGGCTGGGGGGCAGGGTTGGAGGAGAGGGAGTTAGTTCCTGGCTGGAAAGCAGGGAAGAAGGAACTGGGGAGGGGGCTGGGATCCCCCCCATCTCAAAGGGGGCACTGAGGCCTCTTAGCCCCAGTTCCTGTAACCAGATTACATCTGTGCTATGCTGTATCCTGGAGGAGCAATAAACCACCCTCAATTCTACTGGCTGGTGGAGTCTGTTCATGCCATTTCGGGGGTGCAGGAGACGGGGAACCCCAATGCGCCGTCACAAGACTTTAGAATAGTTAGCACCTAGTTGAATCCCTTTGTTCTTTCCAAGTTGCCTCCCCTGTTAAGTACCGGTTTAGATAGTTAGATACGATTGTTTGGGTTGGGGCTCCCCTGTTGCCTCCTCTTCCCTCCAAGCCCATGGGGCATGCCAGGGCCACATGGCTTTAAGCCCTGTGTTGACTGTTCCAAGCCTATGACCTGTGGTGACCCGCACGATTTGTACCTGAAGTGTTTGGATGAGGCTCATGTCCCGGCGAACTGCAGAATCTGTCGCAGTTTCAAGTCCCGGACTCGGTGTGAGAGAGATTCATGCCTGAAGATACTCCTGATGGAGTTCGCGCTTCACCCAGCACTGTTGCTGGACTCGGCACCAGCATCCCACAGCTCACTGCCCTCAGTGTGGGAGACTCCCGGGTATTCAGGGGACTCGTCGTCGTTGAGGCACCCTGTGGGCACAGCACTGTTCACAATCACCAGTGCCATGCATGAAGAGGAGAGCAGAGAGGGGCAGGTCTCTGCCCTGGCATGTGCCCATGGTGAGGCCCCAGTCAGGGCACTCTGTTGCGCCTGCACCAGCAGTGAGGTCTGCTGCTCGTAGGCCGGACCAAGAGCTGCGTGCAGCAGAGGAGCCAGTTCTGGTTGAATGGCCTTCCACTTTGGACACATTTGAGGTGGCGTAGGAATTGATTGAGCTCACCGCTAATTCACCCTCGCCTCCTCTGGAGTGCTGGGACCAGCCTTGGGCCTGTGCATCGTCAACGGCACCGGACCCGAGTAGGCTCGCACCATCCTCGGCATCAGCGCCCCATGCAGTGCTGTGTTTTCTGGTGCTCTTGTCTATGCCAGCACCGAGTCCTTTGGTACTGGTGCGCCCTTGCTTTCTCAGGAGTCCAGGGAGAGCTCAGCCTCTAGCATGCTCATCCCGGTGGCCCAGTCCCCAGCACCGGGACATCTCATACCCCCACTGCCGGTGCGGCACTAGGGCAAGCCGGCATCCATCATTCGGAATGCGGAGTGGCACCATTCCACGGGTCTGGCCTCTGCTCTGCCTTGGTCAGAGACCGACTACTCATTGGATTCCAACGTGGAATCGGTGTGGTCTAGGGCGTCACTCTCTCATTCCCACTTCTACTCAAAATCCCAGCACCGTTCCAGGTCCCCGCACTTCTTGGCATCGCAAGTGCCAGGACAGTGTCTCAGGTCACTCGCAGACCTGGCCTTCTATCATGGCTCAATCCCCCAACTTGACACTATACGTGCAGAGATGGAGGGCCGGCTAACCGAATAAGCTCTGTAAAACCTGTCTCTGTGATTCCCAGAAACAAGCTTATTCAAACTCAGTCCCTCGGAGATTCAACACTCTTCCCCCCCCAAGACTGGTTGTTTGCTGTCACCACCCACGTGATTACAAGAAAATATAAAAATAAACTCTTTTCCAGGAAAAAGATCACTTGGGAAATCCCCTTCCTAAGGTAAAGCTCTTCCCCACCCCCACCCCAACCTCCATTTTGCTTGGAGTTGGGAAAAACAGAGGGAATCCACAGACAGCAATGGACTCTGCCCTTGTAACTAGGCACTTACTCCTAGGAACACAACAATCAATCAACCGGTTAATTAGAATAAAAAGAGAACTCTTTTATTATAAAAATAAAACTACTGTTGCAAGCATAGTAAATTGGTTAGATGGTAAATAGCCACAATTTGATATATACTTGGGGAAAGTCCCTAGGCTGTAATCCTTAGTTACAAAAGAGCAAACAATTAGCCAGCTCAGACATGATATCTAAGCCCCCAAACAATGAAAATGATAAACCGTTGACGTACTCTCCAAACTTTTCCCTACTTACACATTTGAAGAAATCTGTTCGTAGAGACAGAAGCCTCTCCCATCTCCCTCAATACCTGGGAGAAACTGCTCTGATCTCAAACAAAGAAGAAAGAGAGAAACCCCTCTTTTCCAGTTTGAAATTCCTACCTACATTGTTATTGTCTGATTGCCCGAACCCCCCCAGCTGATACCTTTGCTAGGTACCTGAGTTAACCCCTTAAGTCACTGGGTGCTAGTCAGTACTCCTTCTGATCATGACACCTCCACAGTGGCAGCATCTGGACCAGTGGCCATTTTGGATCCACCAGGCCCTACGGAGTGCTCCCTCCACAGCAGGATCCTCGTGTTTGGGGATCTGGGCCCCACCTTGAGCCACTCCATTACCCAGTGCCCCAGCACCGCAGGTTTTGGTAGTGTGGAGTGAATCCCTTCAGCCCCCGTAGGATGGGGGACGGGGACCATGAGCCGTCGGGGCAGTCTGCCCCTTTTCAGGCATCATGAGCTGGAGGACTCAACTGTACAAGAGTATTCATCGTCCTCCCCTGACAAGGCCCTAGGATTGGCCTCTTCATCAGTGCTAGCCATGGACTCCCAAGCCCATCAAGAATTCCTCTGGAGACTGGGCCACAGCCTTGGGGTCCAGCTCGAATGGGCCTCGAAGATCTCCAGTCTGACAGTTGATATCCTCAATGTGGAGGTGCCGTCTCGTGTGGCCTTGCCTTTAAATAAGACAGTGGGCAAAATCACAAAGGCCCTCTGGCAGACAAAAGTGTCTATTTGGCCTACGGACAAAAGGGCAGAATGGTGATACTTTGTCCCTCAGGCAGGCCATGAACACCTGTTCTCTCATCCTCTACTGGGCTCGATAGTGGTGCAGGCTGTTAACCACCGTGAGCACCGGGGCAACCTGCCCCTACCTCCAAGAACAAGGAGGCCAAGCCATCAGACCAGTTGGGTTACAAGGCCTATGCCTCAGAGGGGCTCTCCTAATCACGATAGCTAACCAGCAAGTCCTCCTGAGTAGGTATGCTTTCAATTTATAGGCAGCTATAGACAAATATGGGGAGGTGCTACCCCAAGACTCGAGGCAAGCATTTAGGGCCTTGTCCGAGGAGGGTAAGGTAGTGTCCCCAGCTGCACTCCAGGCAGCTCTGGACTCTGCGGATGTGGCAGCCCATACCATGGCAACGGGCCTGGTCCTGCCCAGGGGCGCATGGCTTCAGGTATCTGGCATTCCTCCAGAAATCCAGAACACAATCCAGGACCTGCCCTTTGAGGGTGTGGGATTATTTTCAGAACGCACTGTTACTAGCTTCCATCGGCTAAAGGATTCTAGGTTAACTTTCAGGTCCCTGGGTATCCATACCCCTGTACTACAGAGGTGCTCCCTCCTTAGGGCCCTGTTCCGCCCTTTTCAGCAGGGGAATAGGTTGGACTTCTCTAGGTGCAGGGGCTGTAATAATAATAATAGAAGTGGCAGATGTCCCTCCTGTGCATTTTTATTTTGACCGACAACAGGGCTGCGATATTTTATATAAACAGACAGGATGGTGCTGGCTCCTATCCCCTGTGCAGGGAGGCTCTCCTCCTTTGGGAGTTCTGCGTGGCTCACAACAGTCACCTGGTAGCTGCTTACCTCGCTGGGGCCCGGAACGGTTTGGTAGATCACCTCAGCAGCTCCTTCAAGGGGCACGACTGATCCCTCAGGGTGAATTTAGCTCTGTCCATTATCCACAGGTGGTGTTTTCCCCACTTGGACCTGTTCGCAACCTGCAGCAACAGGAAGTGCCCTCGTTTTTGCTCCCTATTCAACCACAGCCAGCAGTCTCTGGGGGATGCTCTCATGATCCCTTGGCCTCAGGGTCTTCTGTTTGCCTTTCCCCCCTTCCCGCTGATCCACAGGGTGATCCTCAGGGTCAGGGAATTTCAGGCCTCCATAATCCTGATAGCTCCAGTGTGGTCTTATCAGCATTGGTTCCCAGGCCCTCTTGCGCTCTCAGTGGAGCAGCCTCTAATCCTCCCTCTGTGCCCAGACCTAATCTTTCAGGAGTTCGGCAGACTTTGGCACCCAAACCTCCACTCCCTGCACCTCATGGCATGGAAGCTCCATGGCTGATGGCCAAGGAGAGGCAGTGTCCAGGCAGTTCTCTTGGGAAGCCGTAAGTCCTTCACTCAGTTCTCTTACCTGGCGAAGTGGAAACGCTTTGTCCTCTGGTCAGGCAACAAGGGGTTCTCCCCTATGGAAACTCCTGTGCCTGCTATCTTGGATTACCTCCTGGGGCTCAGGCTTGAGGGCCTGGTACCTTCTTCAGTACAAGTACATCTAGTTGCCCTCTCGGCTTTTCATTTGGGCTCGAGTGGCAGGACCGTTTTCTCAGATACCATAGTGCATTGTTTCCTTAAGAGGTTGGATAGGGTCTACTCTCAGGTGTGCAAGCCCTTGCCTTCTTGGGACCTAAATCTGGTTCTCACAAAGCTCATGGGTCCCCCCCTTTGAGCCGTTGGCAATGAGTTTGCTCCCTTCTGCATCTTTCCTGGAAGGGGACCTTCCTGGTGGTCATTACTTCAGCCAGGTGAGTGTCGTAACTGAGGGCCCTATTGGTGGACCCTCCCCGTACACGGTCTTTTTTAAGGATAAGTTCAGGCTGTGCCCCCACCCTGCCTTTTAGCCCAAGGTGGTTTCTTACTTCCATGTTCACCAGAACATTTTTCTTCCTGTTTTTTACCCAAAGCCCCACAGCTCTGGGACAGAGCAGGCTTTACACACACTTGATATGAGACGTGCTTTAGCTTTTTATTTAGAGAGGGCCAGACCCTTCTGTAAGTCCCCTCAATTGTTTGTCTATAGCAGACAGGATGAAGGGCCACCTTGCGTCGGCCCAGTGCATTTCATCCTGGATCACAGCTTGTATCAAAACGTGCTACAAGCTGGCGCAGGTTTCTGCTCCGCCCATTACAGCTCATTCCATAAGAGCTCAAGCACCTTCCACAGCCTTTGTGGCCTAGGTGCCCATCGTAGAGATTTGCAGGGCAATTCCCTGGTGGTCGGTGCACACCTTTGCTAACCACTATGCCATTACACAACATGCCAGGGAGGATGCTGTTGTGGGTAGGGCTGTGCTGCAGTCTGTCTTTCGGTAGGCTCCAACCCCGCCTCCTGGGGGTTAGCTTTGGAGTTACCTAAATGGAATGAACATGAGCAATCACTCAAAGAAGAAAAAATGATTACTTACTTTCATAACTGTTGTTTTTCAAGATGTGTTGCTCATGTCCATTCCACATCCCACCTGCCTCCCGTGTCAGAGCATTCCAGCAAGAAGGAACTGAGGGGGTGAAGGGCCAGCGGACGTATATATGCACCGATATAGTGGCGCCACACCAGGTAGCTTCCTGTGTGGCCCAATGGGTGCCACTAAGGGAAAACGCTTTGACAATGCGCGCACATGGCATGAACACACCTAAGTGGAATGGACATGAGCAACACATCTTGAAAAACAACAGTTATGAAAGTAAGTAACCATTTCTTATACACAATGGCATTTGTTAAAGTTACATTGTTTGTGTATCTGTATGCTTATCTATTCTAGACAAGCAAGAAGGGAGGAAGAAAACATCTCTACAGATCAATAGGGACAGTGCTTGCCTATGCTGTACCCCCATTGCCATGGTAACACTTTCCCAGACCCCTTAATTGACCCTCACCTATCCCAACAGTTTCTTCATGTGTATCCTCTTAAAATAGGGAGGCAATTTCAAAAAGCCAGCTGAAGACAAAAAGTCTGATTGCTTTCAATCCCTTAAATAGCTTTCCCCCAGGGCAGGAACACTTTGTTTAGTCTCCCCATTCCCATGGGAAAATACCAGATTCAAGGTGTATTGCAGTACCAGGTGGTACGGTGACATGTCTTTCTAGGACCAACCACAGTTTGGGCTTATTGGAAAACCAAAACCATTCACAGGTTGTTGACTTGTTCACCCAGCCATTAAGTTCCTAAAGTATTACTAATGGCTTTTGCTAGAATACCTGGACTAATAAAACAGGTTCCCACTTAATATTTTTGACTTCACATATAAGAAAGTTACATGCACACAAATAGGATATCCAGATTTAGTGGATTATAACTTTTAAATGACATGTCACATGATGGACTTTGCATAAAGCATTTTTAACTATATATATTCATAGTCATAAGCCAATTTTCATAAAGCTTGGGAGCCCTGTGACACCCCACCCAGGCCTTAAAGGGACAATATTCTTTTTCTTCCAGATAGCTGGACAGATTTGTTTCCCTTTCTTTACTTCTGAGTATTTGGTGAACTAGTTTTAAGAGAACACTCCACCAAAATCAGTACCTTACTATGATATAAAATCCTTTGTTTTGTCTAAAATCTCTGGAAACATTTTTTAACATAAGCATATGGTGAAATTTCATAAGCTTGTCTATTATTATGAAGATCACACAAAGTATTCCCTTTTTCTGAAAGCAATGAACTTTGTTTTGAACACAGTAAACCACTCTGACTGATTTATCTGCTATATATTTGAGAGAGTTTGTCTGTTTGTTCAAGAATGCCTCACAAACAGTAAGTGCTAGGACCTCCAATTCAGTATACAGCTTCCTCTTATCATAACTTAAAGCAACGTAAGGGTTTGGTTGTGCCAGGAAAATGGGATGTGCATGGAATGGAATTGCTTCTCAGAAAACCATATGGAAAAAAGACAGAATCACCAGGTGGGTGAAAGGGGCTGGCTGGGTATGTGCCATCTCCCCTTCTGGGACTGCCCCAATCATGAGCCTCCCATGCCCAGGTGCCCTTTGGTGAGGGTGGGGAGCGTCCCTCTAGATTCACATGGGAACATTGATGGCCAATCCCCTTCATTAGTGATTGTGGGGAAAGTGCACAGTTTGTTGCATTTCTCACTCTTGCTGGGGAGCACAGGGGACAAATGAGTTATGAATCTTGGGATGGGAGGAGAGTTTAGCTTCTGCATCCTTTACACACACTCATACGTTCTCTCTCTGGCTGTGTCTAGACTGGCCAGTTTTTCCGGAAAATCAGCCACTTTTCCGGAAAAACTGGCCAGCTGGCTACACTGACGATCTCATGTAAGATTGTCAGTGTTCTTGCGGAAATACTATGCTGCTCCCGTTCGGGCAAAAGTCCTTTTGTGCAAAGCTTTTGCGCAAAAGGACCAGTGTGGACAGCTCAGATTTGTTTTCCGCAAAAAAGCCCTGATCGCGAAAATGGCGATTGGGGCTTTTTTGTGGAAAAGCATGTCTAGATTGGCACAGACTCTTTTCCGCAAAAAGTGCTTTTGCGGAAAAGCGTCTGTGCCAGTCTAGACGCTCTTTTCCGAAAATGCTTTTAACGGAAAACTTTTCCATTAAAAGCATTTCCGGAAAATCATGCCAGTCTAGATGTAGCCTCTCTGTCTCTCTCTCTCAAACCTGCCCAGAGCTCCTCCTCATCCCCCAACCCTGACTCATTCACCATCACCCCAGCTCTGTGCAATGCTGTATAAATATACTAGTTTAAAATAATGTCTTTGTTTCAGTGTGTTTATAAAGTAATCATTCCAGATTACTACATATTTGTTTTAAGAGTACATTTAAATAAAAAGTAAGTGTTGAAATACTGATTAAGAAAATTGAAAACAGAAGAGCTGCATCACGTATTCTATAATTTTGTATTCAGCAGGACAGCTGACTTGCCCTTACTACAAAGTTTTTGTAAAGAAATCTCTGACAAACTTCAGGATATATAAAAAAACAGACGCTTTTATTCCCAAATGTAATGCTTTTTAATTAGGCACTTTCTTCATGTCCAGTCTTCACAGTCTGGCATGCAGCAAAAAACACACTCCCATTTCCTTCAGAAAGAAATTTTAGAAGAGTATTATTTTTCAAATTCCCTTTGCTACATTTGAGTTCAGGAATATGCCTGCAAGGCAGGGGTGGGGAACTTAAGGCCTGGGGGCCTAATGTGGCAAGGTTCACAGTCCTGCTCCCTCGCCCCCCCCCCCCCCCCGCATTGAGGATCCTGTGCTGGTACTCCAGCCCCCGCCCCCCCGATACTCTACTATGGGGCTAGAGCACACAAAATCTACTAGGCTGGACCCCCCCTACGCTCTGGTGTCTGAGAGGAATGTGAGAAGTGTCTTTCTGCTTCTCAGTTGGGTGCCACGTCAGTGAGGGGTTTTTGTGTGTGCCCCCGACTGATCCATCTGTGGGTCAGTGGCCCCCAACCCGAAAAAGGTTTCCCACCCTGCTGTAAGGGGCAAGCAGACAGGGAAGGAAGAGAAGAGGGAAACAGAGGGGAGGGGTTGGGGCCTAGATAGAGTGGATGGGGCCTGGGTAGAGCAGTGATGGAGTATTGGTGAGGTCACAGGCTAGGGTCTTGTCTCCTAAGCACAGCTTCACCCACTTCCCATGTCTAGGGAACAGTATTTTGGGTACTCCTTGATCAAATGATCACCAGTTAGAGTACGTCTGCGTAGCAACATTATTTCAAAGTGACATAGGGTATATGTACACGGCAAAGTTATTTCGAAATAGCGGAGGGCTTATTTCAAAATATGTAAACCTCATTCTACGAGGAATAGTGTCTATTCCAAAATAGCTATTTTGGAATAGGCTCTCTCTAGACAGGGAAGAGGGGCTATTTCGAAATAGGGGGCCTCCAGCCATTCCCAGGGTGACCTGCTGGCTGCTCTGGCCACAGTCAGGAAAACTTTTCTCCTTTCCTCCCCCTCCCCCCACCCCACGGAGCTCTTAAAGGTCTACAGTTTGCCCAGAGCCTTTGTGACTAGCGCCAGGCCTGCCAGCCCTGAGCCACTCTGCTGCTACCTCGACCCAGTGGCACAAAATGAGCCAGCCAGCCGGTACCAGCCAGCCCTCCACCACTCCCCGGGAGCAATCCTCCAGCTCTCAAGAGCCTGCCAGGGGCTGGAAGAGACGGGCATCTTCATGGTCTAGTGCAGAGGTCATGGAGGGATGCCACCAACCTGCACAATCTATGCACTAGACGCAGGAACACGGCTGTCTATGGCCAGATGGCTGCCAGCATGTCTGACAGAGGCCACATGCGCACACAGGAACAGGTACGGATGAAGATTAAAGTGCTGTAGCAGGCCTGTGACAGGACCAGAGAGGGCAGCTCCTGAACAGGGGCAGACACAGACAGCTGCCCCTACTTCGATGCCCTGGACCGCATCCTGGGGGGTGGGACGGTCTGTTCCCCCCAGGTAGTCATGGACTCTGGGGCAGAGCCAGGCAGTGTCATCCTTGCTGAGGGCCCTGATGACGGCGCGGAAGATGAGGAGGGCCAAGAGCCAGAGGAGGCCAGTGTCACTACCCAGCTGAGCCAGGATCCCCGAGCCGTCCCTGCAGACCTGTCTCAGGCGTTGTCCGAGGCCAGGGATGGAACATCATGTGAGTGCCATCCACTGTCCCCTTATGCAGGCGAGGGGGTGGGTGGGAGGGACCAGGGACTGCGCACCTGGGCCTTGCTGGCCACGGATCACATAGCCACCTGTGCACGTGCGAGCATGTGCCGTGCCATTCCTGAGCACATGGCCCCAGCTGGCTGCCACATGGGGGCCTTGGCCTGTTAGCCACAAGGGTGTGTGAAGAGACATGACATGCTCCTGGCCCAGGGGTGGGACATAGACAGGATGCCCCCCCTCCACAAGCCCCCTCTACAAGGAGGCAGGGGACATCCTCCCCTACACCCACACTGATATACAGCACAGGGGCATGGGTGCAGTCTTGGGGCAGCTCACACTTCCAGGGATAGCAGGGCCCCCTGGACATCCCAAACATGGCCTGTGTTCAAGCACAACACCTCTGATGACACGGAGAACTGTCGTCCTCTCCTTCCATAGGTGGGCTGGGCTTCAGGAACTCTGTCCTCAGGAATGACTGATCATTTGTGCTTGTTCTCCACAGCTGGACCAGCTGCGAGTGGAGGGCACACCACACCACCCAGGACATCCTCCCACACCCGAGGGCTCTGCAGGCCCACCTGTCCAATGGGTGAATACCAGCGGCAGCACCTGGGGGCGCTGCAGGCCCTGCACCCCACCCTCGACCACTGGGTCAAAGAAGACGTGCAACTCCGGTGGGAGAGCTGGCGGGAAGAGCTTGCCCAGGGCCATGCCATCTGTGCCCATCTCAGACCCTGGTTCAGAGCATGCTTCCTCCTGCTGTTCCAGCTGCTGCTGCCTCCATAGCAATTGCTTCTCCTCCCACTCCCTCTCCACCTCCCTCTTCTTCCTTCATGCCCTTCACATCCTCCACACACCCCTGGGGATGCTGAGGCCCCCACACCCATGATGCTGGGAGCTGGCGGCCCAGGCGCTGCTCCAACCCTGAGCCTCTCTTCCCGTTTCCTACCCCTTCCAGCTCTCTCCTCCCAAGTTTTCCTCCTACCCTCTCTCCTCTCCTCTCCCGCCTTCTTTCCCCGATCTCACGCAAGTTTCATTTCCCACCCAGTTTTGCTTAATAAACAGAGTTCAGTTTGTTTAAAAAAAAAAACCCGGTATTTATTTTCCATGAGGAATGGGGGAAAGGGAGGGGAAAGTGGAAGGATGTGAGGGAGGAGTGTGGCACAAGCTCCCAGTGAGACTAACCAGGAAGCACTGCCACTGGTCCTCCTAGTAGAAGCTCTCCCGCAGGACCTCCTGGATGCACATAGTACCCTGATGGACCTCCTGGAGGGCAGCTGTGTGGGGCTGCGCATACAGGCTGGCCAAGCGCTCAGTCTCCGCCACCCAGCCTGACAGGAAGACCTTCCCCTTCCGCTCACACACATTGTGTAGCACACTGCCACCATGTGTGGCATATTCTGCTCTGAGAGGTCCAGGCGGGTGAGGAGGCTGCCCAAAGGCACCCTTGATCACCATGTGGGCCCTGCTGAGCCTGGCATTAAATGCCTTTCGGGAAGGGTTGAGGTGTCCAGTATAGGGCTTCATCAGCCAGGGCTATAGGGGGATAGGCCACATCCCTCATCAGGCAGACAGGCATGTCCACATCTCCAACCCTGATGTCGCAGTTGAGGAAGAAAGTCCTGGCGTGCAGCCTCTGGCACACAGAGGAGTTGCGGTAGACCCGGGCATAGTGTGCTTTGCTCGACCAGCCAACATTAATGTCCAGAAAGTGGCTCCGGTGGTCAATCACGGCCTGCAGGATCACTGAAAAGTATCCCTTCTGGTTAATGTACATCAGTGGTCCCCAATCTTTTGGGGCTGCCGGGTGCCCGGGGCTGGTGCCCTCCATGCGCCACGTGCCCAGGGACGGCCGCCCATGCACAGCGTGCCTGGGGCTGGCACCACCCATGCACCGCACGCCCGGAGGCGGGGTCGCCCATGTGCCCGGGGCTGGCGCTCCCCATGCGCCGCGTGTCTGGGGGGGCCGCCTATGCGCCACGCGCCCAGGGCCGGCACCACGCATGCGCTGCGCACCCAGGGCAGGGCTGGCCCTGATCACTCGGCAGGCACATATAAATACCCTGGCGGGAGCCATGGCACCCACGAGCACCGGGTTGGGGACCACTGATGTACATGATGGCCTGGTGGTCTGGGCCAGGGATAGGGATGCGTGTCCCGTCAATAGCCCCCCCCCACAGGTGGGGAAGCCCAGGGTGCCAAACCCCTCGATGATGGCATCAACATCTGTCAGGTGGATGATTCAGCAGACCAAGATGGTGTTGATCACCCTGCCCACCTGCAAAAAGACACACAAAGCCCACGGCAGGGTGCCTGAGAGTTCCCACCTCTCCCCTCTAATCCCCCACTCTCCCACGTACCAGGAGCAGCTCCCAGCAATCCTGGTCATTGCAGGGAGGCCTCTCTGTGGCTGGGACAGAACAAACCCTTCCAGGGATGGGACTTAAACCACCTCCACCCCACTCTTCCCCTAGGGCAGCCCATTCCCTCCTTCCACCCCCCACCCCCTGGGACAGTTGCCTGAGATTGCCATACCTGCATGAGCACAGCACCAATAGTGGATCTCCCCATGCCGAACTGGTTCCCCACAGATCGGTAGCTGTCCAGCATGGAGAACTTCCAGAGGGCGATGGCCACACGCTTGTGGAGGGGAATGGCGGGCCTCATATGCGTGTACCGTCACTTCAGAGACAGGGCAAGCCACTCGCAGGGCTCCAGGAAGGTGTCCTCCTTCATCCTGAAGTTCTGGATCCATTGTTGGTCTCCCCAGCACTCTAGGACTATATGGTCCCACTATTCGGTTGCTGGTGTCCAGACTCCAGAGGCGGCAGGGCACACCAGCATCCTGGTCCAGCAGCCACTCTGCCACATATCCCAGGAGGGTCTGGAAGAAGGCCTGGGGGTTGGGTTGCTGCAGATCCTGTGAAGCTGCCTGCAGAAAGTGCTGCCAGACTTGCAGCAACATGTCCAAGAGCTCCATGTTGGAGAGTGCTGTGGTGTCCTGAGTCTGGGCAACCAGAGCATGCAGAGAAACAACGCTTTGCTGTTCCTCAGTGAGGTAGAGAAGCAAGCAGGGAAACTTGAGAACTGGCTGTCCAGGAAGGTTCCTTTAAGTACGAACCTCAGATACATTGTGTGGCTCCTGCCTGAGGCTAACTCCTGACCTCATGCCCTGCCAGTTCTGGCTGGCCTTAAATGCGATTCAGCATCCAATCAGTGCGAACACACTATTTCTAAATAGCAAAACACTATTTCGAAATGCATTTTGTGAGTAGCCGCGTTATTTTGAAATAAGATATTTCAAAATAACTATTTTGAAATATGATATTTTGAAATAACACTGTAGTGTAGACATACCCTTGGTCTGCATCTACACAACAGGCAGTTATTTTGAAATCATGTCAAAATATGGTCAAGCTGGAGGACTTCTTACTCCAACTCCTGTAACCCTCTTTGTACGAGGAGTAAGGGAAATTGGAAGAAGAGTGATCTATTTTGAAATAAGTGCTGTGTAGACGCTCCCAATTTCAAAATAAGCTACGCAATTGACATAGCCTAATTTGCGTAGCTTATTTCGAGTTAAGACCTGTTGTATAGATGCACCCTTAGAGTTACTAACTGTACCCCACATCCCCAAATGAAGCAACCAAATTTTAAGGCAATCCAAGTAATAATGCACGTTTAAAGCTTGACTCTTTGAAGTGCTCTAAAGGAGGAAGCTAGTTTCAACCTTAAGTCTAGCAGACCTCATGTTCTAATTCCTTCCTGAGTTGACGGTATTCCACTGTTTGGACTTGGTACTCCTGTTCCAGGATCGCTCAGTAAACTCTCCAAATTTCCTTTTTAGGCTGGTGATCCAATCCAGACCTACTTTGCTGCATCATCTGTACTAAGCACACTCAGACAGCCAGTGGGAATGGATGCCAATGGAGTTTGTATTGATGGGAATCCTGCTGGTGAGTGCGGTAGTGCTAACAGTTTTATTTTGATTGAGGATGACATTTCCTACTGATTTTTTTCATGTTTCTTGCTCCCTTTTTCTAGGTTTCTTGGTGAGTAAAAGCACAAGCTGTATTCGGACCTTCACCAACTTGAGCAGCAGCTGCGCCACTGATCCTGCTCTGGATGCAGCCTCATATTATCGTGACTTTACTATACTAAAGGTGCATATCATCTTCCCCACCCTCAGCAGCTTCTTGAACTGTGACTTAACATCATGTTCTCCTCACTTCTGAACTTTTTTGCCACTGTCTTTTCAGCGAATTTAGCTATTACTAAAGTAGAGCTCACTGGTGTGTTGTTCCTAGGATCTCCCAATCACCTTGGTTTGCCCCACAGTACAAGAGCTGATTTCAATGAAAGACTGTTTATTACTCTGAGCAGTCCATCCATTCCATTCTATGTTTGTGTCACAAGAGGGCACTGTTGTACTGTTGATCATGCCACACACCAGGCATTCCACAGTACCTCAAATATATCTTCAACAAGCTTTATTGCCAGCAATTGTTGAGGAGCAGTTTTAAAAGCAATATACATATATAGAGTAATTAAAAATGAAAAGGCATGTTAAAAAACAATGTTTAAATTGAATAGTTATCAGTTTAAATCTAATCCTTAACTCAATTTAGCAGCCTAATTCTTAATCCAATGGTAACACATACACTCACAAACACATTCCATCACCCTCTGGGTCTGGCCAAATCCCAAGTAATGTTAGTAAATTTGGTTGAGGCGGAAGTCCGTGCATGTCACCCCAATATGCCGAATCGATGGACTCCAACTTGTGTGGCAAAATGGTGTGGTATATACTCCCTCGGCGGGGGCCAGTTGAATGGGACAACATCCATTGGTTGCACACAGCCTGGGTGGGGTGATGTCGTACCCTCCTTCTTGTTAGTGTGACCATGACTGAGGTGCCCTGCTCTCACCACCCAATTCTGCTTGCCTCACCACGAGTGATAAACAATAGAATGTCCTTGACTAGGTCTCTCCCTTGTTACTCCTTCTTATCTGGGAACATTGCCTTCTTCTGTACCATTTTGTCTACTCAGCACACACAGTCTTTTCTTTCACACAGTCCTTTTTCTCAAAGTTGTAAACAAATCCATAATCCTCTGGGGCACTGGCTTGAACCTTAGTATGGCCTCTTTTTAGCTCACTTACCTTAATTCACTCGTGCCAACCTTTCACACCACTCGCAATTCGTGACATTTGTACAGAACTCCTGGATCAAGAGCATCTTGTCTTGGTGACTTGCTGCTATTTATTAGATTATTTGTTTCTTTACCATTTCTGTTGACCTGCTCTGTTCAATTATAAAAGATGTCTCTTCACATCTTTTGTGGTGAAGAAACAAATGACATCATAAATCACAAGAAATTCTTTAAATATTTTTGACTATTTGCACTTCAAATATCGCTCCTTTAGCCCTCCTAATTTCCAGTTAATGCTTTTTCTGACACTTTTATTTGCCTCTTTATTTTGACTTGCGTAGGTTTGGACTTCTGTTTTCTGAAGGATATCTCTTTGACTCAAGTAATTTCTTGTATTTAACTATGTGGGGCTTTTTCTTTGTCTTTTTTGTTTGCTTGTTTTATTTAAGGGAATTCATGTGGCCTTTGAGACTTGCCTCAATTAGACTCCATTCCAACTCTGAGCATTTTAATTTCTTTTGACATTGTTTAAAAGTAGAAAGATAGTCAAAGACAACATATTTATCTAAAGTATAGTATCCAGTGGCAACACTTGTGGGTTTTCCCTCTCCCAGAATGTTGATTACATTAATTATATTGAAACTAGTATTACTTAATGTCTCACTAATAGTCCTTGAGTTGCTTCTTGTGTGGATGTTAGTTATAGATTAAATATTTCATGGTGCTCTAGGAAGCAGTCAAGAAACTATTTCTCTAAACCTAGTCCTGTTGTGATGTTTGACTAGTTTATATGCAAATAGCAGACGTCATCTATTGTTATTGTATTAGGTCCTTGTCTCCATACAAATAATTGCACTGTGTTTTAACTAAAATTGTTTAAAAAACCCCGAAACACCTAGATTTAGTTAAACCAGTGCACACCACTGTGTGGTCTCTTTTAAGTCTGTTTACATGTGGCTTATATTGATTTTTTGTGTGTAGAAGGTTTTCTGTTGGTTTAATTATTTTAAATTCAAGTTTTGCAACTTGAGTATTTTACAAGTCCTTATCCTTAGGTATATCTACATTATGGATACTATATCCACATAGCTCTGTCAGAATAGCTATACTTCCATATTCCCCAGTGTAGATGCAGCCTACACCAACAGAAGGAATTTTCTGTTACTGTAGGAATGCCATCTGCCCGAATGATGTCAGCTATATTGACAGAAACACTCTTCCTTTGACATAGTTGCATCTACACTTGGGCTGTGTCTAGACTGCATCCCTTTTCCGTAAAAGGGATGCAAATTAGACACATCGCAATTGCAAATGAAGTGGGAATTTAAATCCCCCCCCCCCCCCGCTTCATTTGCATAAACATGGCTGCCGCTTTTTTCTGGCTCAGGGCTTTGCCGGAAAAAAGCGCCAGTCTAGATGGGGATCTTTCGGAAAATAAAGCCTAGGAATAAGGGATCTTTCGGAAAAGGCTTTATTTTCCGAAAGATCCCCGTCTAGACTGGCGCTTTTTTCCGGCCAAGCCCCAAGCCAGAAAAAAGCGGCAGCCATGTTTATGCAAATGAAGCAGGGGGATTTAAATCCCCGCTTCATTTGCAATTGCGATGTGTCTAATTTGCATCCCTTTTACGGAAAAGGGATGCAGTCTAGACACAGCCTTGGGGTTTTGTTAGCATAACTGCATCAGTCAAGGGGATGAGTTTTTTTATAAAAAGGGTGTCACACGGAAGAGGGAGAAAACTTGTTCTTCCCTGGCCTCTGAGAATAGAACAAGAAGCAATGGGCTTAAACTGCAGCAAGGGAGGCTTAGGTTGGACATTAGGAAAAAGTTCCTAACTGTCAGGGTAGTCAAACACAGGAATAAATTGCCCAGGGAGGTTGTGGAATCTCCATCTGTGGAGATATTTAAGAGTAGGTTAGATAAATGTCTATCAGGGATGTTCTAGACAGTACTGGGCCCTGTCATGAGGGCAGGGGACTGGACTCGATGACCTCTCGAGGTCCCTTCCAGTCCTAGTATTCTGTGATTCTATGATCCGTGACCAACGTAGCTATGCCAATATAACTTCACTACAGATGAAGACTCAGTTGTCTGTTTGACCTTTCTCAACATTGAGTGCATTTATTCTCCTTTATCTGATTCAGAAGCTTGTAATGTAATTCTACTAGTATTGTCATAATCTTAGGGTGTGTCTACACAGCAAAGTTATTTTGGAATAATGTCCGTTATTCCAAAATAACTATATGAGCGTCTACACAGCAATTCTGTTATTTCAAAATAATTTCAAGATAATGGGCGGCTTATTCTGACTTCTGTAAACCTCATTCTAAGAAGAATAATGCGTATTCTGAAATAGCTATTTCAAAATAAGGTATGTATAGACACTCCACTTCTGCTATTTCGAAATAGCCCCTCACCAGGGCCATTCTAAATTATTCTTCCTGCAGCTCTAAATCGAGATAGCATGTCTACATTAGGGAAGCCTGCTTTGTACTAATTTTGAGGCTTCCCTATAATGTAGACATGCTATTTTGAAGCTGAGAATGCCCTGTTCCGTGTAGATGTTAATCTTATCTCCACAAGTGGGGGAACACAAAGCAAAGCCTCCCCAGCTGACCTTAATCCCCGGGCAGGTTCATATCATAGAATCATAGAATAATAGGACTGGAAGGGACCTCGAGAGGTCATCGAGTCCAGCCCCCCGCCCTCAAGGCAGGACCAAGCTCCGTCTACACCATTCCTGACAGATGTCTATCTAACCTGTTCTTAAATATCTCCAGAGAGGGAGATTCCATCACCTCCCTTGGCAATTTATTCCAATATTTGACCACCCTGACAGTTAGGAATTTTTTCCTAATGTCCAATCTAAACCTCCCCTGCTGCACTTTAAGCCTATTACTCCTTGTCCTGTCCTCAGAAACCAAGAGGAACAAATTTTCTCCTTCCTCCTTGTGACACCCTTTTAGATATTTGAAAACCGCTATCATGTCCCCCCTTAATCTTCTGTTTTCCAAACTAAACAAGCCCAGTTCATGAAGCCTGGCTTCATAGGTCATGTTCTCTAAACCTTTAATCATTCTTGTCGCTCTTCTCTGTACCCTTTCCAATTTCTCCACATCTTTCTTGAAATGTGGCGCCCAGAACTGGACACAGTACTCCAGCTGAGGCCTAACTAGTGCAGAGTAGAGCGGCAGAATGACTTCACGAGTTTTGTTTACAACACACCTGTTGATACAACCTAGAATCATATTTGCTTTTTTTGCAACAGCATCACACTGTTGACTCATATTCAACTTGTGGTCCACTATGACCCCTAGATCCCTTTCCGCCATGCTCCTTCCTAGACAGTCGCTTCCCATCTTGTATGTATGGAACTGATTGTTCCTTCCTAAGTGGAGCACTTTGCATTTCTCTTTATTAAACCTCATCCTGTTTACCTCTGACCATTTCTCTAACTTGCTAAGGTCATTTTGAATTATGTCCCTATCCTCCAAAGAAGTCGCAACCCCACCCAGTTTGGTATCATCTGCAAACTTAATAAGCGTACTCTCTATCCCAATATCTACATCATTGATGAAGATATTGAACAGTACGGGTCCCAAAACAGACCCTTGAGGAACTCCACTTGTTATCCCTTTCCAGCAGGATTTAGAACCGTTAACAACAACTCTCTGACTATGGTTATCCAGCCAATTATGCACCCACCTTATCGTGGCCCTATCTAAGTTATATTTGCCTAGTTTATCAATAAGAATATCATGCGAGACCGTATCAAATGCCTTACTAAAGTCTAGGTATATGACATCCACCGCTTCTCCCTTATCCACACATATGGGAGAAGACGATCCTTCAGATACCCTGGACCCAACTCATTTAAGGCTTGATAGGCCATAACTAAAACCTTAAATTGTGTACGGAAACATACTGGCAGCCAGTGCAGCTGCCAAAGCACTGGCGTAATGTGCTTCGTATAACTAGTATTGGTTAAAACTCGAGCATCCGCATTCTGGACCAGTTGAGGTTTCCGAAGGCTCTTTAGAGGCAACCCTACATAAAGTGCATTACAGTAATCCAGTAGGGATGTAACAAGAGCATGGATCACTGTGGCCAAGTCATGTTTGTTCAGTAAGGGTCGCAGGTGGCAGATTAAACGAAGTTGCCCAAAAGCACTCCTGGCCACTGAAGAAATCTGATTTCTTCGGGTGTTGTCACAAGGAGGAGGGAGAACATTTTTTCTCCTTGGCCTCTTAGGATAGGGCAAGAAGCAAGGGGCTTAAACTGCAGCAAGGGTGGTTTAGGTTGGACATTAGGAAAAACTTCCTACCTGTCAGGGTTGTTAAACACTGGAATAAGTTGCCTATGAAGGTTGTGGAATATCTGGAGATATTTAAGAGCAGGTTAGATAAACATCTATTAGGGATGGCTAGATGGTACTGGGTTCTGCTGTGAGGGCAGGGGACTTGACTTGACTTGCTGACCTCTTGAGGTCCCTTCCAGTTCTAGTGTTCTATGATTCTGTGATTATATAGTATCATGAGTCTTTGAGGACACAACCCCACTTCTTCAGATGGGACTCATCTAAAAAAGTGGATTGTGCCCACAAACGCTTATGATACTATATATATTTTTTGTTAATCTCTAAGGTGCTAGAGGACCACTCATTTTTAAGTTACAGACTAACACGGCTGCCCCTCTGATACTTTTAATTACAGTGTAGGTTGAGTTTATTAAATCTCTTATTGTAAGGAATCTTTTCCAGATCTTGAATCATTTGTCTTCTGCACTTTTTCCCATTTGTCACAATCCTTTTTAATGTGTTGACACTGGAACTGGACACTGTTTTAGTAATAGTCTCTCATATGTCACATGCAGTCCTAATAACACTGCCCTACTTCTACTGATACAGTAATTCCTCATTTAACACTATAGATGCATTTCTGAAAATGTTCGTGCTAAGCGAAAACGGGCTATGCGGGGTCAATGGAAAAAGTGGGCGTTGGGTTTCAGGTGGTGGTGGCAAAGTCAGTTTTTTGTTGGTGCTGGGTTGTCAGTGTCAGCATTGGATATCTAACAACATAAGATATCTAGCAACACAAGTCGCCATGGTTTGTTAAAACAGAAAGATAAACACATGAGTGAGCGGAGGAGCACTGTGACCACATGTATTCATCTGCTCATGCATATTACCACTGTTTTCACCAACTTATACCGCCGCACGAAATAGTCTGCCACTTGATTATTTTCGTGTTATTTCAGGGACAGTCGTGTTATTCGAAAAACGTTCCCCAAAAAAATCGTGCTATTGCGAAAACGTGTTAAGCAGGCAGGTTAAACGAGTAATTACCATATTCTAGTATCAGAGGGGTAGCCGTGTTAGTCTGAATCTGCAAAAGCGGCGAGGAGCAGTTTCTCTTTGAAGTCTGGTCCTGAAGTTTTTTTGCTGCAGGATGGCTACCTTGAGATCTGCAATTGTGTGTCCAGGAAGATTGAAGTGTTCCCCTACAGGTTTTTGTACGTTGCCATTCCTAATATGAGATTTGTGTCCATTGATTCTTTTACGTAGGGACTGTCCAGTTTGGCCGATGTATATAGCAGAGGGGCATTGTTGGCATATGATGGCATATATTACGTTAGTAGATGTGCAGGAGAATGTACCAGTGACAGTATGGCTGATCTGGTTAGGTCCTGTGATGGTGTTTCTGGTGTATATATTTGGGCAGAGTTGGCACCGAGGTTTGTTGCAAGGATTGGTTCCTGAGTTCGAGTTATTATGGTGCGGTGTGTAGTTGCTGGTGAGAATATGCTTCAGGTTGGGGGTTGTCTGTGGGCAAGGACTGGCCTACCTCCCAAGGCCTGTGAAAGCGAGGGATCATTGTCCAGGATGGGTTGAAGATCACTAATGATGCGTTGGAGAGGTTTTAGCTGAGGGCTATAGGTGATAGCCAGTGGTGTTCTGTTGGTTTCTTTCTTGGACTTGTCCCGTAGCAGGAGGCTTCTGGGTACACGTCTGGCTCTGTCAGTCTGTCTCCTCACTTCCTCGTTTCTTCAAAGAGAAACTGCTGAGCTACAATTCATCTTCAAGTTTGACACAATCAACTCTGGATTAAACAAAGACTGTGAATGGCTAGCTAACTACAAAAGCAGCTTCTGCTCTCTTGGAATTCACACCTCCAGATCAGCTACTAGAAGTGGGCCTCATCCTCCTTGATTGGATCCACCTCGTCATCTCCAGCCTGATTCTGGCCTGCATATTTATACCTGCCTCTGGAAATTTCCACTACATGCATCTGACGAAGTGGGTCTTTGCCAACAAAAGCTTATGCTCCTACACTTCAGTTAGTCCATAAGGTGCCACAGGACTCCTCGCCGCTTTTACCATATTCTACTTTGTTCATATGCCAGGATTGCATTTTATTTTTGACCCCTGCATTACAGTACAAGCTCTTGTTCAATTAGTTGTTTGCCAGCATTCCCAAGCCCTTTTCTGTGTCACGGTTTTCCAAGTATAGTTTTCTATTCTAGAATTGTGTTTCTAACAGGAATCCACCCAATTTTGCACTGGTGCCTCATTTTTCATTAATCTCGCATGGGTCTTTGATCTACAGCAAGTGAAATAGATCTCTGGCCAAGTCACAAAAAGATTAGCCCTTTAAATCAAATCAAACCAACCAACCAACCACATATCTTCCATCCCAGTCTCATGAGGCACAGCCCCTTTTCTCCTGTTTTCTTTTCTCCACCACCATATTTCTCTTGGGCTCAGCTCTAGCCCTCCTGTACTCTTAGTCCCTTCATCCTTTCTTTGTTCAGAGGAGTCACCTTATTACCTTGCTTGAAGGCAGTCTGAACAGTTTGTCCATCCTCTCATTATTATGGAAGATTAAAGGGAAACTCACAGGCTGGTATCATAGAGGTTACCCATCTGTTATGAGTTCTCAGCCTTGGGCATTCTGACTGTCCAGTCACCCCAAACTTCTATGTCTTCCTCCAATGTTCTCCGACCCTGCCTGATACCCTCCTGATCTTTATAGAGCATTGACTCTCAGGTCTCTATTTTTCTCAGTCTTCCAACCTACTCCTGGAGCATCAATTCTCAATGCCACCCTCTCTGAAGTCTTTCTGATCTGATCTTGCTCTGGTCACAGATCACCAGCTTCCATGAAGACCCAGTTTAGTCACATTAGCTTTGTATCATGACTTCACCACTCGCTCCCTCCACCGGAGAAGGCAAGCTAAGTATAGTACAGATGAAGCTTAGCCCCGACACAAGAAAAAAAATCATACAGTAACAGTGATCAACATTGTTCCTAGATGTATGATCTTGAATGTATCTGCATTCAAACACATTTTGTTTGAGTTGGCCCAGTTTACCAAGTAATCAGAATCCGCTGTTGATAATTGTTTTGAGAGCTGTCAGATGGCCTGTTCTTAATCAATTTCATGTGGCGTACTGATGTTTTATAGTACTAACTTTTAATTCAAATTTTGTTTGATACCCAATAAAGTGCCTTACAAAAATGTAAATATATAATACATCTATGCAGTTACCTTTATCAACCAAACATGTAAGCTTGTCATAGAATTAAATCAGGCTTATTTATCAAGTGCTGTTTTCTATAAAACCATGTTGAGTGCATTAATTATATTTCCAGCCTTTGATTGATTTGACTCTCATATCAGCTTTTCAGTTATTTTTCTTGTTGTTGATGTTGGGCTTCTGCTAGTGACCTGCTGTGCAAAGCCAATTTAAGGTACTATACGCCTGTGCCTATGGCTCCTGTGACATGATTAAAAAAACCTCTACGCTTTTATTTACTTTATTTTCTAAGTCCCATGATTATGAAAAAAACCTTGGAAATACACACCACGTGTAGTTGATGCAGTGACATCTGTTCTGCTATGCAGGCATTCTGAAAAAATATTTCTGAGAGGAGCAAACTGCCTCATTCATTTCAATGACATATTAATATTTACATCAATATTAATTCTTTATTAAATCCTGGAATAACAGGGAAATTCCCAAAGGCTAGAACAGAGAGAGTGGGGTACCAATATTCAGAAAGGGAAAACAGAAGGACCCTAGTAAAAATCAGGAAAACAGCTGGGTCACAGACCAGTGCTGTATCCACTAACTAGACCATATTTCTAGAACACAAAGTTGGTGGCAAGTTCTTTGGCCTTGGAATTTGCAGAGCTCTGCTTATCACCATAGCTTCTAGGTGTGTGATATCTTAGTGACTCTGGGTACCTACAGTCAAAACATTTTTTATTTTTCTCTTCCAGGTCCCAGTTAATACAACTGATGTCAAGCTCATGCAGGTGATTTTCTATGCCAGAGAAAATACGTCCTGCATTTGAGAAGGGAAATCTAAGTCTGAGGCATGCAGAATGAGCTGCTTGAATCAAGCATTTGGCAGGAATGGAAAAGTTCTGTATCTGAGACATAGTTTTGGAGGAGAAAGCCACACTGTCTCTGGAACAATAATATGGGGAAAGTTTCAGATGTGAGAGGGGTATACTCTCGGGTGGTGTGTATAAGCGAGTGAGTGGAAGATCTTTGGATTGGAATGGGTAGAGATGGAGTAGAGAGCAAGCCCTAGTTCCCAGATAGATTGGGAGTGGAGGGGTAGGTCACAGACAGAGATCTGGTTGAAAAGGGAAAAGACTCAGACTGGAAAGTGGTTTGGAAAGAGAAAGTGGGAGAAGGCCTCAGGTTTTCTTCAAGTGATGGATCCCCTATATGTTTTCCATATATAGAGCACTATGTTCTGGAGTCCAGAAATTCTTCAAAAGCAGTGTCCATTGACTCACATGCTCCCAGCCAAGGATACCTGAGGCAGAGCAGGCCAGCACCTCTCCAGTTCTTTCTAACCTCTGCATAGCCTGAATTAGAGTTTAGTCCTCCTTCACTATAACCTGAAAAGTATGAAATATTTTAAATTGTTTATATCTGAACTGAAATGGTATTCTATTGGTAATCTGGCAACAGTAGCAGAGGATGCAACTGCTCATGGTGAACAAAGAGCCATCTACAAAATGAACTGGCTAATCAGTGGTAAACAGCAGATACCAACAAAACACTCTTATTAGAGATAAACAGGGGTACCTGCTGATAATAGAAAAAAAGCCCAAGAAATACACTGGACAGAGCACTTACAAGAATTGCTGAACAAGGAGTCATCTAAAGAGGAAGCAAACATCAGGGAGACAGAAGAAGGTCTTGATATCAACACGGACACCTAAACTAAGGAAGAGATCATTCAAACCATCAGATTCTTTAAAAATGCCAAAGCTCCTGGCAAGGATAACTTGAATGCAGAAATGTTCAAGGTAAATCTTGAATTAGTTATCCTAGTTCTAGATGAGTGGACCAGTGTTGTTATAGTGAAGATACCAAAAAAAGGAAATCTCAATGATTGTAATAACTGGTGTGGTATCACACTTTTATTTATGACAAGCAGATGGAAGTATAAGATCATAGTCTAGCATATGTATGAGAAGCAGTTGATAGCATTTTCAAAAAAGAGCAGGCTGATGTTTTGGAAAGAGTGGGTGCACAGTCCAGATTTTCACTCTGTGAAACATAATAGAACAATGGTTAGAATGGCAACAGCAACCCTACATAAACATAATAGACTTTGAGAAGATATTTAATAACAATCACACAATCAACCTGTGGTGCATTCTGCAGGCATATGGAATAATCAGCATCATCAAAAGCTACTATTTCAATTTTACATGCAGTACTGATCATAGTGAGCCAGTTTTGAAGTCAAAACAGGAGTACATCAGGGTGTGTCATGTCTGCAATCCTCTTCACCCTTGCCATCAGCTGGGTAATGCAACGTGCAACAGAAAACATACCAAGAGCATTATATGGATACCCGTCTCATCCCTTGAAGACCTGGACTTCGCAGATTATCTTGCTTTCCTGTCACAAACCCAACACCATATTAAAAAAAAAGAAAAAAAAGCTTGACTCAACACATTCTGCCAGCCAATCGGACTGCAAATCAACTTCAGTAAGACTTTTAATATTGACTTAGTGTCATGAGTATGGTTAGAGGATTATGTTCTCCCCAGTGTAGAAACATTCACATACTTGGGCAGCATCACCATTCAGGACATCCAGCACAAAACCACAAGCCAGGATATCCAGAACAAAATCAGTAAAGCCAGGAACACCCTCAGGAGCTCAATTACAGTCTGGAAATTATCTAAATACAACACTGAAACCAAACTCAAAATTTATCAGAGCTGCATAGTTTCAACATTACTATATAGTGCAAAATGCTGGGGAATGAGAAAGTATACATGTCCAAATTGTCTTAATTCCATACAGCCTTCCTCAGAAAAATTCTCTTTATCTTTTGGTCCAGAACCAGGGGTGAAAGTAACTTAAAATTTCTTACAGGTAATGTCCTATCACAACCTGTCCCCTGGGGGTGGGAGTGGGGCACTCAGGGCAGAGGCTGTGGGAGTTGTGGTGTGTTAGTACTTGTAAAAAAAGTGAAGTGTGGGGTGGAGTGTGGGGGTCTCAGGGCAGGGCCCTGGGGATGTGGGAGGAGATGCAGGAATTAGGGTTAGGGTGTGGGAGGGTCTCAGGGCTGAGGGTTGGGATGTAGGAGTCAGAGTTGGGAGTATACAGGGGTGGGCAATAATTTTCTGAGGGGAGGCCACTTAATGAATTTTGGTACGTGGTTGTGGGCCAGCTCCATCCTTGGAAGGGGCAGGGCTTGGGACTAGCCTCCCCCCAGAATTGTGTGGGGCTGCACGCTTTGAATTAAAGACCCAGCAAAAGGTTTGCAACTCCCTTCCCTGCCACTACTGTGTTGCCTGGCAGCCACCTGGGGTTTCTGCAGCTATTTAATGGGCTTGTCATTGAGCCCCTGTTGGGATAGCGCCATGACTGTGAGCCATTTAAATAGTATCTTGCTGTCTGGGCCAGTGCTTGGAAATTCAGCAGCACGGGCAGCAAGATATAACTAGAAAGTGGCCAGATACAGTCTGTGGTCTGTATGAAAGTGTTAGGTGGGCTGGATGCCCCTGGACCGCATCTTGCCCAGCCCTGGTGTATTAGTTCAGGGCAGAGGGTTGAGGTACAGCAGGTTTCAGGAGACTGGGGCTATGTCTACACTACAGAGGAGCATCCACACCTCAAGCATGTTTTTGCGCAAAATCATTGAAAGAACAGAGGGGTTTTGCGCAGTTGGTATTCTTCTTTCTACAAGGAAGAAGCCTTTTTGTGAAAGAGTTCGTGGACGGGGAACAGGGGCTTTTGCACAAGAAATGGCCTCCAGGAAAAAAAAACAAGTGCCCTGGTGGCCACGTCATCCAAGGTAATGGGAACTCTATAGGTCCTGTCTGATGGCCCCTCTTAAAGCTGCAGGCACCCTGGACAAGCCTTGTGGCAGGAAGCCAGCCTGAGAGCAGTACCCTTATCGTGCAGCTCTCTCTTCCACTGCCATTGCCACCCATGGCGGAGCCACAAGCCCCTTGATACTCCCCTGGCCCTTCCAGGGAGCAGCCTCAGGGGTCCTAGGACCCCCCAGGGGGACCAAAAGGTGTGCCCTGACCTGGTCAGGACCGGAGATTGAGGCCCTCCTCAAACTGTGGGGCAAGGTACCCGAGCCAAAAGGCGGAATGCCAAGATCTACTCTCGGATGGCCACATCCCTGGCAGAGTGAAGACACCTTGCTCGGACCATGGAGCAGTTCCGGAGCAAGGTAAAAGAGTTCCATCGGGGTATGTCAGGGCCACCAAGCACAGCGTGAACTCGGGCAGGACCCCACATCTGCCCCTACTATGCCAAGCTCCACCACATCCTGGGGGGGTGCGGAAATGTCTTCCCCACCCATTCTGGTGGATTCCAGGGTTGAGACCCCCGTCATAGTCCAGATGGAGGTCATCCCAGAGGAGGAGCAGGAGGACTAGGGTCAGTCCCAGCCAGAGGAGGAGAAGCGAGAGCAGGAGACAAGGACCATGACCCTGTCCCTCGAGCCAGTCACCGACAGCCAGGACGTCTCCCAGGCCTCCTCGACTCCTTGACTGTGCATGTCAATGAATGCCCCTTTGAAGAATTTCTGGACTGGGTACATGGTAATTGAGATATGCGGCCCCCATTTGTAAGAGCCTCTACTTACAGTAAGCAACCTCACATCAGGGTTGGATGGGCACACTCAATTTTAATGGATTAACTGATTTTTAAATTTTCTTTGCTGCCTTCAGGTGAGCATCGCCCCTGTCACACAGCCTGGAGCACCCCAGATGGATGGCAACACCTGTCACAGTGTTGTTCATGAGGTACTTAAACCATCCTTCCACCATCATTAAAGCATTCATGGTTGGAATAAGGCCCCGGATCCTTTTCCTTTCTCTGACTCTCCTCTGCTTTGGACTTGTAGGTGATCTATGAGATAGAGTTCAATGGCACCCATGGAATCCAGAGTGTCTCTGTCCAGTTTAAAGTGACCAATGTCTCTGGGAGCTCTCTGCAGCAGCGGTTCACACTGCACTTCTGGGTGAGTGTCCTGGGATCACATGGATCATTTCAAGATCTGAGCTTAGTGCTCTGACTTCATTTAAGTCTTTGAGTGAGGAGATTTGGTCAGTGGCATGAGAGGAACAGGGTCAGCTTCTCAGTCATATATCAGTCCTGTGTGGCATTATAGTCAGTGGTTTTGTCTCAGGTAAGAGGCCTTCAAAGAGTGCAAATTGTCTTCTGCAGACTTGGTGTCCTGCTCTAGCATGGTCCCTGGGGGAGGAAAGGGGAGATCAAGGTAAATGTTTTTGAGCCATGCATGTGATGTAAAGCGAGGTTAGGAAGCAATGTTTTATCTCACTTGTGCTGAGCTGAGCTGCTGGTGTTAGGAATTGTCCTGAAGGGTCTTTTCCCAACCCCTTGTATTGTAAGGCTAGAGGACAAAGCTGGGAAATATTAAATCTGTCTGTGAGTTAGTACTGGCGAGGGCCACTCTCATGCCAAGTGGCTGCAGTGTAACATGAGGTGTAGTGAGGTCATTTGATTCTGAACACTAGAAGCTTATTGAAGTAGTCCCCAAACCCTTTCCCAGTGAGGACAATGTGATAAGTGTGTGTTGAATTTGGGGCTGGGCTCAGTAACTCAAAACTTCAGGGCTGTGGAAGGGCAAAGGTGAGTTCTTCTTTTTAGTAGCCTCTGCATATTCCAATCATAAAGAGTGCTTTGATCAAAGCAGCCTGAACAGTATAATTCGACTAGTGCTTGTCTACTCCCCCCAAACTTCAGACTTCTTAGGGCAAGGGTTTAAATGGCACATGGTACTTCTTTGCCTCAGTGACTTCAGCTTTGACCAGCTGGATAGTTACCTTGTTGCTGTAGGATCCCTTTAGATCCTTAGTAGATAGGCAGATGTTTAGATTAGGTGGAACATAAGTTCACAGGGTTATATAAAGGATAACACAATGGCTCAGAAGGCTAAGAAGCCTGGATTCAAAAGATGCATCTGGTGCCCAGTAGTATTCCCAGCACTGAGCGCATATCCCAGATGCCTGATATGTTTGGCAGAAGAGCATTCTCCCTCTGAATGTCCACACTTCCTATCATTTACCACAAGGGCAAAGAGAGACAAAACTGGCTCCAGGAAGTACTGACACTGGCAGATACCTAATTCAAGCAGATACCTGATTCAGCCCCATCTCTGCCTCCTGCCAGGTCTGCAAGAATGAAGTGAAATTCAGCTTCTCACCCAGGGTTGCTATCCAAGGGAGTTCAGGATCTGAAAAATTGGTCAGGATCAGTGACAGACTGTTTCCAGAGCTGTCCCATTTCAGAGAGACTCAGCTACAGTACCAAGGAAAATTTTGCAGCCCTCATCAGTGTCACCCTTATTACAAAGAGCCAGCCTTAGAGAGAAGGACATACCAGGCCAGACTCTTATTATGGAGCCAGGCTCTGATTCAAGCTGTCAAAGAAGAGCTAGGAGCCATTTGTCTATGAATCTTACAAGATTGGATCTGAAGGAGCCAGTCATGAGGATGAGAGTTAATGAGCCAGTTAAGAGAATTGAGGAGGGTTTGTTAACTAGCACAGATTTACATAATATTACTGTTGAAGAAGTAAAGAGACAAAGATCTTGAGGCAATATCTTTTTTTGGACCAGCTTCTGTTGGTGAGAGACACAAGCTTTTGAGCTATCCAGAGCCTTTCCTCGGGTTTGGAAAAGGTACTCAAAGTTGAATATAAAATTGAATGGCTAGTTTAACGTAAGTAGTTAGTGTGTTTTCTAAGGGACCATCATCATCATCGTCCTTCATGCCCACTGACATATAGGGCAGCAACAAAGGTCCTCCACTTCTGTCTCTGGCCAGCCTCTCCATAATACCCCAAGTGTAATTCATGCTCTTCATTTCTACTTCAGCGGTCCGGCACCGTGTTGTCTTGAGTTGTCCTTGCTTCCGCTTCCCTTCAGGGGTCCAGTGCACCACAATCTTTGTGATGGAGCTTCCATCTTTCCTGAGCACGTGCCCAGTCCATCTCCAGTGTCTTTTCATAATGATGGTAACCATGTCATCTTGTTTACATCGCGGAAGCAGGTCCTGATTTGAAATTATTCTTGGCCAAAAAATACAGAGAATCCTCCAAAGATTTCTGGTGTGAAAAGTTGACAATTTATTGAGGTCATACTCTGTCATCCGCCAGCATTCTGATCCATATAATAGTGTTGATAAAATACAGTTCTGGTAAAACTTCAGTTTGGTATGGATGTTGTATTGTGATGGCTTCCATACAGCATTCAGACTCATGAAGAAATTTCTGCCTTTACTGAGTCTGCTCTGGATATCACTTCTGATGCCTCTGTGTTGCCTGATAATACTACCCAAGTATGTAAAGCTCTCTGTGGGTATGTCTACACTAGTCCCCTAGTTCGAACTAGGGAGGCTAATGTAGGCATTCGAAGTTGCAAACGAAGCCCGCGATTTAAATATCCCGGGCTTTATTTGCATCTTCCCGTCCGGGCGCCATTTTTAAATCTCCCTAGTCCGAACTAACTGTCAAATGTTAACTCGAACTAAGTCCTTAGTTTGAGTTTACTGTTTCACCTCATTCCATGAGGCCTAGACCCTGCAAGCAGCCACACCATTCAGCTTCCAGGTCCAGCAAGAAGGTAAGTGCTGCTGCATGACTCTGGGAAGGAGATGGGTGGGCTTAGAATGTTTTGTGCCCAGCGGCGTAGGCGCACACCTTAGAGGGAACACTGCTCTGCATAGTCATACTCCCTACCTTTCTTTCCCCACTGCTTCAGAGCCCTACTTACCAAAGGTCTTATGGTCATGGGGGAAGAACTGAGGCAGTGGGAGAGACCCTTTACAATTCTTTTCCTGGAATGTCTGGAGCTTAGAAAGGGGAGTGGGGCAAGGGACGTGTGTGGCTGCTCCAGTGGCTACTGCTAGTAGAATTTTACATTAAGGCTGCACAATTTGGAGTATTCTAATGAGTTGAATATGTAGCACCCATTTCAAAGAAACTGGGTTATAGATAAGTAACTTTGTTTCTGTAGAACCACCTAACCCGCTATGGAGACAGTGTAACATGGATCATAAATATGACCATAAAATCCATGAGGCCATAGTACCCTTTGTTGCAGACAAATCTTAGGTTGTGGGAGGCTGATGTTTTAAGAACTATCTCTAGGGCAGCACTACTCAACATGTGGCCCGGCATGTGGCCCGTGGTGCGGTTTGGATTTACACGGACTCAACACGCAGCTCGTGCGTGGGATCCTTTGAACATGGCCACCACTTGGAACATGCTCCACAACAGCGAGGCATCTCCCAGGCAGGGTGAGCATTTGAAAGATGCAAGCAGGCAGGCTGGCTGGAATAGACGAGAACAGGGTGTCAGTGTTTCTAGCCCCCAGGGAGGAGATGCCAGGAGTGCCAGGGCATTGTCTGAAAGAAGCTATTTGCATATATATGCAACCACACTTAAGTTGCGGCCCTCGGCATGTGCTGTGAGTATCATTGTGGCCCCCGGGGCTTCCAAAGTTGAGTAGCCCTGTTCTAGGGCATGGGTACTCAAGTTTCAGGGCAGGCTGCAGTTTGGCTTGCCAACTGCCGTGTTGTAGAGGTACTGGGTAAGTATGGAAGAGGATTCTGAGACAGACCAAGGTTTTATTTTTAATGAGATTTTTAATAGGGTGATTTTTAAAAAAGCTTTAGTTACACTGAGGGTGCGTTTTTTGAGCCCTGCCATAAGTAGGCTTGACTTCCTTGTCTGAAAATGAGTTTTCCTGCTTATCCCATGACTGAATTTGATCAGCTATGTCTGATCAACCTGGTGTGACTTCTGTTTGTAACATTTTCTTTCCTTCTCTTCTGCTTGCTTCTCTGCAGAGTGGGACTTCTTTGTACACCTTACCAAGAAGTGGAAACCCTGGCTATATCATTGGGGCACCACTCTTATCTCTAAACAGTGGTGCCAGGCAGCATGTATCCTTTCTGGTGTTAGACTGTATCTGTCTCCATCATCTTATAGTGTGGCTATACTATTAACTGGGGAAGCATCATATGAATCTCATGTTGCAACCTTTGTCTATCAGAACCTTGTCATTGCGAATAGTAGGGAAACACCATCCTTAAGCTCATCCATAAGGCTATCAGCCTCTCCCTGATCAACTCCCTCCTAAAGACCCACATGTACCATGATTCCTTCAAGAAATTAAGAGGCTTATTATAGCAATGTTTTGAGTAGTAAGGAATATCTATGTAGTTAGCACAGTGCCTGTTTGGTTTTTTGGGTATCTGCCAAGAGAAAGCCTTGTTCCACATGGCTTTCCTATATCCTGTGTCCATTTCTCTGTATGTTTCTTCAGAGCAAGGACCATGTTTGAGAAGCTTTGAAAAGAAAATTGTGGGCATTACTGGAAACAAATAATTGATAATAATATTGAAGGTGTCTTGACCATGACTGGATTAGAAGCCTGTCAGAATTAAGGAGACTTTTGGGTGTAACTTTGTTGAGGGTGTCATTGGCATGTTTGGGTGGGTATTTCTTTGGTTGGAGGCTAAGTTGGTTGTGGTGGATTAAGTACATATACTACAATAACTGGCACTGTTGGTAGGAGATTACTACTACTAACATAAGAACATAAGACTGGCCATACTGGGTCAGACCAAAGGTCCATCCAGCCCAGTACCCTGTCTGCCGACAGTGGCCAATGCCAGGTGTCCCAGAGGTAGTGAATTGAATGGGTAATGATCAAGCGATCTCTCTCCTGCCATCCATCTCCACCCTCTGACAGACAGAGGATAGGGACATCATTCCTTACCCATACTGGCTAATGGACTTAACCTCCATGAATTTATCTAGTTCTCTTTTATCTAGTCCTGTTATAGTCCTAGCCTTCACAACCTCCTCAGGCAAGGAGTTCCACAGATGGACTATGCGCTGTGTGAAGAAGAACTTCCTTTTATTTGTTTTAAACCTGCTGCCCATTAGTTTCATTTGGTGGCCCCTAGTTCTTATATTATGGGAACAAGTAAATAGCTTTTCCTTATTCACTTTCTCCACACCACTCATGATTTGATATACCTCTACCATATCCCCCCTTAGTCTTCTCTTTTCCAAGCTGAAAAGTCCCAGTCTCTTTAATCTCTCCTCATATGGGACCAGCTCCAAACCGCTAAGCATTTTAGTTGCCCTTCTCTGAACCTTTTCTAATGCCAGTATATCTTTTTTGAGATGAGGAGACCACATCTGTACACAGTATTAAAGATGTGGGCATACCATGGATTTATATAAGGGCAATACAATATTCTCCGTCTTATTCTCTATCCCTTTTTTAATGATTCCTAACATCCTGTTTGCTTTTTTGACTGTTTTTTTTACTGTCTTCAAGAACTAGCCACGATGACTCCAAGATCTCTTTCCTGATTAGATGTAGCTAAATTAACCCCCATCATATTATATGTATAGTTGGGATTATTTTTTTCAATTTGCATTACTTTACATTTATCCACATTAAATCCACATAATGAAAGCTTGATATTGTTGAGGACTGGTTGGATAGCCCATGCTGTTTAACTTTCCTCTTATTTGGCTTCCTTACACATAGCTCCTTCCCTCAGGTGACTATCTTACAGAGCCAAGGTAATGGAATATGTTCACAGACTCTTAGGTACAAGGTACAGTTTGGAATGAATGTGAGGACAAGCTGCCATTTCAGGTAACAATTTTCATCATCCCTTCCTCCCCAATCCTTAGATAAGTTTGCAAGGTATGACTCTCCTGTCATTGCCATTCAGGTTTGCAGGGCTCAGGTTGTGCTGTGAAGCTCAGGTAGTATCTTCCTTGTAAATCCCCATATGGGGCTCAGGTAATCTCTCTCACACATGCTTGAAGGGCTTGAGGAATGCTGGCGACAAAGAACCTCAACAAGAGAGAGCCCTCCTAGAGCAACTAGAACACTATTAATTGTGGTGGTCTGTTGGGGAGGTTCTGAGGTGCCAGTTCTAGGCACGTGTTTCATAGAACAATACATGAATGAAGGGCTTGGATTTGAAGACTAGAATTATCATTACTCCTGAAAGGAATAAATTTTTATTATTTAATATCAATAAAGACCAATTTTGTACCTCTTACACACAAACTGATTACAAATATTTTCATTAATAATAATGGACATTTATAGAGAGGCAAAGTAAAAACAAAAGTGGTACTTAACAGTTTGATTTGAAGCTATTTACTTTATATGTTTTGATATGTGACTTTGACAATGTGTTTTAATAGTTATAAAGTTTGAAAATTTTGAATCTCAATATCTGAAGTCATTGTCCAACCAGAACCCCATAATTTTCTGCAAGTGTCCAAATTTAAATGGAGAAAATTGAGAAAAAAATGCTTGTAACTAAATGCTTGTAACTTCAGAGAGAATGACCAGATCAAGCCAAACATCAAGTGATCTGTCCTGTGTTCAATCCCAACATCTGGCATTCAGAGATTTAGGAATACCAAGAGCATGGGACTGCATCTCTGCCCATCTTGGATAATAGCCATTAATGGACCGATCCTCCATGATCTTATTTAATTCTTTTTTGAACCCAGTTATACTTCTGGCCTTTAGCACATCCTGTAACAACATGTTCCACAGACTGACTGTGCATTGTGTAAAGAAATACTTCTTTAAGTTTTAAACCTACTGCCTATTAATTTCATTGAGTGACACTGGTTCTTGTGTCATGTGAAGGTGTAACTCACACTTCCCTATTCACTTTGGCTATGTCTAGACTGCAGAGTTTTTCCGGGACACTGGAGGCATCCTGGAAAAGCTCTGCCACATCCAAGGAACGTGTCCGCTTTTCCGAAAAAAAGTCAGAAAAGCAGACACGTTTTTCAGCATCCTGTAATCTGCATTTTACGAGGAAGAAGGGATGTTCCAAAAGAGGGTTTTTTCTGAAATTTGGCCCCGTGTAGACAGGCCAAATTTCAGAAAAGCCTCTTTCGGAAGTAAATAAAAAAAAGATACACAATTTGCGTACCACAAATTGCGTTTCTTTTTCCGATATATCTTTGTAGTGTATACATAGCCTTTCTCCACATCATTCATGATTTGATAGTCCTCTTATCATATCTTCCCTCTTAGTCGTATCTTTTTCAAGCTTTTTAATTTGTCTTCATAAGGAAGGTGCTAAGTACCTTTTGTAATTTTTGATACCCTTCTCTGTATTTTTTCATTTCTAATGTATCTTTTTATGAGACAGGGTGACCAGAATTGCAGTATTCACAGTGTGATTGTACCATGGATTTAGATAGTGGCATTATGATATTTTTTCCCTTATTACGTAGTCCATTCCTAACAGGTCTTAGCATGCTATCCATGATGATTCCAAAATCTCTTTCTCTCTCTCTTTTCTTCTTTTAGGCTGTGTCCAGACTCAGGGTTTTTTTCGAAAAAAGTAGCCTTTTTTCAAAAAAACTTCACCTGCGTCTAGACTGCAGCCGCATTCTTTCGAAATTAAATCGAAAGAACGCGGTTTTTCTTTCGACGGCGGTAAACCTCATTGCATGAGGAAGAACGCCTTTTTTCGAAAGTGCTCTTTCGAAAAAAGGCGTTCTTGAATGCCAACAGGGCTTTTTAGAAAGAGAGCATCCAGACTCACTCGCTGCTTTCTTTCGAAAAAGCGGCTTGCTTTTTCAAAAGTACTGCTTGCAGTCTAGATGCTCTTTTTCGAAAGAGGCTTTTTCGAAAGATACTTTTGAAAGAGGCTTTTTCGAAAGATACTTTCGAAAAAGCCTCTTTCGAAAGAGGCTTGCAGTCTAGACATAGCCTTAGTGTTAACATCTAATTCAGACCACATCATTTTGTATCTATAGTTTGGATTATTCTCCCAGTGTGCATTACTTTGCATTTATTAACACTGAATTTCATGTCATATTGTTGTCCAATTACCCAGTTTTGTGAGATCCCTTTTTAACTCTTTGCAGTTTGCTTTGGACTTCACTACCTTATGTAATTTTATATCATTGGCAAATTGGTCAGCTCACAGTTTACCCCTTTCTCCAGATCATTTATGAGTATTTTGAACAGCACTAGTCCCAGTACAAATTATTGGGAGATATCATTATATATCTGTCTCCATTCTGAAAACTGAGCATTTATTCTATCCCTTTGTTTCCTGTCTTTTAAGTTACTGATTGTCGAAGCAAACGCCTCACTCAGTTTACGCGGCTAAACAGACAGTTTTATTGGCCAATAAAAGCAAAGTGAGCCAAACGTGGTCCCAGCAAAGTCGGGCCCAGTAAGGCTGGCTAATACAATCAATCCTAGTATTTTATACCCTTAACCAAACAAGTCTGATGTCAGGGCAAGAAATCAAAGCGAACTTCAAAGAGGAATTATTATCAGCAGAGAAAGAAACAGGTTTAGAGGGAGTTTGAGCTTCAGCTCAAAAATAGTTCAACAACACATTCCAACAGCGCATCCCTCTGGTCTCTCCCCACCTCGGTGAAGGCCAGTTCACTCCCGCGTGCAGACACAAGAAACTGAAATGGCTTTTGTTATACAGAATGGCTTCTAGCTAAATATGAAATGGTATCTACAACTCCCCCCTTTTAGCCTTTTAAAGGCTAACTTTGAAGCCATTTCATGCTTTTATTTTCATCAAAGCTTTTATATACATTTCTTGTTCTTTTCTTGCTCATCATATTTTAACATAATTACTTCTACATTCCCTTTAGTAAGGGTCTGTCCCTTGTTTTCTAGAATACAAGAAATACAGCATTTGATTAGCAAGAAACAAAAATAGGCACAAAAGAATATAGCTAATACTAAAACAATACCTTGCAAAATCCAAGTTCCCACATGTCTAAACCAGCCTCTCAACCAACCTCAGAGGGTCCAGCTTTTCTCTTGTCTTAGGCTTTCCACAGTTTTTTCAATCTCTGAGACATCTTCTTGTACTTCTTTGCTGGTGTCAGAAATATACCCACAGCATTCTCTTCTTACTAAGGCACAAACCCCGCCCTTACTAGCTAGGACATAGTCTAGGGCTATTTGGTTTTGGCTTTTTCTTACCCTGGCTCTTGAACCATTACATGTCCAGCAGTACTCTCCAACTGGGGTCAAGGCTAGGCAGATATACCCGGGGTTAGTAAACTTTTTATCCTGCTAAGTATCATTTGGCTTTGTTCACTAAACAGTGTGCCATTCATTTGAGTGTTGTTTAGTGGGACTGGAATCATTGGGATACCTCTTTCTGAATGTACAGGACTGTGAGCACATATCCAGCAACCTGACAAGATTAAGCATAAGCTTAACATGAATTGTTTGTCCAGCCTCATGCTGGCTGATCTTCAGGACTTCGTAGATTGCTTCACCTATTGCTGGCAGGTCTTTCTGGGCCGCAGCTGGTACCTTGGCCTCGGCCTCTTAGGATCGTCTGCTTCTGGGCCTGGATTGCCGGTACCAAGCCTGCGCTGATCTTCGTCTACTTCTGGACCTGGGTTTCTGGTACCAGGTCTGCGGTGATCCCCGTCTGCTTCTGGACCTGGGTCTCCGGTACCAGGTCTGCGGTGCTCTTTGTTGGGGCCAACTTCTGGGTTCCAGGGCAGTCTTCCACTGGTGAACTTTCACGCAAACCCAGTCTCCTGGTTGTAGTTTATGGCATGGCTCAGTCGGGGCCTCCTGGAAGGCGTCCTTAACCTGTGAATGATAAGACTGTACACACCTTATAAGTTCCTGACAATATTTGACTATGCTTCTTTTAACAAGTGTGGCATCAGCCAGGTCAATTTCTGGGCTGCTTAACAGTCTCATAGGTCGGCCACATGCAATCTCATGTGGACTGAGTCCAGTTTTCTGATTAGGAGTGGCTCTCATGCTCATTAGGGCAATCGGGAGTGCTACTATCTATGTTAAGCCAGAGTTCTCGCATATTTTAGCAAGTTTGTTCTTTAAAATCTCGTTACGTCTCTCTACTGCTCCTGCGCTTTCTGGGTGTCGCGGGCAGTGCAGTGCTTCTCTGATAGAGTAGTACTTTGCTAGTTTTGGAACAATTTGTCCAGTAAAGTGGGTACCTCTATCGCCGGAGATCACCAGGGGTATTCCTCATGATGGGATGTAATGATTTAGAAGTTTCTTTGCCACTGTGATGGCATCAGCTTTCCTGCAGGAATAAGCTTCTACTCATCTCAAAAACAGGCAAACAATAACCAGCACATTATTCAAAAGATTGACAGTTAAGCAATTGAATAAAGTCTATTTGTAAATTCAGAAATGGTCTTAAATGCAGAGGTCTGGTTGCCGGAACTGTCTTTACAGGTTTACCTATGTTGTGGGCTTGGCAGACAGGGCAAGCCAGACAGTGATCTTTGGCTGCTTGGGAGAATTTGGGAGCAAACCAATTTTGTTTTAAGGATTGCTACCATCCCCCCTTTGCCAACATGCGACAATCTATGGAGCACGAAGGCAAGGTGAAGTAGCAAGACCACTGGGGCAACAATGTGGCCATCAGAGCTGCACCACAAGTGGTCTGGGTGCAAGGTGCACCTTGCCAGTTTCCACTCCTGCTTTTCCGATTCTGGGGCTTGGTCTTGCAGGAGGGCCAGTTCTGAAAGAGACGGCGTAGGAGCTGGCGATGGTAGGAGAGAAGGGAAAAACAGCAGGTAGAGGAGCAGATTTCACTACATTCTAGACAGTACAAACTGCATAGCCTGCTACTAAAATTCTGCTAGAATTATAAAAGCAAAAAACCATCTATGTAAAGCACAAAGTTAAGATTATTCAAGGGACTTAAATTATTCTTTCATTAAAACAACAATATTGTACACACAACAATGTTAGAAATACATATATCAAAATTAAGACACACACAAGACAAATCTGGACAGAACACAGAACACAAACTTATTATGTCATGACACAGAACCATGGGGGTTTTTTTCAGTTAATTTTCAGATGATATTAGCGCTTCTTGATGATCTGAAAGACAAAGAAAACATTTCTACCCACATTGGGGTGGTGCATTATATTTTAGAACACTTTTTCTTTACAGATTTTTGCTACTTTTTGATCAGCCTGCTGTTACCCAATGGTATGCTTTTATTTTGAACACTAGCTTCAGAGGGTTTGAGTATATTACTTCATTGTTTAATTATTAAGTTAAAGGGGCCATGCCTCAGTTTCTCTCTTGTACTGCAGACCAGGCTTTTTTTTTTTTTTTTTTTAACTGCTACAGAAACTCTTAGAACAAGGTGCTTGCTAGTTACTATTCCAGCAAGCAAAAAGGTTTTCTTTTCCTGAAAAGAATCACATGTAATGTTACAGACTTACTTATGGGGGACAGTGCTCCCCCCCTTCCAGAACAGCCAGGCAGTTTGCAGACACACACAACCTTGGATTTGAAAGCAAGCCAAAGGTGCTATCAGCTCAGCCTTGAACAGAAACACTGTGAAGTTTCTGGGCTTGGATTTTTTTTTTAAACAATAATTAGGTTCCTTGGAAGACACATTTAACCTTTAGGGTGCAGGTTTTACAAACTTACAATGTATAGATTCTATTCTTTTATGCGGTTAACCAATTAAGCTTCAGTAGAATTCTTTATTTTCTCTTTAATAGATTTAACAAAGTGTCTGTAGCCAAATGTTTAACTTGACTGTTTCATTGCTAAGATGATTAAAAGAGGCTGCAAGAAACAAGGAGTCATTTCTTAAAGCAGGTTTTTTTATTTTTTTTCCCTCCCCCTTAGGATTTGGAGGAACACTTTCCTTAAACTGTTAAACTTATTTTAAAGTTTGTGTTTTGCTTTGGATCGGGCAAGTTTGTTACAGGAGCCCGTGTTTTCAAAGGGAAGAGCTAATTCCTTTCAGTTATTTTTCAGGTTTCCTCTCTACCTGTGTATGCGTTATAAAGAGGGATAGAGGGGTGATGTTGTGCCAGATTTTCCCCCCAAGCTTGGTTGATATGGGTGTGCCAACTGAGAAATCTCTTTTCTTTTTTTTTTTCCACTTCTTGTGCATTATTTTGGCACAGAGGTGCTGCAGCAACTTTTAAGTTACCTATCTTACTGCAGGGCAGATTTTTGCCTTTCTGAGCTTCACTTTTATCCCTCAGGGCTTTAATTTTTCTTCTTTTCAAATTTGTTAAAAGCTTACAGGTCCTTGGACCATTATGCACATACATGCAGTACACAGGGGTGCCTTTCAGCAGAGTGGGGGGGTGTTTAGACTAATCCCCACTTAAACTAACTTTACACACTCCAAAGAAAGAGTCTGCCGGGTCTAGAGAGTCAGACCTTAGTAGCTCATGAAATAAGGGGAGTCGTCACTCCCTCACATATCCGCTGAGTCTCGAGGTTCAGCTGACCCCCCACCTCCTTGCGTTCAGGGCTCCCTCGTGGGAGAGCCCTGGTGCAGCTGGGATCAGCTCAAGTCTCAGACCTATGCAGCAGCATTCATTCTTCACTCATTACATTCATACTCATTTTCCATACAATTTATTTTTTTCCTTTTTCACATTTTTCCTACAGTTTCCACATTTAGATGCATCTTTATTTATTGTCCAGTTCCCATGGGTTTCTATTAAGTGACGCTGCCCTAAGACACCCGGCACTTAATATCAGATTTCATTAGGACTCTATACCAGAAGGCACTTATCATAAAGGCACTGGAATTCCTGTAGACTGACCTACCCCCATTTTCTGCGCGCGCTTAATTCTGTAAGGCACCGAACTAAAGTCCGCCTGCTTACACCATATTCTGCAAGTCACCGAATCAGGATCCGCCTGCTCGCTCTGCGAGTCACCGAATCAGGATCCGCCTGCTTGCTCTGCGAGTCACTGAATCAGGATCCGCCTGCTCGCTCTGCGAGTCACCGAATCAAGAATTCACCTGCTCGCATTGGTCCCCCCCCTTTTTGTTGCGAGGCACTGGATTCAAGGTCCACCTGGCTCGCAGGGGTTTCCGGCACCTGCCCCAGCCCGGCAGAACACCACGTCCTGGCGCCTGGAGACAGCCTGGCGGAATGGGGCACTATGGCCTGGGGTTAGCCTCAGAGGTCAGTACTACGCCCACAAATAACAGAGAGAGACAACAAAGCTTCCCCACAGTTCCGTGTGCCGAGAGAGAGTAATGGCACCACACCAGCTTTTAGCGTCCGAACACAGAGGGTCCAGCGCATGGCTGCCTCACTAGAGACACCGGTGTGCCCTTTTGGAACTGTGACACATAAGACAGGCCTAATAGACAAAGACAGACACAGACAGACAAAAATGTTAGCCGCTCCACAAAATTGAATTCCGTAGCTCCCCTTACCCTGATGGCTGGCTGTCACTCCAAATCCTAAGCCCTCAACAGGAGATTTCGTAACAGGTATCTCCTTACCTTTTATTGAGCGCTCTGAGAGGTTTGGAAGTGGAGTGCCGGTCCATCCATACGGGCAAGTGGCGCGTTAGGAATCTCGGTGGAACCTCCAAATTGTCGAAGCAAACGCCTCACTCAGTTTACGCGGCTAAACAGACAGTTTTATTGGCCAGTAAAAGCAAAGTGAGCCAAACGTGGTCCCAGCAAAGTCGGGCCCAGTAAGGCTGGCTAATACAATCAATCCTAGTATTTTATACCCTTAACCAAACAAGTCTGACGTCAGGGCAAGAAATCAAAGCGAACTTCAAAGAGGAATTATTATCAGCAGAGAAAGAAACAGGTTTAGAGGGAGTTTGAGCTTCAGCTCAAAAATAGTTCAACAACACATTCCAACAGCGCATCCCTCTGGTCTCTCCCCACCTCGGTGAAGGCCAGTTCACTCCCGCGTGCAGACACAAGAAACTGAAATAGCTTTTGTTATACAGAATGGCTTCTAGCTAAATATGAAATGGTATCTACATGATCCATGAGAGGACCTTTCTCCTTATCCCATGACAGCTTACTTTCCTTAAAAGCCTTTGTGATGGACCTTGTCAAAAGCTTTCTGCTTCTACTGGATCACTCTTACCCACATGCTTGTTGATCTCCTAAGATAATTCTAATAGATGAGTGAGGGATGCTTTACTGTACAAAAGCCATGTTGACTCTTCCCTAACATTTTATGTGTCTGATAATTCTGTTGTTTACTAATAGTTTCAATCACTATGCCTAGCACTGAATTTCAGCTCACTGACCTATAAGTGCCAGGATCACCTATGAAGACTTTTTAAGAAATTGGTGTCATGTTAGCTATCCTCTAGTCATCTGCTACAAATGTTGATTTAATGATAGGTTACATACCACACTTTGTAGTTCTGCAATTTCATATCTCAATTCCTTTAAAACTCTTTGGTGAATAAGTCTGGTACTAATGATTTATTATTGTTTAACTTGTCAGTTTGTTCTGAATCCTCTTCTGTTGACACCTCAATCTGGGACAGTCCCTCAGATTTCTCACCTAAAAAGAATGGCTCAAGTGTGAGAATCTCCCTTGCATCTTCTTAGTTGTAATTCACTTAGTTTCTCTGCAGTGACCTTGTCTTTTTGGAGTATTCCTTTAGCACTTTGATTGTCAAGTGACAGGATTCCTGCTCCTGGCTGGTGTATGTGTATGTGTATGTATATATGTGTGTATAAAAAGAAAGCCTGATTATAATTAAATACTATTGGAAGTTATAACCCAACTCCATGACTTACAGGGTCAATAATTCAATTCGTTCTCTTCCTGGTGATAGTAGAGAGATCCTTCTTCCCTAACAAACAAAAACCCCAAGGGTGACAGGAGATCTGAGGTACTCTGTCAATCTCCTCAACATGCAGCACATCTTTGTCAGTGATTTGTGCACTTTTCTTCTCCCTTCTACTTTTTTTGAAGACATGAGGTGAATCCATACAGAATTGAACACTAATATTTCCAAAATTATTTCATGCAGGCATTACCAAAGTAGTAGACACCTTGAAATGAAATCATTACTGCAGAAAAAATGCCCTATATTAAAAACTGGTTTCTTCTCTGCTCCAAAGGACTTAGACTACTAAAGATGTTCTGTCTCATTTCCAGCATACTACAAACAATGATGGATGGAAGCTGTAGCTACTTGCAGGAGAAGCTATATCAGGCCCTCGAAGGGGTGAGCAGCCCACAGGCTCTGGCCATAACTGGCAGTGCTCAGCCAACCCAGACGGATCAGTGGACCAGTATCCTTATGTGGAATTGCAGCATGCAGGTAATAAGAATGAAGAGCCAATTCTGAACCCTACTCTTTCTTCTCTGAGCTCGGCATCCAAGATGAATAGCTTTGAGGACTGTGAGAGGGGGAGAAAATCTCAGACCAAGCCCACAGTGTGGGGAAAGGTCAGCTGAAGGTACGGAGTTCCAACTATGTAAAAATGTAGCTGGAGTCAACGTACCTTAAGCCAAGCTTTGGTGCCTTTCTCACAGCAAGAGGCGATGGGAGAGGCTCCCATTGACCTCTCTTACTCTTCATGAGTACTGGCATCAACTGGGGCACCCTCACCATTCAATTTAGTGGGCTTTACTAGGCCAGGTCTACTTTACACCCAAAACATCAGTGTAAGGTCTGCAACTCAGTCTACATAAATAACATAAGCTGAGCTTGGTGCCGTCTCCACAGCGAGTGGTTGACTGGAGAAATGCTCCGGTCAACTTCCCTTACTCCTTGCAACAGCTCTTTACTAGACCTGCTAAATCGAACCCCGGAAGATTGATCCCCAGAGTATCGATCTTCCAGTAAGTGGAAACGTGACCCTCGACCCGCTAAATCTAATGTTGGAAGATCAACTGCCACAGTGTTGATCTTCCTGCAAAGGGAGACATGGCCAAAGTTTGTTGTTCTTTGTTAGTACTGGAGTCAAAGAGGGCACATACAGACTATCTGTGTGTCAGGACTACTGACCCAGTTCAGGGGCCCTAATGCATACAAACAGATGTTGTTAGTCCATGCACATGCTATTCAGAGGCTCCTCTTTGAGTAGGTGTCATGGCTCAATTCCCCAACCTAACACGTCGAATGTAGAGATGGGGGCCAGCTAGCAGAATAAACTAAGAACCTGCCTCTGTACGTTCCCAGAAACAAACTTGTCTGGTCTCAGTCTCTCTGAGATCCAAAAGGAAATGCTACCACCACCCAAGTGAGTTAAAAGAAAAATATAAAATAAACCCTTTTCCAGGGAAGAGATCACTTGGGAATCCCCTTCCTAAGGCAAAGCTCTCCCTGCTCCCCCCCCCCCCAACCTTTGTTTTGCTTGGAGTTGGTGAAAACAAATACAGGGAATCCACAGACAACAATGGGCTCTGCTCCTCCAGGATAATCAGGCACATAGGTGAAGCTGATTAACTATTAGAATAACGTAGAAGTAATAAGTAGTCCTGTGACACCTTAGACACTAGATTAGGTAGAAATATGGTCGGTTCTCCATTACTTGACATCATTAATAAAGACGGGATATCTTTCTAAAATATATGACCTAGTTCAACGAGAAAATTTTGCTTGATGCTAAAATTACTGGGTGAGGTTTTGTAACCTTTGTTATGCAGGAGGTCAGAATATATTATCTTAATGTCTCGTTTGCCTTAAAATCTATGAAAACGTATGAGTTCCCCTTTTCTTCTCAGGCTGCGAATTGTGCCTCCTGCTGTATGATTCCTGTGTCTTTGAAGATCCAGGTATTGTGGGCTAAGGTGGGCCTTCAGTCCAACCCACAAACTCAAGTGCTGGGAGCACGGTACTGGTATCAGTGTCAGTCTCTGAAGGTATAGCCTCATTATCATTCACCTCCACCCCCCAAAGCCATAACATAGGGCATATGGGTTATATAAAGTCTGAGGGATCTTTCGTATAATTCTGGTATTGATAGGTTGGAGTTCATTGGATCTTACCATTTGTCCGTGTAGCCTGACAATGGCACGTATGTAATATTTCCACAGAAGAAGGTAGACTAAATCTCCATAATGTAGGAAAGAGTGACAGCTCTGATTGGGCGATAGACTCTGCGATGAGGTCAGAAATGAGGTGCTCAGGGTCCAGGAGGGCGCTCTGGGTTGGAGCAGGGGTTGGAATGTGGGAAGGGGGAGGGCTCCAGTTGCGGGTATGGTTGGGGATAAGACAGTCGGGGTTCAGGAGAAGGATCCAAACTGGGTCTGAGGGATTCATAGTATAGAAGAGGAATCAAGGCTGGGGCAGGTGGCAGGTTCATGGACGGTGTGGGGCTCAGGGGTGCAGGCTGTGGACTGTGCTTACCTCCCCATGCAGCTCCTGAAAGTTGCAGCATGTCCCCCTTCTGGCTGGCTCCTGTGTGAAGGTGTGACGAGATGGCTCTGTTCACTGCTTCCCTCCCCCTGTCCACAGGTGCTGTCCCTGAAATTCCCATTGGCTGCAGTTCCCAGCCAATGGGAGCTGTGAGGGAAGTGCTTGGGGGTGGGAGCAGCACACAGAACCCTCTGCTGGCTCTTATGTATAGCAACGAGCCAGAAGAGGGACATACTGCTGCTTCCAGGAGCCACGCAAAGCAGGGCAAGTCCCAGATCCTGATCTGCAGCAGGAGCTTGAGGGCCAGATTAAAATGGCTGGTGGGCTAGATGTGGCCTGCAGGCTGTAATTTGCCCCTCTCTGTTTTACAACCTTCCTGTGCAATTTATTCTAGTGCTTAACTGTCCTGACAGGAAGTTATTCCTGATGTCCAATCTACACCTCTGTTGTTGGTTACGTGTTCTTTTCATTCCCTCTGGTACATCTGGCATTGGCCCCTGTCTGAAGACAGGATACTGAGTTAAATGGACCTTTGGTCTGGCCCTGTGTGTCCATTCTTATGTTTCCCAAGCTATGTCTACTCTACAGTGATCTATCGAAAAAAGGTATGCAAATTGCACTCCAGGATAGTTTTTTCGGAAGAGGCTTTTCCAAAATTTGGCCCGTGTACACTGGGCCAAATTTTGGAAAAGCCTCCTCATTCCAGAAAAGCCCTTCTTCCTCATTGGAGGAGGAAGAGGGTTAGGGTTAGGGATGCGGCGGAATTTTTTCGAGATACCTCCGGTATCCCAGAAAAACCCCGTAGTGTAGATACAGCCCCAGTGTGTTCTCAGAATTCCATCTGAGTGAACCCATCAGCTTACCTGTGTCCTTCCCAAATGTACATGAATCACTAGGAAAAAAGAAATTACACACACTATTTGTTTCCAGGTCTGTGCTCTATTATACCAAGGAGACTAAATCATTCCAGCTATCATCTTATATATTTCTTCCTATAACAGAGCATTCCAAAGGTCAACCTCTATAATCCCAAAGAATATTGAAACAGATCACATGTTGCATCCTCTTGCTATTAGATGGCTAGGGAATATCTCCCATTAAATATCAAGGCTAACTGCACTAGTATTCAAGTATTTTCTTCCACCTTTTTCAGACGTGTGCTACTACTAGACATCTGCAAAGTAGAGGTGTGGAGTAAACTACTGCCTTTTGTCGAGCACTGTGCCTTGGACTTAGCTGATCATATGACAGGTTTAAGAGAGAAGAAGAAGAATCTCTTTTTGACCAGTGCAGCTGGAATTCCTCATTCCTACTGTCCTGAAGGGATATTACTTGCCAGGCGCCTACAATGGGGCTCCACACTGATACACAGTAGAAGAAAATACAGTTATTTATTTACACTATAGTAATTGTGATTCTTCAAAAATGTTTGTCAGTGTGGATTTCATGACCTGCTCTTGGAATCCTTGATTACCAGGAGCTTCAAATTGTGAGAGAACGGAGAAAGGGTCATGGTTGCTTGGTTTTTGCACTCTCTCATGAACCTCAACAGACCCAGCAATTCCAAAAACATGTGGTTTTGCATGTATGAGGTGCATATGCGCCCTACAGTGGGAATCACACTGACAAAAATATCTAAGAAAACCACAGCTACTGTAGGCCAAGTAACTAATCTTCTCCTACACTTTTCTGTAAAGTGTCCCAGTTCTTCATTTTGAAGAGGGAAAGAAAAGGGACATACACACACATGGAAGTACTACATTTCTCCTCTCACGATAACTCTTCCCTGTGATATGCCTGACCACAATGTCAGAGTTCTCTTCACTTTGAAAATATGATAAATATGCAGAAGATGGTAGCAATAGCTGATGAAGACTGCTTGCTCTTTGGAGCCAGCCGGTCACTTTTGGCAGCCATTACTTCTGAAGAAACATCCCCTAGGTTGGAAGATGCATCTGTGGCTCTAGCCATGCTAAAGTGTTGATGTTTTCCTTTTCCTGCAGTCCCTCAGCATGACCATGGTGCCTTTGACAACCGTTGTTGCCTTCACTGACATGACAGAATGGCCAGAATCTCCACGTAGCCAGCCCAGCACATATTGGAAAGTCCCATTTGACTTCTTTTTTCCCTTCAAGGTAGCACTGAGTGGGGGGATAAGCTGTCAAGGAGACCTGGCTTGTGCTTTCCTGATGACTTTTATGCTTTTTAGCATTCTCAGTTTCTGAAGAGCATGAAGCCTGTTACTCTGATCCTCGTGGAACCATTTATACCCAGATAGTACCAGAAGACTCAGTGGTGCTCATGTTGGACAAGAGAGCAGAAAGAGCAGTCTCTGTGTAGAAAGAGGAAGGAAAGGGGTTTTATTCTGTCCCCTACAAGAAGGAAAAGTCCCTTCCAAGATGAGCGGTACAGAGGCAAGTACAACTCTCATTTCTAGTTTGCCTCCCCACTGGTGGGGAATCTGGAACTCACTTGTTCAGCTACCTATTCGAGAGAGCCAAATCTTTCCATGTGGAATTGTAATTCACACATTTTTAAATATGATGTAATTTATCCAATGATAGTTTCTGTATGAAACCATCATTGCTTAGTGACCGGCTTTAGAATGTATGTTTGTGTTAGGAAATCCGAATTAAGTAGTGAGCGGTACTATAATGACTTATCTACTATTCTCCTCTGGTCAGTTTCAAATAAACTGGCCCGGTACATCTGTGTCAATCTTTCTCTTATTTTTGTATTAGTTTCTTCAAATAAAATTGTCAATTAAACATTCACTAGTTTAAAAATGTGTTTTTTATTTGCAAGATGGGTGTAAAAGACCTAAGGAATTAAGGAATCCTTTGGGATTGCTGTCCTGGGAATTTTATGTTCTGGTGTCTTAACAGCTCTCCTTTCCAACCTCCCAGCTCCTCTCTAAGACCTATGGGCTCATGCCACACTCCTCTCCTGTGGTGGCATAGCACTCTTCCAAACTGGGACGTGCTAGTGCTCCAGGTCCATGCAGAGGTTGTACTGGCAATGACAGACATGGTGAATATTGGATGATGTACAGGAGATGGGCCATTATGAGCAGTCAGAGTTGGAGATTACGGTTAATTATTTCATAGATTTCAGGGCCATTCTCCTCTATTCCAGGCATGGCCCAACTATGGCTCACAAGCTGCATCTGGCACTTTTACTGTTAAAGTTCAGCTCCTGGGCTGAAGCTCTGAGCCCTGGCACATCCTGTGGGGCAGAAGCCAAGAGCCCCAGCGCTCCCCCACACCCTTCGAAGCTCAAACCCTAAGACACCCTCCCCCATCTGGTAGGTTGAGAATGTAGGTCCTCTGGGAAATACTTTAAAAGAATTTAAGACGTGAGCTACTGTCATGTTACTGAATTTGAGGGAAGCAGCCAGATCACTGCTGCACCGATAGGTGTTGGCCCCAAAAATGGTATAAAAGGGGGCCATGTGAGGTGTTGAATAGAAGCTTACTGTCTGCTAATCCTATGTACGCTGTTCATGTGATTGTATAATGCCTGTGTGTGAAATTATAAGCATGTACTTTGTATGGATACTGAATATTTCCCTGCATGTGGTTGAGCATTGGGCAGAGCCCAGCCTTTGGACATGCTAATTAGCGAGGCCCTGTGGGACAATGGTACTCAATGGGCCAAGGACACACCTAAAGAATGAGGGCTGACACCTGAGGGCTGCCTGCAGGGAATACAGGGATAGGCCACTGGCCAGGTGACCTGCTGCAGCCAAGAAGAGACCAGGAAGGATGTATAAAGAGTCCATGTGGTCGACTTCATCTTGCTCAGCACTTCATCCCAGAGGCAGCAGTGCAGGGATCGAAGGGCCGGAAAGAACTGTGGACTCATCCTGATCTAGGATGCACAACAAGGACTTTTAAGCCAGCAGCTGTAACATCTCTGCTAGAGCCTGCATCGAGAACTGGGAGAGTCGATGCATGTAATGTATGATACTTTAGCAACCTTACTCTCATGCTTTTCTTTCTTATGGTAATAAACCTTTAGATGGTAGATTCTAAAGGATTGGCCCAGCGTGATTTGTGGGTGAGGTCCAGAGGATAAATTGACCAGGGATCTGTGGCTGGTTTCTTGGAACTGGACAGAACTTGTTCGGGGTAGGTGGGATTGGGTGCTAAGACCCCCTACCTGTGTATGAGGCCCAGGGCCATCTGGGGCACAGATATTGCTGGGGTGTCGGAGGGGTTTTGCTCGTGAGGCTTCAGGCAGGCTGCTGAAGTGTTCTGTGGGCCTGTTTGGAGAGGTCACCAGTCTGGGGGCTGTAAGGAGCCCCGAAGTTGAGCAGTTCGCCCTGAGCGGATGCCCTCAGCGGTGCCCAGACGCGGCCCGGTCTGTCACAGCTACTATGAGAATGAGAAGCTCGTGCACATTATATCGTTCTGTGTTCAGACTTTGTGCTGTGTGGGCCTTGTGTGCTCACAATCACCCTGTATTCCACAGAATACAGGCTCTTTTCTGTTCGCAAGTTGTATTTGAATAGTTTTATATTTGTGTTAATTCTAATTTTGTGGCTGACAATGACATTTTCAAAGTGTAAGAAACGAACATGAATCATAGAACACTAAAACTGGAAGGGCCCTTGAGAGGTCATCGAGTCTAGTCTCCTGCCCTCACGGCAGGACCCAATCCCATCTAGACCATCCCAGATAGATATCTAATTGAAAAAACAAAAATTTAAAACCAGAATAGAAGGAAGATTTTTGCAGTCACTGTTAATAAGGCACAGGGGTTTGCCACCCTTTTGCAAAGTGAGCAATCTGAAACATCACTACAATATAAAGCACAGTCACTTTTCATCTAAATACCCTCCTGAATCAGAATTAAGGATAAACAAAGCATTAAAATCAGTCCTAAATAGTCAGACACTACTTTTGGTGTTCAGTAAGGAAGCGGACACAAGGACTGAAGCTAGTTTTGTCATGTCATGGAATATCATTCATGCTAACAATCCACATTGTAATGGAGAATTTATTAAGAAGAATGTTACAGAAAACGTTGCAATTTTAGATCCAAGTAATGCAAAACTTTATTATTAAAGCAAATTCCAATTTTGTGCCTCATTACAGAGAGGTATATTGCCCAGGTCAATCATGATTTTGCAGGCAAGATGCAAAACGATCTAACGAAATCTCTAGCATTCAGCCTAGCTCTCAATGAATCCACAGATATACAAGCTAAAATATAACTAGTGATATTTGTTCACTATGTTTCCATGTACATAATGGTGAGAGAAGAAATGTTGGACAGTAGTGGAGTGGAGTGGCCACCCACCGACGTGGAGGAGGAGTAATCCCTCTGGCCACCATGTTGGGCTGAGGCCACCTGACCGGAAGCCAGGAGACAGGGCCAGAGCTTTAAAAACCCAGCCGGTGGACTCAGTCAGGGCTGGGCCTGCAGAGAGGCCAGAAGCTTGCTCAGGGCTCCCAGCCTGGGAGGCTGGGACTGAGGCCTGGCCAGAGCCGGGGCCAGAAGCCAATTACCTGTTCCCTGCCTGGGAGGCCAAGGCCTGGCCTGGCCCGCCTATGCTAGCAGACCCTGCAGAGGACCCCGAGGGCAAGCCTGATTCCGTGCCCCAGCCCCTGCCCAGGAACCGGGAGAAGCTGCTGCCGCTGCCAAGGCCAGAGGTGTGGCCCGAGACCCCGACAGAGCCTGATCCAGCAGACTGGCCCAGATGCCTGACCCAGCCTGCACCAGGAGACCGGCTGAGCTCCGCAGACCGGCAAGTCACAGAGGACTGGACAGGACCACCGGGACCTCAGTGGGATGAGACCCCCCCCCCCGATTCCCTGCCTATGCCGCTAGAAACTCAGGTATTGGCTGAGGGGGAGAAAGGAAGTGGCCCAGGGGTTAGTGGGGGCTGTTAAAGGCCCCAAGGCCGGCGCATTTCGGGCTAGAGCTCTGCTGAGCCCATAGCAGCCTGCACTGCTGCTCTTAGGAACCTGGGCCGGGGCACAGTGGAGTGGGGGGGCCTGTGCCCCCCCCCCCCCGCCACCCACCTACCAGGTGGCAATCTCCCCCTCGCCACTGCCACAGGCAATTAGCCTGCACCCCTTCTGAACAAGGAGCCCCCAAACTGTGTTGGTTTGCTTGCAGCCATGCCCTGAACCAAGGGCCTGGCCACTCCCTATAAACTAACTGTGTTTGTTGCTGCCATGCCGTGAACCAAGGGCCTGGCCTACCCATAAACTGACTGTGTTTGTTGCTGCCATGCCGTGAACCAAGGGCCTGGCCTACCCATAAACTGACTGTGTTTGTTATTGCCATCCCCTGAACCAGGGCCTGGCCTTTCTGTATAACCTGACTTTGCTTGTGTGTGGCCATGTCCTGAACCAGGGCCTGGCCTAGCTATAAACTGACTCTGGTATTGTTTGTTGCCACACCCCGAACCAGGGCCTGGACTAGACTTAAACTGACTCTGTGTTTGTCTGTGGCCACACCCTGAACCAGGGCTTGGCCTATCCCCAAAAGGGGACTGTGTGGACTTGCCATCCACCCTGAACCAGGGCTGGGTCTGTGTGTGTGTGTGTATATATATATATATATATAAAAGCAGACTTTGTCGTGTGCTGCCTGCCTGAAGGAAGGCTGAGCATAGATGTGGGGCATGGCTTAAAGGGACAGTGTAGTGGGGTGGAGTGGCCACCTACTGTCACGGAGGAGAAGGAACCCCTCCAGGAAGCCAAGCTGACTACATGGACTTAGTGGAACTAAAAGAAACAATTCAGTGTTCTTGTGAAGAATGCACTTGACAAAGCATTGACAAATGCCAGTGTACCACTGGATAAGCTTGTCAGTGTAGCAACAGATGGAGTACCTGCAGTGGTGGGGAGAAAAGTAGGTCTTTTCAGACTCTTGAAAAGTTATTCCAAATTTCTGTAATTTCTCCCTGTTCGTTGCATAATTTCTCCCTGTTCGTTGCATAATTCATCATGAACATATCATACCAGATACTTCGACTATGAAAATGTTACAAAAATGGTCTTAGAAATTGTGAATTTCTTCTACTCAAATGGGACGACTCATCAACAGCTGAGAAATTTTATTGAAGAGTTAGAACATGAAGACTGTTCTTGTTACTGAATTGTGAGATGGTTATCAACCACCAAGGTCTTAAATAGATTTGTAGAACTGTTGGAGCCTATCAGCGCTTTCCTTATTATAGATAGGACTTTTTCCTTATCTTCAATGGGAAGATGAGCAATGGATGTAGGATCTGATTTTTTTTTTTTTACTCATATTATGCAGCAGGCAATACAAGTCCAAGTTTGCAGATGAACTTGGCAATACAAAGGAAGGAGATTATTTCTGTCCTTACTCAGTGTTTAGCTTCCAGAACAAGTTAAAATTTCTGAAAAGAGACATAATGCCAAGAAACGTCAGTAACGTTCCCTTCCAGAACAAGTTAAAATTTCTGAAAAGAGACATAATGCCAAGAAACGTCAGTAACGTTCCCTTCCAGAACAAGTTAAAATTTCTGAAAAGAGACATAATGCCAAGAAACTTCAGTAACGTTCCCTATTTCAAAAGTAGGGTAAACACATTCTCTGAATAGAAGATCTAGAACCTAGGGACTACAGAAATAAATGACAGGTTCTATTTGATGGATATTCAGGTCAGATATGAAGACTTGTAGAAGTTGAGATCCTGGCTCTGCCTTTCTTATAAACCCTAGTGTGATCAACAATGGATGCTTGATTCCCAGAACCATGATTATCAAAACCAGTGGTATATCAGGTTAACACACACCACAACTAATGCAGTTACATGGCCAACATCAGGTCTGCTTGTTTTTTACTGCTCTAACCCAATGGATCAGGTACCCATTTTGTATTTTGGTGAACTGAAGGTTGCCTATTTGCTTAAGATCAAGTGAGACTCTAATCTGCACCTTGTAGGATTGTTGCTGAGTCCTTTAACCACTCAGCATGGTATGTTGTACTAATTGTCTATGCCCTCATTAAAAATTCATTGGAAAAACTTCATTCATGAAGAATTATAGTTCCTGAACTATACAGGTTAATTCCCTTAGTTTCACAGTTGTCTTTGCTCACTAGCCACAAATCTTACTTGCCACTAGGGACCCTGTGTGTTTAAGGTCTGGCCCCACACACAGCTGGAATGAGTGACTTAACCCTTCTCACTCAGCTGCCACTGATCCCTGGCCTACCCAGTCAAATAACTGTGTTGCTCTCATTTCAAAGGCCCTGCTAGAAATCAGACAGTTCCAGGGCATCTTATCCCAGACAATCAGCAACCAAAGCTAGATTCCAAAGCACAGCAAAAAAGCCCTGAGTCTTATCAAATTAGATAACAAGATACCAGCACAGAAAGTGATGGTTTCCAAGGCCTAGAAAACGGTAAGTGAAGGCAGTTCCTCAAAGGAATCCTCTAAGCACAAGTGAAGGAATGGTGACATTTAGCAAGTGTGGGATAATTTATGTGGAGTAACCTCAGTGAATGTAGGATAAGTGGCAAGTAATGCTAAAAGCAATAAGAGCAAATGTCGACTACCTGAGTCTCTGGATTTACTTAGTACTTCTCAATCTTAGCTATATCAGAGCTGATACTTCGGTATAATTTGCTTGACAGTTCATAGAATCATCGAATCATAGAATAATAGGACTGGAAGGGACCTTGAGAGGTCATCGAGTCCAGCCCCCCGCCCTCAAGGCAGGACCAAGCTCCATCTACACCATCCCTGACAGATGTCTATCTAACCTGTTCTTAAATATCTCCAAAGAGGGAGATTCCACCACCTCCCTTGGCAATTTATTCCAATATTTGACCACCCTGACAGTTAGGAATTTTTTCCTAATGTCCAATCTAAACCTCCCCTGCTGCACTTTAAGCCCATTACTCCTTGTCCTGTCCTCAGAAACCAAGAGGAACAAATTTTCTCCTTCCTCCTTGTGACACCCTTTTAGATATTTGAAAACCGCTATCATGTCCCCCCTTAATCTTCTTTTTTCCAAACTAAACAAGCCTAGTTCATGAAGCCTGGCTTCATAGGTCATGTTCTCTAGACCTTTAATCATTCTTGTCGCTCTTCTCTGTACCCTTTCCAATTTCTCCACATCTTTCTTGAAATGTGGCGCCCAGAACTGGACACAGTACTCCAGCTGAGGCCTAACTAGTGCAGAGAAGAGCAGCAGAATGACTTCACGAGTTTTGCTTACAACACCCCTGTTGATACAACCTAGAATCATATTTGCTTTTTTTGCAACAGCATCACATTGTTGACTCATATTCACCATGTGGTCCACTATGACCCCTAGATCCCTTTCCGCCATGCTCCTTCCTAGACAGTCGCTTTCCATCTTGTATGTATGGAACTGATTGTTCCTTCCTAAGTGGAGCACTTTGCATTTCTCTTTATTAAACCTCATCCTGTTTACCTCTGACCATTTCTCTAACTTGCTAAGGTCATTTTGAATTATGTCCCTATCCTCCAAAGAAGTTGCAACCCCATCCAGTTTGGTATCATCTGCAAACTTAATAAGCATACTCTCTATCCCAATATCTACATCATTGATGAAGATATTGAACAGTACGGGTCCCAAAACAGACCCTTGCAGAACTCCACTTGTTATCCCTTTCCAGCAGGATTTAGCACCGTTAACAACAACTCTCTGACTACGGTTATCCAGCCAATTATGCACCCACCTTATTGTGGCCCTATCTAAGTTATATTTGCCTAGTTTATCCATAAGAATATCATGTGAGACCGTATCAAATGCCTTACTAAAGTCTAGGTATATGACATCCACCGCTTCTCCCTTATCCACAAGGCTCGTTATCTTATCAAAGAAAGCTATCAGATTAGTTTGGCATGACTTGTTCTTCACAAACCCATGCTGGCTATTCCCTATCACTTTATTACCTTCCAAGTGCTTGCATATGATTTCCTTAATTACCTGCTCCATTATCTTCCCTGGGACAGACGTTAAACTGACCGGTCTGTAGTTTCCTGGGTTGTTCTTATTCCCCTTTTTATAGATGGGCACAATATTTGCCCTTTTCCAGTCTTCTGGAATCTCCCCTGTCTGCCATGATTTTAAAAAAATCATAGCTAAAGGCTCAGATACCTCCTCTATCAGCTCCTTAAGTATCCTGGGATGCATTTCATCAGGACCTGGTGACTTGCTGACATCTAACTTTCCTAAGTGATTTTTAACTTGTTCTTTGTGTATCCTATCTTCTAAACTTACCCTCTTTCTGCTTGTATTCACTACGTTAGGCACACCTCCAGACTTCTCGGTGAAGACCGAAACAAAGAAGTCATTGAGCATCTCCGCCATTTCCAAGTTTCCTGTTACTGCTTCTCCCTCCTCACTAAGCAGTGGGACTACCCTGTCCTTGGTCTTCCTCTTGCTTTTAATGTATTTATAAAAGGTCTTCTTGTTTCCCTTTATGCCTGTAGCTAGTTTGATCTCATTTTGTGCCTTTGCCTTTCTAATCTTGCCCCTGCATTCCCGTGTTGCTTGCCTATATTCTTCCTTTGTTATTTGTCCTAGTTTCCATTTTTTATATGACTCCTTTTTTTATTTTGAGATCATGCAAGATCTCCTTGTTAAGCCAAGCTGGTCTTTTGCCATATTTTCTATCTTTCCTACACAGCGGAATTGTTTGCTTTTGGGCCCTTAACAACGTCCCTTTGAAATACTTCCAACTCTCCTCAGTTGTTTTTCCCTTCAGTCTTGCTTCCCATGGGACCTTACCTACAAGTTCTCTGAGCTTATCAAAATCTGCCTTCCTGAAATCCATTACTTCAATTGTGCTGGTCTCCCTTCTACCTTTCCTTAAGATCATGAACTCTATTATTTCATGATCACTGTCCCCTATACTGTCTTCCACTTTCAAGTTCTCAACTAGTTCCTCCCTATTTGTTAAAACCAAATCCAGAACAGCTTCTCCTCTGGTAGCTTTTTCAACCTTCTGAAACAGAAAGTTGTCTCCAATGCAGTCCAGAAACTTATTGGATAGCCTGCGCCCCGCTGTGTTAGTTTCCTAACATATGTCTGGATAGTTGAAGTCCCCCATCACCACCAAATCTTGGGCTTTGGATAGTTTTGTTAATTGTTTAAAAAAGGCCTCATCCACCTCTTCCACCTGGCTAGGTGGCCTGTAGTAGACTCCTAGCATGATATCACCCTCGTTTTTTACCCCTTTTAGCTTAACCCAGAGACTCTCTACACAGCTATCTCCTACGTTCATCTCCACTTCAGTCCAAGTGTGTACATTTGTGACGGGGCAAGCGCCGCAGCGGCGCTTCCCCGCTGTGATGGGGCAGGCGCCGCTTCTGCGCTTCCCCGCACGGAGCCCGGAACCGGGGGGAGCGAAGCAGGGGCCATCCTCACGGCGCCACCGGGAGAGCAGGGTATCGGGGGAGATCCGGCTGAGCGAGGCCCGGGAGGCCGAGCCGAAGAACCGAAGACCGGCGGGCACCAGGACGCTCCGGCGCAACCGGATGATGTCACTGGGCGCGCCAGGGAGGCAGGACTAAAGGACGCGACCACGGACGTCAGGGGCGGGGCCCCCTTACGGCCCCAGCGGGGGATTCAAAAGGGCAGAATCTCCGGCCAGCAAGGGGGGAACGAGGCGACGGACAACCCCGCACCGGAACAGGAGGACTCCAGGGGACCTCGAGGTGTGAACCCGCGAAGGAGGCAGAGACCGGGGGGTAAGCTTATTCCCCAGCTGGGGAAACTCCCGGGGCTGAGCCGGGAAGAAGGGACCCAGGGCGGGGCCGTGGTCCCCGCGAGTGGAGGGTTTGGGGGAAACTCGTCCCCCTCCACTATCCAGGGACTACCGTCCCTGTCCTAGGGCCCTGGGTCGGGGCTCGGAGTGTGGGAGGGCCCGAGCCCCCTTCCCGGCCCCCTTCAGGCCTGTCGGAGCGTGGGCCGACAACGCATACGGTTGGGACCGCGAGCAGGCGGTCGAGCACGAGACTTAGGGCGTACACCCGAACTTGGGGTGGCCGCCCAAGACTTGGGAACACTCGGTGACAACATTTTTAATATACAAGGCAACCCCTCCTCCCTTTTTTCCCTGTCTGTCCTTGCTGAGCAAGCCGTACCCTTCCATACCAACATTCCAATCATGCGTCCCATCCCACCAGGTTTCTGTAATACCAATGATATCATAGTTGTATTTATTGGTTAGCAATTCCAGTTCTTCCTGCTTATTACCCATACTTCTTGCATTTGTATATAGGCATCTAAGATACTGATTTGATCTTGCCTCCCTGTTGTGCCCTGACCCTCCTTTCTCCTTGCCATTATAGGCCGTAGTCCCCCCCCCATTTCCAACCCATCTCCCAGTCCCGCACATTCAGCACTTACCTGTGGGCTTTGCTCACCTGTCCCTGTCGAACCTAGTTTAAAGCCCTCCTCACAAGGTTAGCCAGTCTGTGTCCAAACAAGGCCTTCCCGCTCCTGCCCTTCAGTAGTACACTGCAGTTGCTGTCAGCTGCCCCTCAGTGGCGTATAGTTGTCATAGTGGAGCACCCTTGAATCATGAATAATAACTAGAGGATAGCTGCATAAATACTTGAAAAATACAAGGTTAAATTGAACTCCAGCAGCACTAAGCTTGGGTATAGCTCTGTCGGGGCTTGGGAGAAGAGTGAAGGGGAAGAAAGAGTTGGATAGTCTGCTCCAGTGCCTTCAGAGGGCCCCTTCCATTCACCTGTGCTAATCTTTCAGTATACTCTGCAAGAGGCACATTTTCCATAGCAAACCCTCAGATGTCCTCTATCACTCGTATACCCATCACTCTTATAGATTCATTTCCCACTGTACTATTTTCACCTCAGGTGTCCCCTTTAGTCCTCATTGCCCTGCCTCCCTGTAATCATGGAGTGGGTGAGGTGAAAAGCAGTGAACTTTGATGTAGTCAAATCTACAAGGATAATGCCAGGAAAATGAATCCCAAAGTCCAAATGGGAGTGGGGTTGATTTACAGCTTTACAGCTGTTTGTGATATGACATGAAAGTAATCAGAACAATATAGTGTCCTGTCCCTGTCTATTAAGTCCTATGGTACATGGTATTGCAAATTCAGAACTCCATTACAGTCTACAGCCCCCCTGTTAACGGGCTGACTTTGTTCACCCACCCAACACCAAATCTGTTGGTGGTTGATGGAGCCCACAATAGGGGTAAGCAAACACAATACAAATTCACCCCTTACGACAAAGAATAGAAGACTTGACATTCTGGGCAGGAAATCATACTCTTCTGCATCCCTTCAGATAAGGATAGTGAACTATGCGGCACATACCATCATTTTGAAAAAATGAAAACCTTTATTAAGCAGTTGCCTAACAGCTGTAAATGTTCCTTCCAGTCCAGTATAGATGAAGGTGTCCTCATAGTGAAAACAACATTGCAAATGTCTCTCAACGCAGTGGACACTGCCTCACGTGCCTTGGCCATATCAGTGGTCATGCATCGTGTCTCCTGGCTGCACTTGTTGGGATTTCCTAGGGAAGTGCAGAACATGTTTGAAGATCTGCCTTTCAAGGAGTCAGAAGCTGTTTTCCACAGATGCTTCACTACACTCGCTCAAAGACTTGCAAGTGACATTAAAGACCATGGGCATGTATGTTCCCTAGCCCAAAAAGAAATTGAACCGGCTGTTCACGCCTCAGGGCACAGCATCATCCTCATACTCCTCCCAGAGAAGCTATAACCTTAGGAGGCAACAGAGGCAACAAAAATGTAGGCAGCCATAAGAACAACCTGCCACATCCCAGTCCTCCAGCAGCCAGCAGACATTTTGATCACCTGGTCGAGAGTTTGGCATCATTTCCAACAGCTGTTCAGTACCCGTTCAGTCTGCAGCCCTTTTATCATGCATGGGCCACCATCACAACAGACAGTTGGGCCTTGGAAGTCATAGCAGAAGGTCTCAGGATATCCTAGCTGATCTTTCCTCCCACCCAACCCCCTTCACCGTCCCTCTTTAGGAACCCCTCTCATGAGTCCCTGCTACAACACTAGATTCTCAGACTTCTCCAAATGGGGGGCAATAGAGACCATACCACCACATGACAGTAGAAAGGGTTTTTACTCACGATTTTTCCTCACCCCAAAGAAATCGGAGGATTGGCGACTCATCTTGGACTTGCACAGACTGAAAAAGTATCTTTAAAAAAACAATCAAAAAACCCTCCCACGATTCACCATCATAACTCTAGCAAAGATAGTTACAGCCCTAGAAAAAGGAAACTGGATGTCGTCCATCGACCTGCAGGATGCTTATTTTCACATAACAATTCAGCCTTCTCACAGAAAGCTCCTGAGAATCACATTAAAGGAGCAACATTATCAGTACTGTGTCCTACCATTCAGCACCTTGGCACCCAGAGTTTTATTCCAAGATTCTTGCCATAGCAGTTGTCCACCTATGAAAACTAGGCATAGTAATCTTTCCTTACTTAGACAATTGTCTGATTGTAGTGCCTATAGAACAAGATGTCATACAATCCACTATGAAGACAATCCAACTGTTCAGAACTCCGGGACATCAGATAAACACACACAAAAAGCTCATACCTTACTCCATCCCAGGAGTTGGAGATCATAGGCGCTGAATTGGACTGTGCACGTGCAAAGGTGTGACTACTGCTGCAGAGGTTCCAAACAAGGACCGTTATAAACAGCCTCACATTATCTGCCAAACAGTGCCTCTAGCTTCTCGTTCACATGTCTGCAACCACATATGTGATTGCTTATGCCAGGCTGCGCATGAGATATCTACAAACTTAGCTTCACACATGCTTGTATAAATGGTGCTTGTGAGGCAGCAAACAACTAAGCCCTACAAAGAAGGTCAGAAAATCCCTCATACGGTGGTTGCAGGCCACCAACCTCTGTTGAGTCCCCTTCCAACAAACGCCCCCCTCCATACACATAACTACAGATGCTTCATTGGAGGGGTGGGGTGCATACACCAATCACCACAACACACAGGGAAGATTGACTCCTGCAGAGTCAATCCTGCACATCAACATCCTGGAACATTGCGCAGTAAGAAGAGCATGTGAGTACTTTCTCCCCTTCATAGAATCCTAGGGCTGGAAGAGACCTCAGGAGCTCATATAGAATCCAGCCCCCTGCCCAAAGCAGGACCAACTCCAACTATATCATCCCAGCCAGAACTTTGTCAAGCCGGGACTTAAAAACCTCTAGGGATAGAGATTCTACCACCTCCGTAGGTACCCATTCCAGTACTTCACCACCTCCTAGTGAAATTAGTTTTTCCTAATATCCAACCTATACCTCCCACACTGCAATTTGAGACCATTGCTCCTCATTCTGCCATCTGTCCCTACTGAGAACAGCTTCTCTCCATCCTCGTTAGAACCTCCCTTCAGGTAGTTGAAGACTGCTATGAAATCCCCACTCTTCTGCACACTAAATAAGCCCAAATCCTTTTGCCTCTACTTGTAGGTCATGTGCTCCATCCCCCTAATCATTTTGGTTGCCCTCTGCTGGACCCTCCCCAATGCGTATACATCCTTTCTGTAGTGGGGGGGGGGGGCAGAACTGGACGCAGTACTCCAAATGTGGCCTTACCAGTGCTGAATAAAGGGGAATAATCATTTCTCTAGATCTGCTGGAAATGCTCCTCCTAATGCACTCTAATATGCCATTAGCCTTCTTGGCTACAAGGACACACTGTTGATTCATATTCAGCTTCTCATCCACTGTAATCAGAACTTTTCTGCCAAACTGCAGTTAAGCCAGTCAGTCCCCAGCGTGTAACAGTGCTTGGGATTCTTCCATCCCAAGTGCACTTGTCCTTGTTGAACCTCATCAGATTTCTTTTGATCCAGTCCTCCAATTTGTCTAGGTCACTCTGGACCCTATCCCTGCCCTCCAATGTATCTATCTTTCCCTCTAGCTTAATATCATCCGCAAACTTGCTGATGGTACAATCCATCCCCTCATCCAAGTCATTAATAAAGATGTTGAAACCGACTGTTAACCAGACATTAAGCCGTTGATTGCTACTAGTTGAGCCTGACCATCTAGCCAGCTTTCTATCTATCCATTTATCCAATCCATACTTTAACTTGCTGGCAAGAATTGTCGGAGACTGTATCAAAAGCTTTGCTAAAATCAAAGTATATTACATCCACCGACTTGCCCATGTCCACAGAGCCAGTTACCTCATCATAGAATGCAATCAGGTTGGTCAGACATGACTTGCCCTTGGTGAATCCATGTTGACTGTTCCTGATCACTTTCCTCTTCCAAGTGCTTCAAAATTGATTCTTTGAGAATTCCCTCCATAATTTTTCTGGGGACTGAGGTGAGGTGGACCTGTCCTTAGTTCCCTGAATTGTCCTCCTTCCCTTGTTTAAAGATGGGCAGTACATTTGCCCTTTGCCAGTCATCTGGGACCTTTCCTGAACATCACGAGTTTTCAAAGATAATAGCCAAAGGCACTGCAGTGACATCTGGCAACTCCTAATTCAAGGCAAATCTGTGGGAATACTCATGGACAGCACTGCCTGAATGTGCTACATAAATAGCCAAGGTGGGGGTAAATCATACCACCTCTGCAAAGAGGCAACAACCCTGTGGTAGTGGTACATTTACTACCAGATCACCATATCAGCAGTATATCTCCCTGGCAAACAAAATGTCACCACAGACTGCATATTTCATCACAAGTATCAATGGGAGATACATCCTCCGCCCCTATGTACTGTCTTCCTCAGGTGGGACTGTGTGGAAATAGACTTATTCGCCACATTACACAATGCCAAATACCTCAAGTATTGTTCCAAGGTGAAGCTGGGCAGGGGCTTCATGGGTATGTGACGATGATCAGCCGGTCTCACAATCTTCTATATGCCTTTCCACCTCTTCCTCACCTCAGCAAAGTCATACAAAAGATGAAACAGAACAGGGCCAGGGTCATCTTGACAGCACCCGCGTGACCCAGTCAGACATGGTTCCCTTACTGTCATATCTGTAAGCAGCTCCTCTGATTCCTCTTCTACAATGGCCAGACATACTATCTCAGGACCAGGATTGAGTTCTTCATCCTGACATACACAAGCTCCATCTCAAGGCCTGGCTCCTCCAGGGATGAGTAAACAAGATCAGACCTGTTTGGAGGAAGTTCGCACTATAATCCTGAATTGTCGCAGAGAACAAGAAGAACCTATTTACAGAAATGGCGCTGTTTCTCTAAATGGGCAAATCACAGAACACTGCAGCCTAGTTCAACACAGCTGATGATAGTCCTGGAATATCTTTTTTCTTTAAAGAAACAGAATGTCTTCAACTCATCAATAAAGGTCCACCTACTGGCTATTTTGAACAAGCATGGTGTTGTGGATGGTCACAGTATATGCTCACATCCGACAATGAAGACTTTTTAAAAGGTCTCAATAATATCTTTCCCCCAATAAAGCTGACAGTGCAACCTTGAGATCTTAACCTCATCCTTAACAGCTTGACTCACCCTCCATTTGAGTTAATGGTAACATGCTCCCTGACCCACCTTTCCAGAAAAGTTGTTTTCTTACTAGCTATCATGACAGCAAGGAGGGTCAGCAAATTGGCAGCACTCATGGCATATCTGCCATTTAGCACCTTCTACAAAGACTAAATTGTGTTAAGGCCACATCCCAAATGTCTCCCATAAATATTTTCATACTTCCACCTCAATGAACCTATATGCTTACCTGTTTTCCACCGAAAGCCTCATCCTGATGCTAATGCGGCACAGCTCCACTCCTTGGATGTTCGCTGGGTGATCTGCCTTTTACCTTGTGTGATATAGTGTCAGTACGTTGCTGGTTGCTGTGCTTAGGCTGTGGATGACCCCTACTGGCCTCTGTCTGTAAGCATAGCCCAGCGAGGGGCGCCTTGAGGGCCCTCATGACAGTGACAGAACCGGTCCTACCAGTTAAGGGAAGGGACAGAACAAAGGAAGTGAGTGTTGGGAGAAGGGTCAGTCTTTGGCTGGAACCATGAAGGCGATAGACTAAGGAAGAGGCTGGGAGTCTAGGGGCCCAGGCACCCCATCTCATGGGGTCTGAGCATCCTGGCCCTGACTCCTGTAGCCACATCATGTCTGTGCTGTGCTGTATCCTGGAGAAGCAATAAACCCCCTCTATTCTACTGGCTGGCAGAGCCTGTTCTTGCTGCTACAGGGCTGCAGGATGGGGGGGAACCCCAACATGCCATCACACCTTGATAGAACAAAGTAATTCAGACGCTCTTCCAGACTGTTCATTTCCATAGACGATCACTCCAAAGGCCACGCCATCTCAAAACAGAAAGTTTCAAAATGGATAACAAACTGTATTAAAGATTGCTATATAATCAATAATGTGCCATTACCAGTCCAATTGCAGGCACACTCCACCAGAGTGATGGTCACCTCTACGGCCTTCTGACATAACATGCCCTTCAAGGACATTTGTAGAGCAGCAACATGGGCCTCTACACACGTTTACAAAGCACTATGCTATAGACACTTAGACTTCATAGTGTACCACATGCGGGGTGGCAGTCCTCGCCGCTGTCCACCAGTCAGGTCCTAAGCCCCCCCATCCAGAGGCTTAGGGTACTTATTCCATAGTCATCTACCGTGTAGCACTCACAGGATTATGCCTCGAATAAAAATCTGTGTTCTGCTGATTTCCTTTCTTTCATCAGGACAACTTCATGGTAACTGCTGCCCAGTGCCTACTGGGGATGTTAGATAGCGTTCAATTGAATAGTCATGTAACCACATCAACTTTTAATTGTTACACAACTATTCAGTAATCCCCAGGAGTGGGGCTGGCAGCCACTGTGGTCCAGCCCAATTCCTAGGGACCTGCCTGCTATGTGGATACAGAGGCAGCAGCGTGGGATGGCAGTAGACGCTGTCCAGAGCGGGTCTGAGCTCGCTGCAAACAGAGGCTGTTTTGCATTCTACGGAAACAGAAGCAGCAAGGGGAATGCGTGTAGTTGACAGGATTAACTGATAAACCTAAATTTATTGCTTAATCATGTAATCTTCTGCACATTGACATTCCTATCACCTACTTCTACTTTCCATATAGATTCTTCCCTCTTCGTGAGAAGCAAGTCAGGAGGAGCATGACCATTACTTTGTTCCTCCAGCACTTGCACCTGGACAGTGTTTTCCAAACTATGAGCCGCAGCCCGGTAACAGGCCGTGGGAAAAAAATACTGGGCTTCAGCGTGGCTGCCGGGAGGGGAGCAGGATGGGGCAGGCTTGGAGGAGGTGTGTGTGTAGGGGAAACCCGCCACCGGGCAGCAGGGTTGCGGGCAGCAGGGCTGTCCCGCAGAGATCTGGGGGGCGGACGGCGGAAACAGGGTTGGGGGTTAGCAGGGCTGTCCGGGGCGGGGTGGGAGAGGCAGGCAGGCAGCGAAAGCAGGGTTGTCCCATGGAGATCCGGGGTGGGGGCACCGGGGCTGTCCAGTGAAAAGCAGGGCGGGCAGGCGGGCGGCCAGCGGAAGCAGGGTTGGGGGCAGTGGGGCTGTCAGGTGAAAAGCAGGGCAGGCGGCCAGCAGAAGCAGAGTTGGGGGCGGTGGGGCTGTCTGGTGGAGAGCAGGGCAGGCAGGCGGGTGGCGGAACCAGGGCTGGATGGGGGGCTGGCTAGGGGAGCTCAGGAGGAGGAGGATGGGAGAACCAGCCTCCAGAAGCAGGGCTGGCCAGGGGAGATCGGGAGGAGGAGGACGGGAGAACCAGCCTCCAGAAGCAGGGCTGGCCAGGGGAGATCGGGAGGAGGACGGGAGAACCAGCCTCCAGAAGCAGGGCTGGATGGGGGCAGCAGACTGGCCGGGGGAGGTCGGAAGGAGGACAGGAGAACCAGCCTCCAGAAGCAGGGCTGGACGGGGGCAGCAGGCTGGCTGGGGGAGATCAGGAGGAGGAGGATGGGAGAACTAGTCTCTGGAAGCAGGGCTGGACGGGGGCAGCGGGGCTGGTCAGGGGGAGCAGGGCTGACCGGGGGAGATTGGTGGGGGGCAGGGGGAAACCAGCCACTGGAAGCAGGGCTGGACGGGGGAGATGGAGGAGAAGCGGGGAGAGGGGGAGTGAATCGCCCGGCGGGAAGTGGGACTGACCCGGGCACATGAGTGAGTCCAGCCCCGGGGATTCTACTATGCCCCCCCCCCCCATACCTTTCCTCGAGTAGTTGCGAACTGCCTAGCTGGTAGACACACTCATGCAGCATGAGCACATCTACCAGCCAGGCAGTTTGCAGCTATGGACTGATACACCTAATAATAATAAAACTTACCTAATTAGAAAATACCAGACATTTTATATGTCTGGTATTTTCTCAATTTGTTTCCCGGAGAAAACCCTCAAATACTGGACTGTCCGGTACAAAACTGGACACCTGGCAACCCTACCCCTCCTTGCACCCTCCCTCCTAGCCAGATACCCTACCCCCAATCTGCTCCTGCTCCTGCCTCCTGGGCTGTGTCCAGACTCAGGGGTTTTTTCGGGAAAAGTAGCCTTTTCCCGAAAAAACTTCCCCTGCGTCCAGACTCAAGCCGCATTCTTTCGAAATAATTTCGAAAGAACGCGGCTTTTCTTTCGATGGCGGTAAACCTCGTTTCACGAGGAAGAACGCCTTCTTTCGAAAGTTCCTCTTTTGAAAGAAGGCGTTCTTCAATGTAAATAGGGCTTCCTCGAAAGAGAGCATCCAGACTCGCTGGGTACTCTCTTTCGAAAAAGCGGATTGCTCTTTCGAAAGATCCGCCTGCAGTCTAGACGCGATCTTTCGAAAGAGCCTCTTTCGAAAGAAGCCTGCAGTCTAGACATAGCCCCGGAGTGCCCATGCGGCGCCGGGTCCCCCAAACCCTGGCCCAGGCGGGGCAGAGGATGCAGCTGATGAAACACTGAAAATTTATTCATTTTTAATTCTTTTTTTATATGCGTTTATATTTTTGGGCTGCAAAAAACAGTACTGAAAAAAACCAGGTTCCAACTAAAGTAAAACGTTTGGGAAACTCTGGTCTAGCCAGCTTTCTATCCATCTTACAGTCCATTTATCCAATCCATACTCCCTTAACTTGCTGGCAAGAATATTGTGGGTGACTGTATCAAAAGCTTTGTTAACGCTGGCACTGGGGGCTTTGGGAGGACCAGAAAAAACTTATTAGAATATTCATCATTTGCTTAATGAATATGCAGATGAATGTTACCGGTCCTCCAAAAGCTCATGAATGGATTTACTGGTCTCCGTGTCAAAAAGTTTGGGAACCCCTGCACCAGGAAGTTGTCTCCAGCACTCTTCAAAAACTTCCTTAATTATCTGTGCCCTGTTGTATTGCTCTGGCAGCAGATGTCAGGGTTGTCTCCCATGTGATTTAGGGCCTGTGATCTGGAAACTTCTGTTAGTTGTCCAAAGAAAGCCTCTTCTACCTCATCCTCTTGGTCTGGTGATCTATAGCAGATGCCCACCATGACATCACTCTTGTTGCTTTCCCCTCTAATCTTAACCAAAGACTCAACAGACTTTTCTACAGTTTCATACTGGAGCTCTAAGCAGTCATACTGCTCTCTTACATACAGTGCAACTCCTCCACCTTTTCTCCCCCTACCTCAGCAGTTTATACCCATACATGACAGAATTCCAGTCATGTGAGTTACCCCACCAAGACTCTGTTATTGCAATCACATCATAGTTCCTTAACTGTGCCATGATTTCCAATTCTTCTTGTTTGTTTCCCAGTCTTCTTGCGTTTGTGTACAAGCACCTAAGATACTTAGCCAATTGCCCTATTTTCTCAGTATTAATCAGAAAGCTTCCGCTGTTGCCCTTTCCTCCTTGTGTTTTTTCCCAGTTCCTTACTCACCTCAGAGCATTACACCACCATCCCCTGGTGATACTAGTTTAAAGTTCTCCTCACTAGCTTAGTAAGCCTGCCTGGAAAGGTGCTCTTCTTTCTTTGTTAGGTGGATCACATTTCTTCCTAGCAATCCTTCTTGGAACAATATCCCATGATCAAAGAATCCAAAGCCTGTGTGAAGAAAAGACACCACTTGCTCAACCACATATTTACTCCCACAGTTTCATGGCTCCTACCTTGGCCTCTTACTTCACCAGGGAGGATGCATGAGAACACAACTTGTGCCTCTAACTCCTTTCTCTTCTCCCAGAGCCATGTAATCTACAGTGACCCGCTCAAGATCATTCTTGGCAGTACCATTGGTGCCCACATGGAGAAGTAGGAAAGGGCAGTGGTCCAATAGCTTCATCAGTCACAGCCAACACTTCATCACATACTGAATTTTAGCTCCAGGCAAGCAGCACACTTCGCGTTTCCCATTCTGGATGGCAAATGGATGACTTTGTCCTCCTTAAGAGGGAGTCCCTGGCCACAACCACCTGTCTCCTTCTCTTGGGAATGTTGGTCATGAAATACCATCCCAAGACAATGCATCCCATGCCTTTTGTTTGATGGGGTCTTCTTTGAATCCCTACCCTCAGATAACCATTCTCTGTTGGAATACCTGTGCGAAGAGCATGAAAGCAGGTTCTTCTTCAAGTGATGTCCCTGTGGCTTCTCCACTCTGGGTGCTGGTGCGTCCTTGTGCTGGTGATTGGAGATTTTTTTCTAGCAGTGCCCTGCTGTGCATGCACCCTGGTGCCTCCTCATGCTGTTAGTGTCTGTTAGGCAAGCGCGTGGCATGGCCCCCTTAGTTCCTTCTCTATCATCCTCAGCAGTAGATGGAACTCTGTTCTCTTGCCCCTTGTCACAAAAAAATAAAAAAAAATAAAAATAAATAAAGTTAATTCTCCTCAGTTTTCCTCATCTTTCCATATTTTGAATCTCTCCCAACCTGCTACCTTAAAAAAAAATTTCTTCTTCGAGTGGTTGCTCATGTCCATTCGAATCAGGTGTGCGTACCGCGTCTCCTGGAGCGTTTTCCCTAGTGGTACCCATAGCGCCGGCAGGGCGCCTCCTGGCGTGGTGCTGCTATGGCGGCGCATAAGTACCCCTGCCAGCGCTCCCCTACCTCAGTTCCTTCTTACCGCCCATGATGGTCATTGGAGCGTGTCTCTCTCTTAGAGTAGTTAATGGTTCCCGTTTCTCTTAGTGTTGTAGATAGATGTAAATAGTTCAAATTAGTTAGATAGCTAGTAGTTTTGTTTTTTTCTTCTCCCCCTTCGGGGTGAGGAATGCCTGGGCCGCAAGGCTTTAAAGCTTGCGCAGTATGCGCTAAGTTCATGCCCAAGGGAGACCCTCACGATAGCTATTTAAAGGCTACGTCTACACTGGCCCCTTTTCCGGAAGGGGCATGTAAATTTCACCAGTCGTCGTAGGGAAATCCGCGGGGGATTTAAATATCCCCCGCGGCATTTAAATAAAAATGTCCGCCGCTTTTTTCCGGCTTTTAAAAAAGCCGGAAAAGAGCGTCTACACTGGCCCCGATCCTCCGGAAAAAGTGCCCTTTTCCGGAGGGTCTTATTCCTACTTTGAAGTAGGAATAAGACCCTCCGGAAAAGGGCACTTTTTCCGGAGGATCGGGGCCAGTGTAGACGCTCTTTTCCGGCTTTTTTAAAAGCCGGAAAAAAGCGGCGGACATTTTTATTTAAATGCCGCGGGGGATATTTAAATCCCCCGCGGATTTCCCTACGACGACTGGTGAAATTTACATGCCCCTTCCGGAAAAGGGGCCAGTGTAGACGAGCCCAAAGTGTTTGGGTGAGGGCCACCTAGCAGACGCCTGTAAGATCTGCAGGTCACTCAAACCACGCCGTCCCCGAAGGCAAGGGAGCCCAAAAGCCTTGACCTGATGGGGCGTAAGGTGTATGCCACTGGTGGGGTGCAGCTCTGCATTGCTAACCAGCAGGCGATGCTGAGTCATTACACCTATAACACATGGCAGGCGATGGGTAAGTTTAAAGATAGGCTTCCCGCCAAGGCAAGTCAAGAGTTTGCGGCTATGACCACAGAGGGCAGGACTATCGCCCGTACAGCTCTTCAGGCTTCCCTGGACACTGTTGACTCTGCAGCCCTCACCATGATGTCGGGTGTAGTTATGCGCCGTGGTGCCTGGCTGCAGGTGTCTGGAATACCTCCTGATGTCCAGACTGCTATTCAGGACCTACCTTTTGACGGCAAGGCATTATTCTCGGAGCATACTGACTCGAGGCTCCATACGCTCAAGGACACAAGGTCTACTCTCCGGTCCTTGGGGATCCACACGCCAGCTCCTCAGCGACGTCAGCTTCCCTACAAACAGCAGGGGAGAACGCAGTCCCAGGTCCCCCGTGGGGATTACTGGAGACGCCGTCCTCATGCTCCCAGTGTGGATACGGGGGTGGCTGCGGCCCGTCATCGGCCAGAGGTCGTCATCGCCGCCTGAGAGGGGACAACCCCCATGGGGTTGGACAGGGCCCCTCTCAACAGTCCAAGCACCCGTTTTGATGGTCTTCTAGAGGGTTGTGCACCAGTTTCCCCCCCGGTCCCCTGTTTGGTTCCAGGTTATCCCATTTTTCCCGCTCCTGGGCAGGAATCACCACCGATGCCTGGGTTCTCAGAACAGTCAGAGATGGCTATACTATCCCTTTCCTTGGCTTGCCCCCTTCCAACCCACCCGTCCCTTTTCAGGGACACTTCTCATGAAGGCATTCTCCGTCAGGAGGTGTTAGCGCTCCTCCAAAAGGGAGCAGTAGAGAGGGACCTTCACACTTAAGGGGCAAGGGGTTTTATTCCCAGTATTTTATTGTCCTCAAGCCCCAGGGCGGGATTCGTCCCATCTTAGACCTCAGGGACCTCAACAAAACAGTGGTAAAATCCAAGTTCAGAATGGTAACCTTGGCCTCTGTGATCCCGGTATTACAGTTAGGAGACTGGTACGCAACTCTCGATCTCAAGGATGCGTACTTCCATGTGGCACTGAGACCCACAACCACAGGAGGTTTCTCCGCTTTATTGTATCCCGCTGTCACTCCCAGTTTGCATGTCGGTCGTAGCAGCTTTCCTCCTCAAAAAAGGGGTACACATCTTTCCGTACCTACACAGCTGGCTGACTCGTGGTCGATCCTACGAACAAGTGGAGGCTCATGTTTCCCTTACAAGGAGTCTCTTCGTAAGACTGGGCCTCATGCTGAACGAGGAAGTGTCATTGTTGACTCCCTCTCAGTGGCTCGAATTCGTGGGTGCTCTCTTGGACGCCATGGTGGCGAGAGCATTCCTCCCCAGAAACAGATTTCTGGCCATAGTGGAGCTGGTCTCCGAGTTAGCCCGGTTCTCCATTACGACCGCCCAAGTCTGCTCGAGACTGCTGGGCCACATGGCGCCATGCACATATGTGGTACTCCATGCTCGAATGAGGCTCAGACCCCTGCAGGCCTGGTAAGCGAAGTCATTCGACCAGTCCAGGGGTCTCTGGGACATGGTTCTCATGGTGCCTCCAGAGGTAATCACCTCCTTACAGTGGTGGACTCAGGAGGCTGTAGTATGCAGCGGGGTTCCGTTTACTGTGCTTCCTCCCTCGATCACACTGGTGATAGACGCTTCGGACCTGGGTTGGGGAGCGCACTTGGGGTGTCACAGGACCCAGGGTTTGTGGTCTCCTGCAGAGCGGGCCCTGCACATAAATGTCCAGGAGCTCAGGGCAGTCAGGAGAGCTTGCGAGATCTTCCTGTCAAAGTTGTCCCACCGCTCCATCCTGGTGCGCCTGGGCAACACGGCAGCTCTACCTCAACAGGCAGGGTGGAGCCCGGTCGCCTCCTGCCTGCCACGAGGCTTTGTGACTGTGGGACCTGTGCGTAGTGCACGATATAGCTTTGCAGGCAGAGTACCTGCCAGGTGCAAAAACTTGCTGGCCGATGCTCTGAGCAGATCCTTCGGAGACCCATGAATGGTCCCTCAAGGATTAGGCCCTTCATCCGGTCTTCCACAGGTGGGGTTGTCCCCTACTAGACCTGTTTGCCTCCAGGGGAGATGCCATGACCGTACCATGGCCAACGGGCATCCTCTATGCATTCCCTCCATTTCCCCTAATTCCCAGGGTTCTGACCAGGGTCAAGACCTTCAGGTCCACAGTCATCCTGATAGCCCCTTGGTGGCCCAGGCAGTTCTGGTTCCCAATCCTGGTGGGTATGCTCAGCGAGGAGCCTATAACACTCCTGCCGGTTTGGGATCTCCTCACCCAACCTTGGGACAGGGGGGTTCATGGTTCACCTGAATCTCAGCTCTGTCCACCTGATGGCCTGGTTTATCCGTGGCTGACCCAACCAGAAAAGGAATGTTCCCAGGAGATGCAGATGGTGCTCCTAAGTAGCAGGAAGCCATCCACCAGGCAGTCCTACACAGCCAAGTCGCGGTGGTTCTCGTCTTGGGCGTCCTGAAGGGTAGTGCACCCATCCTGTGCACCTGTCCCGTCCATTCTGGACTACCTTTTTGAACTTAGGTCTGATGGCCTCTCTACCTCTTCTATCAAAGTTCATGTGGCATCACACTCTACCTTCCATGTTGGATCGGCAGGAGTCTCTCTTTTCTCTGACCCTGTGGTCAAAAGGTTCCTTAAGGGTTGGGATAAGTTGTACCCCTCGGTTAGACCCCCTCTCCCTGCTTGGGACCTTAACCTTGTGTTGTCTAGACTCGTGTCGCCCCCTTTTGAGCCTCTGGCCATGTGCTCTTTGAAGCACCTCTCTATGAAGGTTGCGTTCATTGTAGCCATTGCATCGGCTCGTAGGGTTTCCGAGCTGAGGGTGCTAACTGTAAACCCGCCCTACCTAGTGTTCTCGGAGAATAATGTGCAATTCCGCCCTCACCCGGCTTTTCTCCCCAAATTGGTGTCACCGTTCCATCTGTCCCAAGAAATTTACCTTCCAGTTTTCTTTCCAAAGCCCCATGCCTCTCCTAGGGAGCAAGCGCTCCACTCCCTAGATGCTAGGCGGGTGTTAGCTTTTTATGTCGATAGAAAGAAACCCTTTTGTAAGTCCACACAACTGTTCGTTGCTTTCACGGACAGAATGAAAGGGCTCCCTATCTCGACCCAGAGATTGTCCAATTGGGTCGCGGGGTGTATCAGGGAGTGTTATGTCCTGGCCGGGAAGGTCCCGCCCCGGGTTACAGCACATTCCACCAGGGCGCAGGCATCCTCTGTAGCTTTTCAGTTCCAATTACTGAAATCTGCAGGGCGGCCACGTGGTCGTCAGTGCATACCTTTGCGGCGCACTATGCGCTAACACAGCAGGCCAGAGAGGACGCAGGGTTGGGCTCTGCGGTTCTCAGCTCTATGTTGTAAATGTGTTGGTTTTTTTCTCTGTACCACATTGCACTTTTATTCAACAGTTCTCTGTGTTCTGTTACTTGAATAAATATGTTTGGGTTGTTCAACTTTCGTGGACTTCTCTTTCTGGGTGCTCCAACCCCTCCTCCATAAGTGGGGTTGGCTTGGAAGTCACCTGATTCGAATGGACATGAGCAACCACTCGAAGAAGAAAAGAACGGTTACTTACCTGTAACTGTGGTTCTTTGAGATGTGTTGCTCATGTCCATTCGATTTCCCCCCCCCCACACACCTCCGCTTCATTGGAGTGTCTGGCAAGAAGGAACTGAGGTGGGGGAGCGCCGGCAGGCGTACTTATGCTCCACCATGGCGGCGCCACTCTAGGGGGCGCCCTGCCGGCGTTATGGGTACCACTAGGGAAAACGCTCCGGAAGACGCGGTGCACGCGGTGCGCTCACCTGATTCGAATGGACATGAGCAATACATCTTGAAGAACAACAGTTACAGGTAAGTAACCATTCTTTTCTTCTTTCACCTGTACTTTGTTCTTTCTCAAGCCTGGATTTTCAGGCTTTAAATGGCGTGAGTCCTCCTGAGAGGTTATGCCCATTTCTGATAGGCACGTATCATGCATTAAGTGTCTAGGAAAGGCCCATCTGATGCAGAAGTGAGTGCGTAGCTCCAGTATTACAGCTAGAGCACGCTCAATCATTTCAATACCTTTACAAGAAGTCGCTTCAGCCACTATGGGACAACTCGCCTCCCAGACCTAAACAGTCAGACAAGCCAAAATGTATGGACAAAACTCATCCCTCTACCTCTTCTGACAAGTCAAAGGTGAAAACCCAGGTTTCCCTGGCCAGATTGATACCCCTGATAACAAGCTTTTTTAGGGTGAGTATTGGTGATAAGCATATTCCCTCTGGTGGAGCACCACCTAAGTCATCGGCACCTCACAAAAGGGACCGAACTGGCACTGGTGGCACCAGCTGAATCAGTGACATCGATCAGACACAGACGGGCACCAAATGCAGCACCAGATGCGGCACCGAAAAGACCCTGCACTGAGATGTCTCCCCCCAAGGCACCATCCATGACCGCACCTGTGGCACTGAGCACCACACATTCAGCCTCGGCACTGCTGCTGCAATGTGCACGGCATCGTACACCCCCTTTCATCTGGGCCTTCTCAGCACCGCCATCTCTGTTCTCATCGGTGTGGTCCATTCGCTCACTGAGATCACCAGGCCCATCAATCTCCCCCAGTGAAGCCGGCAGTGAGCCACACAGCCACTTCCCTTCTCAGCATTCAAGTCCAACTCGTCAGTGCCTATCTTGGGAGTCTCACTCCTCCAGACATTCTCATCCTCCTCCACATTGGCCATATCTCTCCCCCCCACACGTCCCTGGGAATCTTGGTCTTCTCTTAGGCGCCATCACACTGCTCCATCAACAACATCAAAAAGACCACCTCAGTCTCCTCGACCCACACCATCAGCCACAGCACCGAATGCTTCAGAGCCCATTCAATCTGACTTGGACAACACTCTGAGGAGGAGGACAGGTTCCCCCCTACACAACTCCTCCCCTTCACAAGATGAGGCTATCATTTCTACCACCCCACCTCCATCCAACAATTCTAGACAGTTCCAATAACTTTTTTTGTAAAGTGTAGCCCTGGCACAAGAATGGGACCAGCAGGAAGTGCAAGAGAAACAATATTGCCTCTTACATACTTTACAATATTGCCTCTTACATACCCCACCCCCGCTCCAAGATTGCCCTCCTGAATGATGAAGCCATTATGGACCCTGCCAATAACATCTGGCAAACCCCAGCATCCATTACTCCCACCAACAAGGGGGCTGACCACAAATATTTTATAACAACTAAAGGCATGGATTTTTCTCTTTACACTCCCACACCCCAAACTCCTTAGTAGTTGACTCAGTCAGACACAGGGCAAAACAGCCCAACAGGAGGTCCATTCCACAGGACAAGAACCATAAATGGATGGACATCATGGGGCGCAAGGTCTATTCTTCAGCTACCTTTATTCTTAGAGCAGCAAATTACACTGCTATGCTGGCAGATTACAATTACTCAAACTGTTCTAAACTCAAGGATCTCTTACAATTTCTCCTGGAGCACAAGAGGTCGATTTTGTTTAATGTCATGCATGAAGGGCATACCATCTCCCGCATGGCATTACAATCTGCCATGGACTTGCCTGAAACTGCTGCCCAGATCATAGCCTCTGCTACCATTATGTGAAGAGCATCATGGCTCCAAGCATCTAGGGTACCTGGGGACCTCCAGAAGAAAGTTGAAGATCTCCCCTTCGACAAGACCATCTTATTTGCAGCCAAAACAAATGAAGTCTTTCACTCAATGAAGGACTCCTGCATGACCCTCTGGACTCTGGGGGTATACTTCAAGAAAACAAGGTATAACACCCACCAAAGGTCCCCAAAAACATACCTACCACAGTCCAGATGGGACTTCTGCCAAAAAAAATACCTCAGTGGTGCAGAACTCAGCACCAACAGCAACTCTCAACATCCCAACCTTCTTCATCAAAGCAGCAGATTTGAATGTTAGGTCAGGAGCCAGAAAACCATTCCCACTGCTGTCACACCATCAATTCACTCACCATCTCCGGCCCTTTTTACACCAACGAACACAAACAACATCAGACCAATGGGAAATGGAGCTCCAAGTTGGTCACTCCTTCCCCTTCATTTCTCTTCCTCCTAACCCACCCTCCTTTCCCGTCCCTCTTCAGGGACCCCTCTCACAAGACCCTTCTTCATTAAGAGGTCCTCCATCTTCTACAAATAGGTTCAATAGAAACAGTACCAATGGCCTTCCAAGGGAGAGGGTTTTACTCAACATACGTCTTAATTCAGAAGAATGGCTGCTGGAGCTCCATTTTGGATTTAACGAGGCTCAACAAGTACATCACATACCGATGGTTCAAGATGGTAACATTAGCAACAATTATTCCAGCACTAGATCAAGGGGACTGGCTTTCGGCTCTAGACCGTCAGGATGCTTATTTTCATATAATGATTCATCCAGTCCACAGGCTTTTTCTCATCCAGTCCACAGGCTTTTTCTATGATTTATAATGGGGAATCAACATTATCAATATCGAGTGCTCCCTTTTGGCCTTTCAACAGTTCCCAGAGGTTTTTTTCAAGACTCTAGACGTTGTTGCTGCATTCCTACACTGTCAGGAAGTCATGATATTCCAATACCTGGACTATTGTCTCATAAAAGGCACATCCTTCCCAGAAACGCAAGACATGGTCAATACCAATCTTCTATTTGTGTGTGTTTTTCTATGCTCCCTTGGTATATTATGCCTAATAGACTTTAGGAGAGCCCTGAAAGACCACAGACTCAGATAAGATATGAAGGCACGTGAGTCAGGTTTATTGTTGAACGAAGTACATTAATAAGTGCTGGTAGCCAGATGGCCTTTGAGCCCTGTTGCAAGGTTATCGGGCCTGTGGCCTGCCCCACATACTCCATAAACAATCTGTAGACTGGCCTCTATTCTCAGGGCTGGGTGGCTGGACGGCCAGAGGCAATAACCCAAAGTTGCTCACTGGCCCTTTAAAGTGGGGCTGGGTGGCCCACTGAGCCAAGTCATGGGATGGGACTGTGCCCCAGTAGGGGGCCTCGGGCCCTCCTTACTCCACTGGGTCCTGGCCCAGGGCCCCGTGAGTTACAGGATGGCCCACCATTCCTTCGGCAGGGAATCTGTCCAAAACACATCAGGGATCTCTGGGTGGGAGAGGCTGCTCCTGCACCCTCCCTGGGCCACCTCCTACCTGGTCCAGCGGGGTAGCTTCCCACGTGCTCTCAGGGTCCTCTTGTACCTCAGGGACTGTTTCTCCCTCGGAGTCAGCGGAGGAGGTGCCCCAAATCATGCTAGAGTCTCCGCAATCCCCTCATTGGGCAGCTGGCTGGGGTTGGTCAGGAGCTCTCCTCCTAGGCCCCTCTCCTCCGGCAGTCAGCCCAGACTGAGCCTCCATCCAAGTTTTTATACCTGGGCTGCAATCCAAGCATGCCCAGCAGGGTTGTGGGGTCAGGGCTTCTTCAGCCAGGTGGGCCTGATTAGGCTCAGCCTTCACAGTGTGGGGCTGGTACACCCTGTCACACACCCTTCCTCTTAAGAAAGGTACCTGGGGGATGCCCCCCCCACCCTCCCCAGCCCGTAAAGAGAAGTCTGAAGACCATGACCATCTGAAGAAGTGGGCTGTGCCCACGAAAGCTCATGATACCATCTACATGTTTTGTTAGTCTGTAAAGTGCTACCAGACCATTGGTTGTTTTTTAAGTTTATCCTTTGCTTTTTTGGGCTTGATCCTTATATGATTGTGGTTGCAATGCAGTGGGCCCCATTTTATTTTTTAAAATTTGCTAGGGCCACCTTTTTTCATTTCTCCCTGTTCTTCATCTAGTCGTAGTGGACCACAAGGTAAATATGAGTCAATTGTGTGACACTCTTGTAAAAAAAGCAAACATGATTCTGATATGCATTAACAGGAGTGTTGTGAACACGACATGAGTAGTCATTCTTCCACTCTACTCTGTGATGATTAGGTCTCAATTGTGTCCCGTTCTGGGCACCACATTTCAAGAAAGATGTGGAGAAATTGGAGAAGGTCCAGAGAAGAGCAACAAGAATGATTAAAGGTCTAGAGAACATAACCTATGAAGGAAGACTGAAAGAACTGGGCTTGTTTAGTCTGGAAAGAAGAAGACTGAGGGCACGTCTAGACTACCCTCGGCTTCCAAAAGAAGATATGCAAATTAGGTGCAAATTTGCATATCTTCTTCCGATCCCTTTTTCGGAAGAGGTTTTTTCAAAAAGAAAAAACCATCTAGATGGAGTTTTTTGTGCAACCCTTCCCTTTTTTGAAAGAACCCTTATTCCTCAAAAAATGAGGTTTGCATATGTTCATTTGGAAGCCTAGGGTAGTCTAGATGTGGCCTGAGATGAGACATGATAGAGGTTTTCAGGTATCTAAAAGGGTGTCAAAAGGAGGAGGGAGAAAAATTGTTCTCCTTGGCAGATGAATTCCTTAATTACTTGCTCGTTATCTACCCTGGCACAGAAGTTAAACTGACTGGTCTGTAGTTTCCTGGATTGTTCTTATTTCCTTTTTTATAGATGGGTACTAGATTTGCCCTTTTCCAGTCTTCGCTCCTGTCTCCCATGATTTTTCAAAGATGATAGCTGAAGGCTCAAATACCTCCTCTATCAGCTATTTGGGTATTCTAGGATGCATCTAGGATTTCATCAGGCTCTGGTGACTTGAAGACATCTAACTTTTCTAAGTAATTTTTAACTTTTTAAAAATTTTATCTTCTAAACCTACCCCATTTCACTAGCATTCACTAGGTTAGGCATTCCTTCATCAGACTTCTTGGAGAAGACCGAAACCAAGAAGTCATTAAGCACCTCTGCCATTTTCAAGTTTTCTGTTATTGTTTCTCCTTCTTCACTGAGCAATGGACCCACCCTGTCCTTGGTTTTCCTCTTGCTTCTAATATAGTTATAGATGACTTCTTGTTACCTTTTATGTCTCTAGCTAGTTTGAGCTCATTTTGTGCCTTTGCCTTTCTAATCTTGCCCCTGCATACATGTAGGCTGTGTCTACACTGGCCACTTATTCCGGAAAAGCAGTCGCTTTTCTGGAATAACTTGCCAGCTGTCTACACTGGCCGCTTGCTTTTCCAGAAAAGCAATGACGATCTAATGTAAAATCGTCATTGTTTTTCCGGAAAAACTATGCTGCTCCCGTTCAGGCAAAAGTCCTTTTCCAGAAAAACTGTTCCGGAAAAGGGCCAGTGTAGACAGCCCAGTAGTCTTTTCCGCTAAAAAGCCCCGATCGCGAAAATGACGATCGGGGCTTTTTTGCGAAAAAGCGCGTCTACATTGGCACGGACGCTTTTTCAGAAAAAGTGCTTTTCCGGAAAAGCATTCTGCCAATGTAGACACGCTTTTTCTGGAAATACTTATAACGGAAAACTGTTCCATTTTAAGCATTTCCGGAAAAAGGTGCCAATGTAGACGTTGAGGGGGAAATCTCGCTCCCCTGGGGTAAAGAGCCTCCAGAAGGGTCCGAGGCCGGAGGTCAAATCAGTGAGGCAGGAGAGAAACCTAGAAGAGAAAACTTTATGATGCATGCATGCAGGCTGTCACACCAAGAGTGAAGCAGCAGCCCTGACAGACAGATTCAGGTATCCTATATACAGAATGCTTAGACAGTTCAGTTGTGGATTGTTCTTCTTTAACATATCAAAGTCTCAGCAGAAGCACTCTGAGACTTCTGTTCCCCCAGGAGAGCTAGAAGTAAGTTTTACAGTACACAAAGCCACATGAGAACTTGAGTGGAGGAGTCTACAAGGCAAACTGTGACAAAGATAAGGGTTTACATGACAAATTGTGACAGACTAGGAGTATCCATGAACTTGAGATAGGAGGCATTGTAAGGGTCTTTGATTAGAGTTAATTTGATTTCTCTCTGTTACAGGAAGAGAGGCCTGGAAAACTTTTTAACCCTTACAGCAGTTTTCTTTCAGAGAGTTTTGATTTCTGCACAGTCCCCCCTTTGACACAATTGGAGTTATTTGATTTTTCTCCCACAATTCCCCCCTTTAATACTCCTATTGGAGTATTACTCAAAGTTATTCTGGACATTCTTAGGTATTCTTCTTTTGCTGGGATGAATTCTATCTTAGAGGAAGGTTTTCTTTATCTGCTGGGTAAATGACCCATTGCCCATTCCCTGGATTTAACCTTACTTTACGATAGCAGGTATTTTCTGGGATCCACCCAGATCTTTACCAGTGCCAAATTTGTTTTTAAAACATAAGGGAAACATAGTCCCTGATGGATGTAATGCTTGAGTTAGGGGAATTCCTGAGGCAATTAGATTTTTATGCCAAATCTGCCTGTTCCCCCCCCCCCCCCCCCATGACTATGTACTTCTGGCACAGTGTAAAAGGCTTTCAGAACCTTTGATAAGCTGTTCACATATCCAACAGTCACTTGTATTGGTGAGGGACACAACCTTCTGCAGGGCTTCCCAATAAGGGTGGGGAAAGTTATATACTAAGGCTATTCTGACTACTAAAAGAAGGAGAACAATCCCCATCCTATTATAGTATCTTAAATCTCTAAAGTAGAAAGGATAATAATAATAATAATATAGTAATTAGCTAGCAACTAGCAAGGCAGTCTTTTAACTAAACTTAATCAGTTAGTATTGTTTGGCTTGCCTCTGCAGGCACTCGTCGAGATTTCGTAGTCTCTTAGTTCACTCAATACTGGAATGGATTCCCCTTTGTGAGAGCTACAGGGCGCCAGGCTCACCTGTAGGTCTTGCTGGTACAGTCCTACCTCTCAGGTTGTACCTCGAAGCTCCTGGTGGAGGCCGGTTTGGTAACAGTCTGGTTTGAGAGTCTGCCACCTCGGTCCGCTGAACCTCGTCCTCAGGTGATTCCTCCAGGGAGGGGTCCTGGGTGACGGGGTCAATCAGCTCTGTTGGATCTGCAGTTCGGCATACATGACTTGCGTGGATCCACGAGGGGCCCTCCTTCACCTTTACTGCTGTGTGGGTGATGAACAGCAATTGGAACGGTCCTTTCCACCGGGCTGTCAGGGAATTCTTTCTGCGATGTTCCTTCATGAACACGTAGTCGCCTGGTTGGATGTTGTGACACGGTACATCAGTAGGTACTGGGAGGGCTTCCTTTACCTGCAGGTGCAAGCTTTTTTAACTGTCATTTTATGTCTAGGTTTCTTCTTTCTGTGTGGCTGCTAGCCTGTGGGCCTCCTGCAACATTAAACTGCTTACAAATTACACATGAATTAGATATTCTTGAGACAGCTTCTAGGTGCACGCCTGGGGCGTACCATTGTTTTGGGATTTGTGAGGCCACCCCCCTTTTGCTCATGTGTGTCATTTGATGAGACACCTGAGCAAGCTGCCGTGTGAGAGATTTTTGGGGCGACTGGGCAGCCATCAGGTGCAACCATTATCCCAGCTGGGGATAAGGAGCAGCCTGCTTTCTCCCAAAGGTTTTTCTCTGCAGGTTGAGCAGCTTGCTGTAGTTCTATCAGGTCCTGCAAAGAAACAGGGAGGGAAAGAGAGACCAGAATCTGAAAGGGAGCCAGAGGTCCATGTTCTGCTGCATGTCTGGCGGCTGCATTAGCACTCCCATTACCCAGAGAAACGGGATCAGTGGCACCTGTGTGGGCCGGGCAATGGGTAATAGAGAGGGATGTGGGTAGCTGAATAGCATCAAGGAGTTGGGAGATAAGGGGACCATGAGAGATAGCAGAGCCAGAAGAGGTAAGGAAACCTTGTTGTTTTCAAATTTGTCCTGTGGTATGACAGAGAAAGCATACTTTGAATCAGTATAAATGGCAGCAGACTGTCCGGACGCTAAAAGGCAAGCACGAATTAAAGCGATGAGCTCAGCAGCCTGAGCTGATTTGATTCCTGGAAGAGAAAAAAACCTTTAAAACATTATTATCTGAGACCACTGCATATCCAGCCTTTAGTTTACCAACTGCATTTTTTTTACATGAGCCATCAGTATACAATACAAGATTTGTATTTTCCAGCAGTTGAGCAGACAAATCTTGGGGAGGCTTTACGCAGTGCTCAAGCAATTCTTTACAATTATGGGTATGTGCTTTACCATTAGAGGGTAAAGGAGAAAGAGTAGCTGGGTTAAGTACATTACATCTTTGAATTACCACATTTGGGGAAGAGAGGGTAACATTCTCATACAGGGTTTGTCTCTGAACAGACAGGTGCTGGGTGCAGTGTTGCTGTAAGAGAGCAGAGACAGCATGAGGGACCTCTAAGATAATGCTGTGGCCTAATGTGACAGGTTGGGCCTTTTTAAGTAATTCAGCAGTAGCTGCAACTGCCCTCAGACAAAGTGGGAACCCACGGGCTACTGAGTCCAGTGTTGCAGAGAAATAAGCTACTGGACGAGGTGTGGGTCCAAGGGGTTGACAGAGAGCTCCAGCTGCAATTCCATCCTGTTCATGACAAAACAGAGTAAAAGGCTTGCTATATTTAGGTAAGCCTAGAGCAGGTGGCTGTGAGAGAAGAGTTTTAAGGGAAAGGAAAGCAGATTCACATTCTGGGGACCAGGTCACTGGGTCAGGAGCTAAGTCTAAGAGTAGAATAGTAAGGGGTCTGGTGAGTCCAGAAAAATTAGGAATCCATTGTCTGCAATATCCTGCAGTACCCAGAAATTTGTGTACCTGACTTTGGTGAAAGGGTGAGGAATGGAAAAAACTTGAGATTTGCTCAGGTGTTAACTGGCGGCCATCTCCTAAAAGTAAATGTTCCAAGTACTGAACTTTTTGTTTTATAAATTGCAATTTGGCTTTGGAAGCCTTGTGACTCTTTTTAGCAAGACACTTTAACACATATGAGGTATCAGTTTTACATCTTTTCTTAGTTTTACTAGCAATTAGTACATCATTAACATACTGAACTAACACAGAACTGCAGGGAAGAGAGAGAGAATTAAGGTCAGCTTTTTAAAAACTGAGAAAACAGAGTAGGGCTTTTACAATAACTTTACAAAAACATGTCCTGGTTAATTGATGACCCTGAAAGGAAAAGGCAAAGAGAAATTGGGAATTCTTATGCACTGGAATAGAAAAGAAGGCAGAACATAAATCTATTACAGAAAACCAGGTTAGGTACTACTGGAAATCTAGGGATTACAAACTTATTAATGGCTCTTAGGTCTTCTACAAATCTATAGATTTGCTTTTTCACAGGTAGTATAGGTGTATTACATGGTGAAGTTGTATAAACAAGTATCCTTTGTTCAAGGAGGGAAGAGATTACAGGCTTAATGCCCTCTTGTGCCTCCCTAGACAATAGATTCATGGGTACCTTTGGAAAAGGTTTGTTGTTTGCACTGGTGCAACAGTTATTTGCACTGGTGTTGCAGAGGCTAGCAACCCCACTTCATTCACATGGGCTGCCCACAATGTCTCTGGGACATCTGAGAGGTCCAGGAGGGGTGTATGTCCTGAGGTCTCATCAGATTCCTCTGAGAGTAGTAATGCCATCAAATTTGGAGCCTGATAGGGGGGAAGGTCAACAAATATCCCTTCCTCTCTGCAGAGAAGGTTTGCACCCAATTTACACAACAAGTCAGGTCCCATAAGGTTTACAAGAGAACAGGGAGATAACAGGAAAGAATGTTCAGCTGACAAGGGTCCAAAGGGGGTGGGGATGCAGATGGCACATCTGGGGAATCAAGCTGTTTCTTTAGAGTAGCCAATTTTTGCTGCAGCATTTCAATAGAATGTTTTTGGCTAGCCATAGTGCTCTGATTCTTTTTTTTTTTTACTGCCACATCTTCCCAGAGGCACCAATATTTCATCTGGTTAGGATGTTTTTCCTCGAGGAAAACTCTAAGATAAGAAAGCTTTTGTAAGTCAAAGCTCTAGTTGCCATTTATTCTGGGAATTCCCCTGAGTATAGCCATTCCAAATGCTCAATAATTCCTTAAGTCTCCTTAGTTTCAAACCTGCAGGCAATACCTAGCTGACTGATCATCTGAGACAAGGGAGTCCCAGGCTGTGAAAAACCTTTCCCCTCAGTCGGAGACAGACTTGAGGGAGCAATCTTATCCATGTTAGCACTGTCTTGTCCAAGGACAGTGCAGGAGCCCAACAGTACTACCCTCCCCAAGGATAGTACAGGCGTCCAGCAACACTACCCTCTCCAAGGATAGTGTGGGAGTCCACACAAACTGTCAGCTTCACTCACACTCCTTATGTGCCGGGGGAAACTGCCCTTGCTTTCAGCAGCTGTGCAGTGACACTGACAGCACTGGTGCGGCTGCGGTCCCACTCCGGACTTCACTCACTCAAAACCATGCGCTTGGACTCGCCACCAATCAGTCAGCAACAACAACAACAACAAAATCCAACCCCTATTTGGCTATACCCAGTGTTTTCGTTTTAAATTTCCCTCAAGCCTCTTAACAAAAATTTTTAAGTAAAAGATGACTCTTACCGCCAGCCGGTCCAGCTGGTGACGAGAACAGGGAGGCGGACTGGGGGATTTTAAATGGATCCCTTACCCTCCAGATGCACGCTGTAGTCCGTTCCCATTCCCCGTCATCAGCCTTTCCAACTGGAGTTTCAAGCCATCCCACTTCTGACACCAAATTGAGGGGGAAATCTTGCTCCCCTGGGGTAAAGAGCCCCCAGAAGGGTCCGAGGCCGGAGGTCAAATCAGTGAGGCAGGAGAGAAACCTAGAAGAGAAAACTTTATGATGCATGCATGCAGGCTGTCACACCAAGAGTGAAGCAGCAGCAATGAGAGACAGATTCAGGTATCCTATATACAGAATGCTTAGACAGTTCAGTTGTGGATTGTTCTTCTTTAACATCTCAAAGTCTCAGCAGAAGTACTCTGAGACTTCTGTTCACCCCAGGAGAGCTAGAAGTAAGTTTTACAGTACACAAAGCCACATGAGAACTTGAGTGGAGGAGTCTACAAGGCAAACTGTGACAAAGATAAGGGTTTACATGACAAATTGTGACAGACTAGGAGTATCCATGAACTTGAGATAGGAGGCATTGTAAGGGTCTTTGATTAGAGTTAATTTGATTTCTCTCTGTTACAGGAAGAGAGGCCTGGAAAACTTTTTAACCCTTCCAGCAGTTTTCTTTCAGAGAGTTTTGATTTCTGCACAGTCCCCCCTTTGACACAATTGGAGTTATTGGATTTTTCTCCCACAACGTAGCCATATTGTTTATATTCATCCTTAGTAATATGTCCTAGTTTCCACTTTTAATTATTCCTTTTTAATTTTTATATCATGCAAGCATGGGCGAGGAATTATATGGGCTCATGGTGCCCATGCTCCAGCAATACTTGGAGCTGGGTCTCTCCCCCGGCCGTGCCTGGAGCGGGCCCTGGCCCCCACCTGCCGGCCCCCCCCCCGCGTGTCCTCCCACCCGACGCAAGAATGTCCCCCCGGCCCCCGGCCCTGCCGTGCGCAGCTTTAAGTCCGGCTCCCCCTTTCCAGTGCATGCTGCCAGCTGCTGCTGCCATGTGCGGCATTTACAGGTCAATGGGGAAATGCCTGGGTGTGACATGATGTCGTGGGCCGGGACTTTAAAACTGCTTGGCGCAGGGTTGCGCCGTGCAGCCTAGCTCCGGGTTCGGAGTCCGGGGACTTCTAGGGCCCAAGCGCAGACTCCGGCCCTGCAAAGTGGAAGGCAGAAGGTAAGGGACGGGGGATGAAGGGGCCTGTGCAGAGGGTGAGTGAGAGGGGGAAAACAGGGGAAGGGGTGGGAGAGCAAGAGGTTTGTGTGGAGAGGGAGGGGGAAAATAGGGGAAGGGGTGGGAGAGGAAGGGGCTTGTGTGGAGCGGGAGGGGGAAATAGGGGAAATAGTGGGAGAGGAGGGGGCTTGTGCAGAGGGGGAAGAAAGGGGAAGCCACCAAGGGACAGGGTGGAGGAGAGACAAATGCCAGGGGGCCAAGTGCAGACAATGAGGAAAAGGGCAGGAGGGGAGGTGTCAAGGGGAAGGGGGACAGGGTGATGCTGGGAGAGAAGAGAGAGAAAGGGTATTGGGGGCTACAAGGATGAGGGGGAGGTGCGGGGAGAAGGCTTGAAAGAAGGGGTGGGCATGAGAAAGGTGGGGATGGAGCAAGTCATGTGTGAGAGCACAGAGGGGCATGAGGGGAATGGGGGCAGAGAGTGGTGAGGGGGTGGGCATCAGGGAAAAAGAGGGCAAAGGGGGCAGGGGCAGTGAGGGAAGGGGGAGGCACCAGGAGGGTGCAGGGCTAAGGGGAAGTGTAGGTGCCAAGGGATTCTGGGGGTGAAGCAGAAGGGCAGACACTTGCAGGGAAGGGACCAGCACCAGAGGAGAGAGGCAGGGCAGGTGTATAGAGGTAGGTGTTAGAAGAGGGGATGAAGTGGGGTAGCTCACATGATTAGAGTAGGGCTACTAGAGGAGTGGGCAGGGGGCAGAGAAGGGCTGGTGGAGGGCTGAGGGCAGTGAGAAGGGCAAGAGTCAGGACAGCAGAGTTGGGGGGCAGCAGGCACCAGGGGAGCTGATGGAGCAAGGGGAGGAGACATAGCAGCTAAGAGAAAAGGTAAAGGTTTATAAAATATTTATTAATAACATAGGTGCTACAGTGGCACATCCAAACAAGCCACATGAACTCAGTACTGGTGCACAACACAACATTCATTCTGCTCATGGGAGGAAACTCTTAGGCTATGTCTACACTGGCGACTTCTTGTGCAAGAACATCTTGTGCAAGGGTTCTTGTGCAAGAACACATCCACACTGCCATGTGCGAGCTGTGCTTTTGCACAAGAGCATCCATGGCAGTGTGGCTGCTCTCTTGCTCAAGAAAGCTCCGATGGCCATTTTAGCCATAGGGGTTTCTTGCACAAGAAGTCCCTGAAAAATGCAGGACAATGTAGCACTTTAAAGACTAACAAGATGGTTTATTAGATGATGAGCTTTCGTGGGCCAGACCCACTTCCTCAGATCAAATAGTCAAATGTAGCACTATTTGATCTGAGGAAGTGGGTCTGGCCCACGAAAGCTCATCATCTAATAAACCATCTTGTTAGTCTTTAAAGTGCTACATTGTCCTGCATTTTGCTTCAACTACCCCAGACTAACACGGCTACATTTCTATCACTATTCAAGAAGTCCCTGGTGAGCATCCACACTGCCCTGTTGCGCAAGAGAGCTTACACATGTTAGAAAAGAGCGTAGCTCTTGCACAAGACGCCCTCTCTTACCATTCCGTCACTCCGTACTGTTAATTTCCTTGCGCAAGAGCAGGTGGGCAGTGTGGATATTATGTGGGTTCTTGCACAAGAAGCCACGAGTGTAGACATTGCCTTAGTGTAGACACTTCCCCCAGCCTCTCTGCTCCCGAGTTAATGTCACACACATTGGGTTAATGCAATTGCAGGATAGTTGCATGAGGGGGGGTTGGTGGGGGCCAAACTAATCCCTGTTGGTAGGAGGATGGTGGGTAAAGTCCTTGGAGAGAGGTGACATGACAGCTTTTACTTCTGGTCATGAGTCCATCTTGCCCTGAGTGTGTTACCTCCAGAGGCCTGGTTAACAGGGGTCAGGGGGTGTGGCTACTGGGGCACCACCAAAAATTATACAAACCTGCCGCCCCTGCATGCAAGATCTCCTGGTTAAGCCAAGGTGATCTTTTGCCATACTTTCTATCTTTCCTACGCAGCATCATAATGATAAACATTCAGCTGTGTGCATTTTTGTATGCTCCTTCCATATATTATGCCAGCTCTGTGCAGGTAGCTAGCATAATGGACTTCACGGGAGCTTTCAAAGACCAAAGACTCAGATAAGATACAAAGGCACCCGAGTCAGGTTTATTGTCGAACAAAGTACATTAATAGACGATTGTAGCCATTAATAGGTGGTGGATGGCCTCTGAGCCCCTACATACATGTACCCGCCACAATGGACTTGGCTCAGTCGATAGTATGGATTTTACTATTGGCCCTAGACCAGCCAAAGAATTAAATTGAGGTAACCCAATATTTATAGAGAGAAGTGAACAATTTATGATACACAATGTACATATAATCTTACGCATTAATGACACATTTGGTAACTTCCCTTGTACTTTTCTTCATAGCATTTACTATCCGTTGTCATGATTAAACTCTTGTTTCAAATTATTTTGTTATGTACTTAGCTGGGTGTCTTTGCACTGTCCTGATGGAATGTATTTACATACTTCATGAGCTTTTATTAGTGCTGGCAGTTCTAGTGCCAAGAGACACTGAGTTGCAGGCAAACATTTGCTTTTGACATGGCCTGTCTGTTACTCATAGGGTGCATCTAGATTGGCAAGATTTTGCGCAAAAGCAGCTGCTTTTGCACAAAAACTTTCCAGCTGTCTACACTGGCCGCTTGAATTTGCACAAGAGCACTGATTTTGTAATGTACAAAATCATTGCTTCTTGCGCAAATACTTTCATGCTCCCACTCAGGAAAAAGCCCTCTTGCGCAAGAATACAGACAGGGAAGAACTGTTTTACGCAAAAAAGTCCCGATAGCTAAAGTGGTGATCGAGGCTTTCTTGCGCAAAATCGCGTGTAGACTGGCCACAGATGCTTTTGCGCAAAAGCACTTTTTGCGCAAAAGCATCCGTGCCAATCTAGACACGCTTTTGCGGAAATACTTTTCACAGAAAAACTTTTCAGTGAAAAGTATTTCTGCAAAATCATGCCAGTCTAGATGCAGCCATAGTGTAACTCTTGCTTACTTTGGTTCAAGCATCAGGCCCATGCTTGACCCCTACAAGAGGTGACTCTTCTTGCTGTGTGGAACCTCAGGAGGTGACGAGTTTCTCCGCTTCCTGCCACAGCGATGAGTGCAGGGGGCCTGAGGCCTGCTGTGGTGCAAGGCAGGGAGTAATCTCCCAAATCACATTGTTCAAGGGTGGGGGCTTGGGAGAAGAGGTGCTCTGGGGTAGAGCTTGGACAGGGTTGACCAATAGGCAGGGCAGAGTGGGTTTATCTGTGGCTCTGCACCCATCTAGGGATGACTCTGCTTCTGAGTGGTACATATAATAATGAGGCAGCCAATAGCAGATGTCCGCCCACTTGGGGAGGAGGCAGGAAGGCTAAAGAAGTGGGTTAGTGTGATCATTATGTTCAGGGTTGGGCGAAGGAAGAGGTGGTGAAGAACAGCTTCTGTGGATAGAGAGGGACTCTGAGAATTATTAATCTTTAATCTGTGCTGAGAGGGAAAACCTTTTGTCACTTGTGTACAAAGTCCTTTGCTTCTGGCTTGCATAACTCAATCCTGCTCTACATTTCTGCTCATGATTTATACTCTGGATCTGCAAAAACAACGAGGAATCCTGTGGCACCTTAGAGACAAACAGATTTATGAAGGAATTAACTTTTACGGGTAAAACCCATTTTATTGGATGAATTGGAGTGGAATTTACTGAAGCCAGGGTATGTATAAGGAAGAAGTTATTTGTACTAATGAAGCTAATCCAGTCAGGGTAGACGTGGAGCATTAACAGCATTTGGTGTGGAGATGTGAATATCCAGAGAGGAGAAATTGCCTTTCTAATGTGTTAACCAGTTGAGATTCTTATGCAGTCCTAAACTGATAAGTGTTAAATTTAGGGATATTAGTTATTAATTTAATAACTGTGTAACCGCATCAAATCTTAGTGGTTAAATCATTATTCAGTAGTCCCCAGGGCAGGGCCAGCAGCCAGTGTGCTCTCAGCCCCACTCCTGCAGAGCCCCTTGTCACCCTGTATTGCTGCCTCTGTATCAGGGATGGCAGCAGCCCCTGTCTGCAGGGGGCCCAAGCTCCTCACAGACAGAGGCTGCGCCAGCATCCCATGGAGCAGCCTTTATCTGTGGTAGCCTATCAGAAGCATCAGCATGGGGATGGACGGGGGACAGGCGGCTTCATGGGATCTGGCTCCTGCCTCCCCTGTTTGCCACCTCTGATGGAAGAGGGGGAGGGAGGAAAAGGCGTGTAGTCATAGGAGTATTGATAAGCCTAGGCTTATCAGTTAATTGTGACATGTTGACAACACTGGTTGAATTTGCAAATGAATTCCAGTTCTGCTTCTCCCTTTGTAACCAATTTTTTAAATTCTTTTAAAGAGCTAGAGATGCGGCCCTGTTAGTCTGGTGTAGCTGAAACAAAAGACAGAACTATGTAGCACTTTAAAGACTAACAAGATGGTTTATTAGGTGATGATCTGAGGAAGTGGGTCTGGCCCACAAAAGCTCATCACCTAATAAATCATCTTGTTAGTCTTTAAAGTGCTACATAGTCCTGTCTTTTGTTTTAAAGAGCTGGTACTTAAGTTTTCCCTGAGTAAATTCCAGTGACTGAGGAGTCTCTTTTGAACCTAGCTCTTGAATTGCTCTTCTAGGTTCTCAGTTTTCTTCAGATTTTTAAAGCCTCCTCAACCTCACCTCCCCCAACAGGATTCTTACACCACAAACTCTTCTCTCAGTAGCTGCTACTCCCTTATCCTCCTTCCCCTCTTTTAAATTCTCCTGTAAGATTTCAGCTCTCCTTTCTCCTTCCCCATTCCATCCTATAACTTTCCAATTATCCATTTGTCCAGCCCCAGTAGCACACCCCACCCTGCGCTCTAGACCAGCACCGTATAGATTGCCCCGTTGCAATCCGGGCACAGACTGACCGGCACGAGCTGCCAGGCTGGTCTCGAAGGTGATGCAGCACAGCTGCCCAGGTGGGAATGAGGCCGTGGCACGTGCCAGCTGCCCGGCCTGCGCTCAGTGCTGCCCGTGGCACGTGCCAGCTGCCCGGCCTGCGCTCAGTGCTGCCCGTGGCGCGTGCCAGCTGCCCGGCCTGCGCTCAGTGCTGCCCGTGGCGCGTGCCAGCTGCCCGGCCTGCGCTCAGTGCTGCCCGTGGCGCGTGCCAGCTGCCCGGCCTGCGCTCAGTCCTGCCCGTGGCGCGTGCCAGCTGCCCGGCCTGCGCTCAGTCCTGCCCGTGGCGCGTGCCAGCTGCCCGGCCTGCGCTCAGTGCTGCCCGTGGCGCGTGCCAGCTGCCCGGCCTGCGCTCAGTGCTGCCCGTGGCGCGTGCCAGCTGCCCGGCCTGCGCTCAGTGCTGCCCGTGGCGCGTGCCAGCTGCCCGGCCTGCGCTCAGTCCTGCCCGTGGCGCGTGCCAGCTGCCCGGCCTGCGCTCAGTCCTGCCCGTGGCGCGTGCCAGCTGCCCGGCCTGCGCTCAGTCCTGCCCGTGGCGCGTGCCAGCTGCCCGGCCTGCGCTCAGTCCTGCCCGTGGCGCGTGCCAGCTGCCCGGCCTGCGCTCAGTCCTGCCCGTGGCGCGTGCCAGCTGCCCGGCCTGCGCTCAGTCCTGCCCGTGGCGCGTGCCAGCTGCCCGGCCTGCGCTCAGTCCTGCCCGTGGCGCGTGCCAGCTGCCCGGCCTGCGCTCAGTGCTGCCCGTGGCGCGTGCCAGCTGCCCGGCCTGCGCTCAGTGCTGCCCGTGGCGCGTGCCAGCTGCCCGGCCTGCGCTCAGTGCTGCCCGGCCTGCGCTCAGCCCTGCCCGTGGCGCGTGCCAGCTGCCCGGCCTGCGCTCAGCCCTGCCCGTGGCGCGTGCCAGCTGCCCGGCCTGCGCTCAGCCCTGCCCGTGGCGCGTGCCAGCTGCCCGGCCTGCGCTCAGCCCTGCCCGTGGCGCGTGCCAGCTGCCCGGCCTGCGCTCAGCCCTGCCCGTGGCGCGTGCCAGCTGCCCGGCCTGCGCTCAGCCCTGCCCGTGGCGCGTGCCAGCTGCCCGGCCTGCGCTCAGCCCTGCCCGTGGCGCGTGCCAGCTGCCCGGCCTGCGCTCAGCGCTGCCCGTGGCGCGTGCCAGCTGCCCGGCCTGCGCTCAGCGCTGCCCGTGGCGCGTGCCAGCTGCCCGGCCTGCGCTCAGCGCTGCCCGTGGCGCGTGCCAGCTGCCCGGCCTGCGCTCAGCCCTGCCCGTGGCGCGTGCCAGCTGCCCGGCCTGCGCTCAGCCCTGCCCGTGGCGCGTGCCAGCTGCCCGGCCTGCGCTCAGCCCTGCCCGTGGCGCGTGCCAGCTGCCCGGCCTGCGCTCAGCCCTGCCCGTGGCGCGTGCCAGCTGCCCGGCCTGCGCTCAGCCCTGCCCGTGGCGCGTGCCAGCTGCCCGGCCTGCGCTCAGCCCTGCCCGTGGCGCGTGCCAGCTGCCCGGCCTGCGCTCAGCCCTGCCCGTGGCGCGTGCCAGCTGCCCGGCCTGCGCTCAGCCCTGCCCGTGGCGCGTGCCAGCTGCCCGGCCTGCGCTCAGCCCTGCCCGTGGCGCGTGCCAGCTGCCCGGCCTGCGCTCAGCCCTGCCCGTGGCGCGTGCCAGCTGCCCGGCCTGCGCTCAGCGCTGCCCGTGGCGCGTGCCAGCTGCCCGGCCTGCGCTCAGCGCTGCCCGTGGCGCGTGCCAGCTGCCCGGCCTGCGCTCAGCGCTGCCCGTGGCGCGTGCCAGCTGCCCGGCCTGCGCTCAGCCCTGCCCGTGGCGCGTGCCAGCTGCCCGGCCTGCGCTCAGCCCTGCCCGTGGCGCGTGCCAGCTGCCCGGCCTGCGCTCAGCCCTGCCCGTGGCGCGTGCCAGCTGCCCGGCCTGCGCTCAGCCCTGCCCGTGGCGCGTGCCAGCTGCCCGGCCTGCGCTCAGCCCTGCCCGTGGCGCGTGCCAGCTGCCCGGCCTGCGCTCAGCCCTGCCCGTGGCGCGTGCCAGCTGCCCGGCCTGCGCTCAGCCCTGCCCGTGGCGCGTGCCAGCTGCCCGGCCTGCGCTCAGCCCTGCCCGTGGCGCGTGCCAGCTGCCCGGCCTGCGCTCAGCCCTGCCCGTGGCGCGTGCCAGCTGCCCGGCCTGCGCTCAGCCCTGCCCGTGGCGCGTGCCAGCTGCCCGGCCTGCGCTCAGCCCTGCCCGTGGCGCGTGCCAGCTGCCCGGCCTGCGCTCAGCCCTGCCCGTGGCGCGTGCCAGCTGCCCGGCCTGCGCTCAGCCCTGCCCGTGGCGCGTGCCAGCTGCCCGGCCTGCGCTCAGCCCTGCCCGTGGCGCGTGCCACCTGCCCGGCCGGCGCTCAGCCCTGCCCGTGGCGCGTGCCAGCTGCCCGGCCGGCGCTCAGCCCTGCCCGTGGCGCGTGCCAGCTGCCCGGCCGGCGCTCAGCCCTGCCCGTGGCGCGTGCCAGCTGCCCGGCCGGCGCTCAGCCCTGCCCGTGGCGCGTGCCAGCTGCCCGGCCTGCGCTCAGCCCTGCCCGTGGCGCGTGCCAGCTGCCCGGCCTGCGCTCAGCCCTGCCCGTGGCGCGTGCCAGCTGCCCGGCCTGCGCTCAGTCCTGTCCGTGGCGCGTGCCAGCTGCCCGGCCTGCGCTCAGTGCTGCCCGTGGCGCGTGCCAGCTGCCCGGCCTGCGCTCAGTGCTGCCCGGCCTGCGCTCAGTGCTGCCCGTGGCGCGTGCCAGCTGCCCGGCCTGCGCTCAGTCCTGCCCGTGGCGCGTGCCAGCTGCCCGGCCTGCGCTCAGTCCTTCCCGTGGCGCGTGCCAGCTGCCCGGCCTGCGCTCAGTGCTGCCCGTGGCACGTGCCAGCTGCCCGGCCTGCGCTCAGTCCTGCCCGTGGCGCGTGCCAGCTGCCCGGCCTGCGCTCAGTCCTGCCCGTGGCGCGTGCCAGCTGCCCGGCCTGCGCTCAGTGCTGCCCGTGGCGCGTGCCAGCTGCCCGGCCTGCGCTCAGTGCTGCCCGTGGCGCGTGCCAGCTGCCCGGCCTGCGCTCAGTGCTGCCCGGCCTCCGCTCAGTCCTGCCCGTGGCACGTGCCACCTGCCCGGCCTGCGCTCAGTCCTGCCCGTGGCGCGTGCCAGCTGCCCGGCCTGCGCTCAGTCCTGCCCGTGGCGCGTGCCAGCTGCCCGGCCTGCGCTCAGTCCTGCCCGTGGCGCGTGCCAGCTGCCCGGCCTGCGCTCAGTCCTGCCCGTGGCGCGTGCCAGCTGCCCGGCCTGCGCTCAGTCCTGCCCGTGGCGCGTGCCAGCTGCCCGGCCTGCGCTCAGTCCTGCCCGTGGCGCGTGCCAGCTGCCCGGTCTGCGCTCAGTGCTGCCCGTGGCGCGTGCCAGCTGCCCAGCCTGCGCTCAGTGCTGCCCGTGGCGCGTGCCAGCTGCCCGGCCTGCGCTCAGTGCTGCCCGGCCTGCGCTCAGTGCTGCCCGTGGCGCGTGCCAGCTGCCCGGCCTGCGCTCAGTGCTGCCCGTGGCGCGTGCCAGCTGCCCGGCCTGCGCTCAGTCCTGCCCGTGGCGCGTGCCAGCTGCCCGGCCTGCGCTCAGTGCTGCCCGTGGCACGTGCCAGCTGCCCGGCCTGCGCTCAGTGCTGCCCGTGGCGCGTGCCAGCTGCCCGGGCTGCGCTCAGTGCTGCCCGTGGCGCGTGCCAGCTGCCCGGCCTGCGCTCAGTCCTGCCCGTGGCGCGTGCCAGCTGCCCGGCCTGCGCTCAGTGCTGCCCGTGGCACGTGCCAGCTGCCCGGCCTGCGCTCAGTCCTGCCCGTGGCACGTGCCAGCTGCCCGGCCTGCGCTCAGTCCTGCCCAAGGCCGCGCACGTGCCAGCTGCCTGGCCTGCGCTCAGTCCTGCCCAAGGCCGCGCACGTGCCAGCTGCCCGGCCTGCGCTCAGTCCTGCCCGTGGCACGTGCCAGCTGCCCAGCCTCCGCTCAGTGCTGCCCGTGGCACGTGCCAGCTGCCCGGCCTGCGCTCAGTCCTGCCCGTGGCACGTGCCTGCTGCCCGGCCTGCGCTCAGTCCTGCCCGTGGCGCGTGCCAGCTGCCCGGCCTGCGCTCAGTCCTGCCCAAGGCACGTGCCAGCTGCCCGGCCTGCGCTCAGCGCTGCCCGTGGCGCGTGCCCGCTGCCCGGCCTGCGCTCAGTGCTGCCCGTGGCGCGTGCCAGCTGCCCGGCCTGCGCTCAGTCCTGCCCAAGGCCGCGCACGTGCCAGAGCGCAGTGGCGGGTGTGCACATGCGCGCCCCAGGGCCGCGGAGCCGAGCCCGGCAGCCCAGGCCCCGCCCCCGCCCCCGCCCCCGCCCCCGCGTGTCTGGCGCAGCTGGGCGGCCCCTCCCACACGGGGCGGAGCGCACCGGAAGTGCCCCGGGGCTCCTGGAGCCGGCCTCGCTCTCGCCCCAGACGGGTCCTGCCGCCTCCCTGGCTGCCGCGCGCAGGCCGGGCCCGCAGAGCGCGTGAGCGGCGGGGCACCAGGGCGGGAAGCGCTGGGGGAGGGGCGCGGGCATGCAAGTGAGGAGCTGGGGGGCAGTTCCCTTGCGTGGGGATGCTGGGGGGCGGGGCTTGCGGGGATGGGGGGGCAGTTCCCTTGCGTGGGGATGCTGGGGGGCGGGGCTTGCGGGGTGGGGGGCAGTTCCCTTGCGTGGGGATGCTGGGGGGCGGGGCTTGCGGGGTGGGGGGCAGTTCCCTTGCGTGGGGATGCTGGGGGGGCGGGGCTTGCGGGGTGGGGGGCAGTTCCCTTGCGTGGGGATGCTGGGGGGGCGGGGCTTGCGGGGTGGGGGGCAGTTCCCTTGCGTGGGGATGCTGGGGGCGGGGCTTGCGGGGATGGGGGGGCAGTTCCCTTGCGTGGGGATGCTGGGGGGCGGGGCTTGCGGGGATGGGGGGGCAGTTCCCTTGCGTGGGGATGCTGGGGGGCGGGGCTTGGGGGGATGGGGGGGCAGTTCCCTTGCGTGGGGATGCTGGGGGGCGGGGCTTGCGGGGATGGGGGGCAGTTCCCTTGCATGGGGATGCTGGGGGCGGGGCTTGCGGGGATGGGGGGGCAGTTCCCTTGCATGGGGATGCTGGGGGCGGGGCTTGTGGGGATGGGGGGGCAGTTCCCTTGCATGGGGATGCTGGGGGGCGGGGATGGGGGGCAGTTCCCTTGCGTGGGGATGCTGGGGGCGGGGCTTGCGTGGGGATGCTGGGGGCAGTTCCCTTGCATGGGGATGCTGGGGGGCGGGGATGGGGGGCAGTTCCCTTGCGTGGGGATGCTGGGGGCGGGGCTTGCGTGGGGATGCTGGGGGCAGTTCCCTTGCGTGGGGATGCTGGGGGCGGGGCTTGTGGGGATGGGGGGGCAGTTCCCTTGCGTGGGGATGCTGGGGGCGGGGCTTGTGGGGACGGGGGGCAGTTCCCTTGCGTGGGGATGCTGGGGGGCGGGGCTTGCGGGGATGGGGGGGCAGTTACCTTGTGTGGGGATGCTGGGGGGCGGGGCTTGCGGGGATGGGGGGGCAGTTTTCTTGTGTGGGGATGCTGGGGGGCGGGGATGGGGGGGCAGTTACCTTGTGTGGGGATGCTGGGGAGTGGGGCTTGCGGGGATGGGGGGGCAGTTTCCTTGTGTGGCGATGCTGGGGGGCGGGGCTCCTTTTCTTTCTGGTGAACTTGATACTTATTATACCTAATAGGATGAAGCTGACTTTAAAGTAATAATTTAAATAAAAGAGCAGCTGCTGAACAAGACCCAGAAGCAGCACCCTGAAAGGTTTTTCCAGTACCCTTTCTGAAAGCTGGTATGGTACGATAGGCATCATAGGGGATGCACTAAACACAATGCTAAGACTATAGTGTGGAGATCTGGCATACTTCATGTACATCACATGCAACGTTACAAATCAATGGTTATTACATAAGAACAGCCAGATCATGTCCATGTCGGCCATGTCTGCCAGCAGTGGCCAATTTCAGGTGCTCCAGGGAGAATTAACAGAACAGGTAATTCATTCCCTATTACCCCTTCCAAATTTCTGTAAAACAGGCCAGGGACACCATCCCTGACATCTTGGCTAATAGCCATTGATGGATCTGTCTTCCTTGAATTTATCTAATTCTTTTTTGAACCTTGATATAGTCTTATCCTTCACAACATTCTCTGGCAAGCTTTTGCCCTGGCTGATGGTGTTGTGGGAAGAAATACTTCCTTTTATGTGTTTTTAAATCTGCTGCTTGTTAATTTCATTTGGTAATCCTTATTTTTTGTGTTAATGAGGAGTAAATACTTCTTCCTTATATACTTTCTCCAGACCATGACTTTATAGACTTCTAGTGTATCTCTCCTTAGTCATCTTTTTTCTAAACTGAAAAGTCCCGGTTTTATTAATCTCTCCTTGTAATCTCTTCTTCAGTTTCTTTCCTCATTTCCTATTTAGGAAGCATTGTTTGGGGGGAAAGGGGAGTGACACTTTGTCAAAAATGGCATTCCCTATTTGACCAGTCATCTGAAGAAGTGGGCTGTGCCCATGAAAGCTCATGATACCATCTTCGTGTTTTGTTAGTCTATAAAGTGTTACAAGACCATTTGTTGTTTTTTTTCCTGTACAGACTAACTTGGCTACCCCCTGAACTAACATTACTCCTCTTTGAGGATCCTGTTTGAGGATTAATGTTGGTTCGAACCAAGGGGTTCGAACAATGCAGTGGCGAGATCATGCTAATGAAGTATGGGATATTTAAATCCCCTCTTCATTAGCAATTTTGGTCGCCTACATTTGCATCCCTAGCTTGAACTAGGGAGCAAGTGTAGATTTACCCACAGTTTTGAAAGGGAGCCATGACCCCTGGCAGGGGAATTGCCAATTTTGAGCAGAGTGGTCAATGTGGAGCATTGTGGGACTGCTGCTGGGGTACAGATAGGGTTAATTTGAGTAATACAGTATCTGCACTCGCACTGCATCAACCTAAGTACATTGATAATGGGTGCATGCCAGAGGTGGCCAATAATTTTTGATGGGAGCCCACTTCAAGATTTTGGTAATTGATCATGGCCACACTTTTCTATGTTTGAGGTACAGTGTCTGGGACAGAAATTGTGTGCAGAAGGGAACTTGAAATAAGGGATTGTGATGCAGGGTCCAGGAGGGGATATGGGTGCAGGAGAAGATTCTGATGTGGGAGAGGTGTGTAGGAGGTGGTGCCGGGTGTGGGAGGAGAGCTGGGACACAGGGGAGGGTGCAGAGAGTTTTGGTGGTTACCTGGGGCAGGTGATTGGGATGCAGGAATGGGAAGGGGGTATGGTGTAGGAGAGGATTCTGGCCTGAAGGAGGACTGTAGAAGGGGGTACAGAGTCCAGGAAGGGGTTGTGACCTGGAGGAGAGGGGATACAGAGATCTTGGGTGGTGACCTGGGGCAGGGAGGGTGTGGGAGGAGATGGGGTGCCATAGCCAGACTGTGGTTGGGAGGTTCTTACCTAAGTGGCTTCTGGCCAGCAGCCCAGCAGGACCCTCAGGCAGGCTCCCTGCCTGCTTCAGTCCGAGGGTGCTCAAAGTAGCTGGCTCCCAACACAGTCATCACAGCTTCCATTGACTGGTTTCTGCCATGCAGTTTTACCCAGTGGAGAGGCCAAATGGTAGCACCGCAAACTGAAAGTGAGCCCGACCCACTGTAAACCTCAGAAACCCCCTGTAGGCAGGGATCGCTGAGTTGTGAAAATATGCATCCCTCAAATCGAGGGCAGTGTACCAGTCTCCTTTCTGTAGGGAAGGGATGATAGATGCTGAGGTGACCATCTGGAATTTTGCTTTCTTTACAAACAAGGTTAAGTTCCTTAGGTCTAGAATGGGACTGTAGTCCCCCTTTGGCCTTGGGGATAAGGAAGTAGCGGTCGAAAAACCCCTGAGTATCTCCACCCAGAGTATCTGGAGTTCCCCCTATCAGATACGGACCAGACTGCTGTAGGATAGCCAAATGCTGAAGACTATGTACTTTAAGCCTTTGAAATCTGAAGGGAGCCCAGGCACTGCCTTTGGCTTGGGGTCTCTAGGCACACTGGTGCTAGACACAAGATCTGCACTCCACGGTACTGAAAGTTGTGACCTGATGGTCCCAACTGCCTAGCCTCTGGGACGAGTGCTGACTCCTTTTTATCATAAGCATCCCCCTCGCAAAACTCCAATGTTATGGAAACTGCGTTCACAGGATAACTCTCCAAGGCATGTGATGTTTATTACCTAGTGAATGCAGACTTTGCCCAGGATTCTAAAAAGTTATTGCTCTTTACTTAATTGCACAAGAAACAGACATATACAAAAATCATGGCTATGTCCAGACTATGCTAGACTTTCAGAAAAGGATATGCTTCTTTCAAGCTCACTTTCGAAAGCGGCACTTTCAAAACTGAAAGTAATCTAGACGCGGTTTTGTTGGCAAACCCCTGTGTGTCGACAAGCCACGTAAACCTAATTTTTTAAGGAAAAGTGGCTTGTCGACAAATGGGAGTGTTGGCTGACAAAATTGTGTCTAGATTACTTTCACTTTTGAAAGTGTCGTTTTTGAAAGTGAGCTCTAAGAAGATATGCAAATTCCTGCAGCATTTGCATATCCTCTTTCGAAAGTCTAGCGTAGTCTAGATGTACCCCATGAGCCCCATTATATAGTTCCTTTTGTCAGTTTCCTCACCCTTTATAACACTTGTTGGGTTGAGGTCAGGATTCTCTGGGGATGTCCAGGATCTTTCTGCTGCAGCTTACGGCTTGATTTCTAAACCTGGAGTCTGACACACTCTCCCTTTCCCCCTTCCCTCCGTCCCCTCCCACCTCCGTTAAATGAGGCTGCTTTAATCTTAGTTGGTCTGTCAGTTAAACTGGGTCCCCATTACAGAAGCATGATTCTATCTTCATCTCATCTGCCTAAAATATCCTCTCTGCGCCTCCAAATCCTTCATTCATGAGTCCTCCTTAAATCACTGCTTTGTCGTTTCCATCTGTGTGTCCTGTGTGGAGATGTTCCACTTTCCAAATGCTGACTTCTTTTCATAAATTCTAAGGCCAGAAGGTGATCATCTAGTCTGACCTTTATCATACAAGACAGAGAACTTCCTCACAATAATTCCCAGAGCAGTTCCTTTCAGAAAAACGTTGAATTGTCGTTTTAAAGCTTGTCTGTGGTGGATAATCCACTACAGCATGTGGTAAATTATTTCAATGGTTAATTGCTCTGTTTAAAAAAATACACCTTGTTTCTAACGCTAATTTGTCAAGTTTTAACTTCCAACCATTGGATCCTGGTAAACCTTTGTTTGAATGAAGAGCCCATTATCAGATTTTTCCGCATGTAGGGAAATCACTCCTTAACTTTCTCTTTGCTAAGATAAATAATTTGACCTCCTTGAATCTATTATTAAAAGGCATGTTTTTTAATCCTCTAATCATTCTTGTAGCTCTTCTCTGAATCTTTGCCAGTATATCAAAAGCCTCCTTGAATTGTGGAGGCCAAAAGTAGACACAGTATTCCAGCAGTGGTATACCAGTGTCAAATGTTGAAATAAAATAATTTCTCTGCTACTCAAGATTATGTTTCTGTATCCTAAAATCTCATTTCTGCTTTTGGCCACATCATCACACTGAGAGCTCATGTTCAGCTGACTATCCACCAGTGTTCCCTCTGGTTTTTTTTTTCCACCCCTGAGCAGAATGAATTTTCTTACGTGCACCAAGTGTGGAGGAGATGTGTGACACCTCAACTCCGAGTTGCACATCACCTTCATATTGGTGCACCTAACATTCATGTGGTGGCATTGGAGCCACTGGCTTCTGAGTGTGGAAGGGGACTCAGGACTGGGGCAGAGGGTTTGAGTTCAGGAGTGTGAGGGATCTGGCTGGGGATGCAGGCTTTTGGGTGGGACTGCAACAGAGAGGGTGCAAGGGCTCTGGCAGGGGGTGCAGGCTCTGGTGTGGGGCTGCTCCCTGCTGTAGAGGTGTTCCATTCTTCTGGCAATGGCAGCTTAGTGCTAAGGCCTGCAGCTCTGTGTCTATCCTTCCTCCCACTGGCTGCGGCAGCTTCAGGGCTTGAGGCGAGAGCTCTTTCTCCCTGCTGCAGCCCTTTTTCAGACTTGCTGCTTCCCAGGACAGACCCTGCCATGCTGTAAGCATGGGACACATTCTCTGTTCCTAGATTTATAAATTTTAGATGTAGCCATATTAAAGTCCAGTATGGCTGTGTCTACATTGTCAAGATTTTGCACAAAAGCAGCTGTTTTTGCACAAAATCTTGCCACATGTCTACACTGGCTGCGAGTATTTGCGCAAGAACACAGACATTGTAATGTACAATATCAGTGCTTCTTGTGCAAGTACTCTGATGCTCCCGCTCAGGGATACGTCCTCTTGCGCAAGAGGCCAGTGTAGACAGGTAACATCAATTTCTTGCGCAAAAAAGCCCAATGGCTAAAATGGCCTTCGGAGCTTTCTTGCTCAAGAGAGCGTCTACACTGGCATGGATGCTTTTGCACAAAGGCACATGCCAGTATAGATGCTCTCTTGCGCAAATACTTTTAACGGAAAAACTTTTCCTTTAAAAGTATTTGCGCAAAATCATGTCAGTGTAGACGCAGCCTATATGTTTTCACCAAGTTTACCAACCAAGCCAGATCATTCTGGATCAGCAACATGTCCTTTTCCTATTTTACCACTCCCCCATTTTTTTTTTTTTGGTCATTTGCAGTCGGGAGGGAAGGAGGAGGGGAGAGCCGCCAGTGGAAGCAGCAGTGGACATGGGAATCAGGGTGGACTTTGGAGATTTTGGGGGCGGGGAGCAGCCAGCGGAAGTAGAGCTGCGCAGGGGGCTGATCGGGAGGAGGAGTAGGGGAGAAGCGGCTGCCGGAAGCAAGGCTTGCCTGGGGTATCGGAGTTGGCCGGGAGAGAATGGGGGGGCCGGCAGAAGCAGGGCTGCCGGGGGGCGTGAGGTCGGGGGTAGGGAGCTGCCCAGGGAAGATGTGGGGGGAGGGGGGAGGGGAGAGAGAAGCGGCAGCCGGAAGCAGGGCTGGACGCGGGCAGCGGGGCTGGCCAAGGGAGATTGGGAGGAGAAGTGGGGGAGAACTGGCTGTCCGAGAGGGGGTTGGGAGAAGTGGGGCTGGCTAGAGGCACGGGGGGGTGGAGCGGGACTGACCTGGCCATATGTCGATCTTGGGGCGCTGCCCCCCCAAAACACGAGTGAGTCCGGCTTGGGGATTCTATTGTGCCCCACTGCCACCCCCTGGAGTAGCTGCAAACTGGCTGGCTGGTAGACACACTCGTGCAGCCTGAGCACATTTAGCAGCCAAGCAGTTTGAAACTACAAACTGATACAACTAGTAATAATAAAACGACTACAGATTTTAAAGTTGTTCCCTGCAGCCATGAGGGCTTAGAAATTTACTTCATTAAAAAAATACGAAAGTTAAAATTCTTGGGTAATGCAACCTAAGTAGCCAGAGATTTAATAACACCAAATATTAAGATTATGCCAATCTTAATAGTGTGCATTGCTGAATTTGTTTGGAATTGCACTAGGAAAATAGGACTAGAGCCAAAATGTCTGAATAAAGCAGAGAAGTCAGCTTGCATTTTGTAATGTCTCTGAAGATGAAAGGAATATAGAAATTACAAACGCTGTTATAAAAAAAAAAAACCCAAAAAACCCCAGACCTACAATGGCTTTCCCTTCACTGTCATTGAAGAGGAAGTCAGCAAAGAGCAATTTCTCTCTCCCCATAGTGAAAAGACCTGTGAGGTTACAGAAAAGCAGGGGGTGAGGGGGGCAAAGAGGTTGGAGTAAAGGTAGAATTGAGGACCAGCCTGTCCCTGAAAGTAGAGAGGAGGGCATCTGCAGCCAGTCTGCATATATTATTAGAAAACTAGTAGGCTTGGAGAAATGAGGGTGCAGGATGGGGGAAACCAGCATGCTTTGTGCTAAGCGTGGGAGTTGGTCTGTCTGGTTTATGCTGGGGCTTGCCACTCATAAACCATTTATTGATGCTATAGTCTTAAAACTCTGGATTTTGTGCTGCAACGTGGAGTAGAGTTACATCAGCTTCTGGGACAGGGTGGGAGAGGTGTGTTCTGATGGGAGGGAAGAGCTTGGACTGAGGATACGTCAGCTTCTGGAATAGCTCTTGGAATGCCCTGGTGGAGCTGATTTGGCTTGTAGTGCTGGAAGCTCTGGGATTGGCTGTTGCAGATGAGCTGTGTCTGTCTTCAGTTGATTCTACAGAAATGTAGTCTTGTTTCCTGACGTCTCTGTAGCTCCTGCTGGCTTCACTGCTGCTGCTGTCAGAAATTTTTCTCGTATCACAGCAGGACGTGTCAGGTACAGAAACAAATTTTCTAACTGTTCTGACCTCTGCACGTGGACTGATATTTGCAGGTGATAGGATTTTTGTATATCCGGAGATTGCATTTTGCAGTCTGTTTTGAGTAAGATTAATTTCCTGTTTGTGCTTGAGTGACCATTGGGCCTGACGATAACATTGACGAAGGGGCAAACTAACCCATGCAGTTTGAAGAACAGTTTAGAGTATGGGCCTGGGAGTCTATTCCGAACTTTGCTGCAGATTGTCTGAATCATCTGGGCAAGTCACTTAACTTGTAGAATTGCATTTTATAGTTGAGATACTCAGCACTTTAGAAGAGTTTTATACTTACTCTCTTATTGAGAGGAAATACAGGCTTTTCTTCTTCATAGGGATCCCTGATGCTTTTGGATGCAGATTTTTCTGATACAACTTGTTGCTTGATGTTGTGAAGACCAAGACTTTCACAGAGTTCAAAAAAGAACTAGATAGATTCGTGAAGGTGAGGTCCATCAATGCTTATTTGCCAGAATGGATAGGAATGGTGTCCCTAGCCTCTGTTTGTCAGAGGCTGGGAATGGGTGACAGGGGGCGAGATCACTTGATGATTGCCTGTTCTGTTCATTCCCGCTGGGGCTCCTGGCATTGACCAGTCAGAAGACGGGATACTGGGTTGGATAGACCTTTGGCCATTTTTATGTCGCTGGAATGGATTCCTGACAAAGGAGGGTAAAACTTGGGATAGATCTTGTATTCTGCATTGTTGCCGTCTGAATATTGTAAACTGTTATAAAGCATGAGTGAATTTATTTGCTGTCTGTGGGCAAAACCGTGCTTTATTCTGAGTACTACTTGATGTGAATCATAGCTGTTTTTATACAATTGCCTTTTTTGAGCATGAATTTTCTCATCCTCCTTGGCTTAGCACAGAATCGCTTAAATAAAAGATTGTGTGTGGGGGCCCTTTTCAGGTAACATATCTTATGTATTTCAAAATTGGGCATTGAGAGAAATGCAAGTTCTTAACAATTTGTTTATATGCTTTTGATTCTGTTTTTTAAATTTAAATTCTAAGGAAATTAAATACAAAAAATTGTAACATTAAGGTTAGAATTCTCAATCCACCAGAAAAAGCCAAGTTAAATTCCCAGGAAGCATAGACTCTACTTCATTGCCCATTGTATATAGTAGATGGTCCAGTGGTAAAGGTGGTCACTTAGGAATTGGGAGGCCTGGGTTCATTCCTTGTTCCGCCGCAGGCTTCATGTGTGGTGTTAGGAAAACCACTTTCTTCATTCTGTTCGCTATCTATAAAATGGGGGATACTATACCGCCCTACCCTAATGGTGTTAAGGGAAGATGTGGTGAAAGATTGAGATGCTCAGATACTATGGTGGTGTGGGCCATATATGTACCATGGATAGATATAATCTCTCAACAGTGAGTAACATTTTCTTTCTGGAAAAATAACACAAGAGTGGCTTTGCCCTTCTCTCCCATATTTCTTCTTTTAAATGAGGGTTTCCAATATTTAGTGGGAAATTTCTTTAGCGTTTAGTTTTTGACTACCAGTCCTACTAATCTGGTCTATGCAGGTTCTTATCCTTACTCTTAATATCAGTGTCTTCTGGGCATGCATTAAGCAATCTGTATAGCACATGTAGCATGCTTATTCCTTCCTTGAAAAACAGGTGAAGTTTTAAAAAAATGGCTTGCTGCATTATACTTGTTATTGAAGGGAATGTTTTTTAAAAAGTGCCTTGTATTTGGAACAGAAAGTGGTTTGAGTTGATTCTTAAATCCTATTCATCATTGTTATCAACCAGTAGATCAGAATCTGCTGGTAGATCTTGGAGCCTCTGACAGATGATCCTGACTAGTTTGGCCAAGAGGCTACCAAGTGCCTGCACTTCAGCTGCCCCTCCCTCCACTGCTGCACATCGCCTGCCCTTTGCCTTAGAGCTGTCTCCTCAGGAACCTCCTGCTTTCTGTGCAAGGGAGAAGAGATTGCTGATGTCAGGGTGCCCACTCTCCCACCCTGTATCCTATCTCCATAGAGCAGAGAGGGGGCACAATAGGACTTGGGATAGTTTGCTAGCTGCTTTAGGGAGTAGTGAAGGGCCAGCATGTGATCGTGAAACTGAAAACCATAACATAATTCCTCCCTCTGTAGGTATGCATTAAATTTACAAAAGCAAACTTAGTTCTTCTTTGAGTGAAGTCCCCATGGGTGCTCCACGGTTGGTATTGGGCTTGTCCTGGCGCCACAGATCAGAGACATGCAGGCAGGCTGCAGATGCGCAAGCAGAGAGCGACATTCCTACCTTTTCCTCAGTTCCTTTTTCGCCGCCCTCAGCTATGGACAGTGCTCAAACCCACTCCTCAGTGCACTTCTGGAAAGCAAAGACATAGTAGTTTAGTTAGAAGCACCCAGGATTACAAAAAAAAAGAAAATCCCACAAAGCAACCAAGCACAGACGGCTCTGCTTATACAACTATAAGCATCATAGTCCGCCATTGGGAGACACGCCAGGCTCTCCTAAAGACAAAAGATGTGACAAATGCCAAGACTCTGTGCCAGCTTCTGATGGTCACAACAAATGTATATGCTGTTTGGGGGACACGCATGTACCACAAAAATGTGTCCACTGTTGCAGCCTGACAGCAAGAGCTCACAGGGAAAGAGAGCTCACAATACACATACTGTCCATTGACAACGCTCTAGACTCCCCCCCCCCCCCCCCCATAACTATAAAGGGGGCAGTAAGGGCTTGGCTGCGACATCCCCTCAGGGCAACCCCTCCAGTCCTTTAAAAGCGTGCTCGAAACCAGACCCTCACCAGCCCACTCCCTCCTGTCAAGAATAAGAACATAACGGCCATGCTGGGTCACGCCAACAGTCCATTCAACCCAGTATCCTGTCTGCCGACAGTGGCCAATATTGGATGCACCAGAGGGAGGGAACACAACAGATAATCCTTACATGATCCCTCCCCTGTCATCCACCTTCAGAGAAACAGAGGCTAGGCACACCATTCCTACCCATCTTGTCTAATAGTTATTGATGGACCTAACCTCCATGACTCTTTCTAGCTCTTTTTTGAACCCTGTTAAAGTCCTGGTCTTCACAACATCATCTGGCAAGGAGTTCCACAGGCTGACTGTGTGCTAAGTGAAGAAAAACTTCCTTCTGTTTGTTTTAAACCCGCTATCTATTAATTTCACTTGGTGACCCCTAGTTCTTCTATTGTGGGAATCAGTAAATAACTTTTCCTCATTCACTTTTTCCGTAAGTCATGATTTTATAGACCTCTTTCATATTCCTCCTTAGTCTCGTCTTTTCTAAGCTGAAAAGACCAAGTCCTTCATATGGGCCCCATTCCAAACCCCTAATCGTTTTTGTTGCCCTTTTCTAATGCAAAGATATCTTTTTTTTTTTTTAGATGAGGTGATCCCATCAGTACATAGTATTCAAGGTGTGGGCATCCCATGGTTTTATATAGAGGCATTAAGAGATTCTCTATCCCTTTTTTAATGATTCCTAACGTTGTTTGCTTTTTTGACTGCCACTGCACACTAATCAGAAGGGTAGCCGTGTTAGTCTGAATCTGCAAAAGTGGCGAGAAGTCCTGTGGCACCTTATAGACTAACTGAAGTATAGGAGCATAAGCTTTCGAGGGCAAAGACCCACTTCGTCAGATGCATGCATCTGACGAAGTGGGTCTTTGCCCTCGAAAACTTATGCTCCTATACTTCAGTTAGTTCTCTGAAAACATCCACTCAGTGTGCAGTAGCGGCGAGGAGTCCTGTGGCACCTTATAGACTATCTACAATGACTCCAAGATCTCTCTCTTGCATAGTTATAGCTAAATTAGTCCCCATCATATTATATGTATAGTTGGGATTATTTTTTCCAATGTGCTTTCCATAGAATGAGTAAGGGAGATGAACCAGGCATGGCAAAATCTTGAGCCTCCTCACTAACAGGCTCACAAGCACTCTCTAAACAAGCAGTGAAACCAGCTGCCCAGCCATCAAAAAGGGCACCTACTAAGGGCCCTCATGTAACAGAGGCATCACTGTCACTAATGGCACCTGGGATGCTGTGGGCACACTCGCTATCCCCGGCACAGTGTGAACCCCCAGCGCAACCTTCAGCACTGGCGCTGAGAAGTGATGGGGTAGCTGCAGCTTCCTTTCAGTACCTCACACTAACCCTAGATCCCCTGGGGTATCAACTGCTACCATGCCACCACTGCAGGTGCCAGCGGACTCAGCCACGGGACATAAATCATCATTCCACCGCCATTCCCCAGTGTGCAAAACACAAGCTCCACCAATACCTGACAGGAGAAGTAGAACCAGATCCACCACTGAGCCTTAGGCATGACACCGTTCACTTTCCCCATTGTCAATAAAGGGCTTGCTAGCTGCACCACGCTCACCTGCTTTATCACTAGTCAGTGCCTACTGCGGGGATATGAGGAGTATTTTCTCCTTGCAACACTCCTCCCCTGATAGAGCACATGCATCATATGGGGCATACAGGCTACCGCCTTCTCCATATCCCCGTGGCACCCTGATTGGCAGCACTATTCCAGGCATAATAGCCGATGGTCCCCCTATCGCTACTGGGCACCACGACACACCTCCAGCTGCCCCTCCTACACCTGCACAGAGGTCACAGCCCTCTATACACTCAGATCCATTGCATTCCCCATCTGAGGGCTCGGATTCAAGGAAGGGCAGATTGAGAATGATCCCACAGTCAGAGATGCCACCAAACTGTAACTCCTCTCTACTCCTGATGAAGCGGTTATCTCAAATGATCCAACACCTAATGACGACCTCAAACAATTCCAGGACTTATTCAAAAGAGTGGCACTCAGTCAGGAGGTCGTCTTATCAGAGGTGCAGGAAAAACACCACAGGCTTTTAAAGAACCTGCAGCCCTCTGCAAAATCCAAAATTGCTCTGCCTCAAGATGAAGCAATACTTGAGGCAGCTGTTGAAATATTGCAAACACCAGCCACGGCTCCCCTACCCCCACCCCTCCAACCAACAAAAGGGCTGATAGAAAGTACTTTGTCCCATGAAGAGGCATGGACTTTCTATACTTCCTTCCTCCCTCAACCCTTTTCTGTGAAGATCCAAAAACCCTCAACACAAAGCACATACACTGGACAAAGACCACAAACACCTGGATGTCTTTGGGAAGAAAATGTACTCCTTCTCAACCCTTCAGCTTTGCATAGCCAATTCCACAGCACTACTTGCCAGTCATGATTTTGATAATTATGCAAAACTAACAGAGCTCATGCAGCATCTCGCAGAGGACAAGAGACCAATCCTTAAAGCGGTCATTAAAGAGGGTACTATATGCTGTACAGCTCTACAAATGGTCCTCAGTGCTGCAGATACTGTGGCAAGAGCTACTGCAGCGTCTGTAGTAATGAGGCATGCATCTTGGCTTCAAGCAGCCAGAGTCCCTAAGGATCTCCAGGCCAAAGTAGAGGACCTGCCATTAGATAAAGCCAAATTGCTGCAGGGACCGACAAAGGCTTGCACTCTAGCAAAGATTCGCGCACCACCTGGCGCACATTGGGGATGTACACTCCCCCCACCGAAGGGTGTGTAGCACTTCCTGTCAAACTACAGGGATACAGCCTTTAGCAGACAACAACAATATCGACCTTTTGAACAAAACTGCTTTCGACCATGGAACCAACGCAGAAGAGCTCGAAACAACTGCTCTTCTGCGACTCAGGCCTCTAGACTGCACATTTGATAATTTGGTCGCAGGTCTACTCAACCTCCCTTCCACATCAGTACCAGGCAAGGCCAACATATTTCACCACCACTTGTGCCCCTTTTATAATCAATGGCCAGCAATCACTACAGATTGTTGGATCTTAGAAATCATCATCCGTGGATATTTTATCCCTTTCACAGAAATCCCCTCAAATCTCCCCACCTTCTCCCTCCCTCTTCAGGGACCCCTCTCACAAAACATTGCTCCACCAAGCAGTTCAACGCCTTTTCAATATAGGAGCTATCGAACAAGTCTCCAAACTAAGGATGTTAAAATGTGGTTAATTGACTAGTCGATGGAATTTCCGTCGACTAGTCGATAGGCACTTCCACATTCCTCCTTTGAAATGTACAAGAGCCTCCGCTGGGGCTCCTGTACATTTCAAAGGAGGAATGTGGAACTCTGCATACAGCCCGGGGCCAGCGGGAAGTCCCACTGACTCCGGGCTGCACACGGGTGCCTGCTTTGAAATGCAGGGTCTCTTGTGCATTTTAAAGCCAGGGAGCCTGGTATCCATGGCTTATCGGATAGTTGACTAGTCTTTTACATCCTTACTCCAAACAATACGAAAGGAGAGGTTTTTAGTCCAACTACTTTCTCACTGAAAAGAGAACGAGTTGAAGGCCTGAACAGGGGTTGAAGGCCTATCTTGGACCTACATCAGTTAAACAAATACATTCACAAGCAATGTTTCAAAATGGTAACTCACCACAATATTTCTGGCACTGGACAGGAGGGACTGGCTTGCAACCCCTCAACCTCCAAGATGTATATTTCCACATCACAATACATCCCTTGTACAGATGTTTCCTATGCTTCACCATAGCCTCAAGACTGTTTTCAGTACAGAGTCCTTTCATTCGGACTCTCCTCTGCCCCCAGAGTCTCCTCCAAGACTCTGGCGGTTACAGCAGCACATCTCAGATGCAATGGTATCACAGTCTTCCCTTATCTGGATGATTGTCTTATCCGAGGTCCCTCCCAGCAGACCACAAAGGACACAATCAGTTTCATAAAGGCCTCTCTTCAGTTTCTAGACTTCATTATTAATGACTAAAAATCCACACAGTTCCTAGAGTTCATAGGGGCTCACATAGATTCAACAGCAGCACATGCCTATCTCCTGAATCACCAATTCGACCAATGTAAGAAGCCGCATCACGATTATAACCACCAGCCCAACTGTCCCTATCCTAACTTGCCTCAAACTCATGGGGCATATGGCAGCCACCACATATGTTGTCCCATATGCCAGACTGTGCTTTTGATGTTTCCAACACGGGATTTCTTTAGTTTATACACTGGCCAGCCACCATGTCCACAGGCACGTTTCGCCCCTTCCAAAAATCTTTACCTCCTTGCACCTGATGGCATGGTACCTATCTGGTTCTCGGAAGCAGAGCAGCAGTGCTCCCAACAAGTGAAAAATGTCCTACTGCGTAGCAGGAGACAAATGACACACAAGACTTGCCTGTACAAATGGCAATGGTTTAACAGTGGTGCGCACACAGGGGAGTCCAACCACCTATGGCTCCGCTCCACTGATACTGGAATACATTATGTACCTGAAACAACAAAATGTATCGCTTTCATCACTCCGAGTGCACGTGGCCGCCATTACAGTCTTCCCTCCCCCCCCCCCATTGATGGGTCCTCCATATTTGCCCACCTCATGTCTAAAAGATTCTGGAAGGGCCTGCAAAACCTTCACCCACCATGTACACCAGCGTTTCTTAAACTGTTCTGAGGCACACCGGTATGCAGCAAGGCAGTCCGAGATATGCTGCAGAGATATGGCAACCATATGTCCCTTTCTTTCCGGGACAGTCCCGGATTTAAAGATACCCAGTGCTAGCGCGGCAGCCAGGGCACAGAGTGTTCAGAGCTACGAGCTCCCATGCAGCATGTGCCACTGTCCGGCAAGTCCCTCCCCCCTCAAGGGAATCTCGCTCCAAGAAATACGCAGTGCAGCAACATGGTTGTCCAATCACACTTGCATGAAGCATTACGTGCTTCTACCATGCTTCACAACAGATACTGCAGTAGCCACTGCAGGCCTCTCCGCAGTCTGTAACAATTAACCGAAGCCCACCTTCCATCTAAATGGATACTCCAGTGCTATACAGTCACCAACAGTGGAGTACCCACGGGAACATCACTCGAAGAAGGAGAAGTTACTCACTTTGTGCAGTAACGATTGTTGACTATCCGATAAGCAAAAGCTTATCGGGGGGAGGACTAATCGACTATCGGAGGCAGCAAGTTGGGGGGAGCAGGAGCTGGTGCTAGGGGGAGTCAGCTTAAAAGTTGGTTCCCCCTACACCATCTCCGTTGTGGGCAGGGGAGGCAGGAGGGTAGCAGGGACTGGGTGTGACCTGGGAATCAGCTGATTCATGGCTTGCGCCTAGTTGCAGATGCGCCTCTGTTTTTTAAATGTATGAAGAGCCTGCTGGCTCAACACATTTAAAAGGCTAAAGCACAGCAGGGGGACCTGATTCCTGGCTCTTGCAGGGTCCCTCTCCCCACTGCTGCACACCCCTCCTCGCTGAGCACCAGCACAGCTAACCCTAATGTGGCTCCCTGCTTATTGACTAATTGACTAATCAATTAGTTGATTAAACTAAATTTAACATCCCTAGTTGGGACCTTACCACCTTGATAAGATGTGGCATGCTAAATGCTTTATGTACAGCCATAGATGCCCATGTGTCAGACCATAACTCTTTTGTGATCAGTTCTGCATTGCAGGGTGTGGTGGTGGTGTGTGCCACAGAAGGCCTGCTGTGAGTGCAGCTGGCAATTGTGCTCTTGGAGGAAGTGAAGTCTGCTTAATACCACAGAGGATTTGAGAAGGGCATGTACTGCTGGGTATCCTAGTGTGCAGAACTGTGTGTGTACTTTAGTGGTGGGAATAGGGAGGCAAGTTGATTTAGACTGATGAGAATTTTTTTTCCTTTCAGGTATCTTTTACCTTCCCAAATATTGCACAATGTTGTGTCGAGCTGCTCTGAGAACCTCCTTCCTCTCTGCTGGACGATACCTCCTCTTCTCACCACACTCCGTCACAGCTGTATCCCAGTCTTGTAAGCACACAAAATCTACTAGCCTGTGCCCTCCTAGGTTATGGTGTGCAAGGGGCATGTGGGGAGTGTCGTTCTCCTCAATTGGGGGCCATGTCAGTGACAATTTGGGGTTTTTTGTTTCCCGCTTATGTGCATTCTCCAAATTATTTTTTTTTCTGTAGGTCAGCAACCCTGACCCAAAAATGGTTCTCCCACCCCTGCTCTAAAGGGAACTCCAATTTAAGCCAATGGGGAGGAGTTGTTTGAGTCATTTGTCCCTAAAAACCTCATTCCTCATATCCATTACTTCAGCTGAGAAAATATGGGGGTTAGGAGTCTTGATGGTTGATCCATTGTACATGGTGTTCTTTGCCCTAAGGCACGAGAAGTCATTTGTGAGCAAGACACGAGAAGTCATTCTTCTGCTCTACTCTGCGCTGGTTAGGCCTCAATTGGAGTATTATGTTCAGTTCTGGGCACCGCATTTCAAGAAATGTGGAGAAATTGGAGAGGGTCCAGAGAAGAGCAACGAGAATGATGAAAGGTCTAGAGAACATGACCTATGAGGGAAGGCTGAAGGAATTGGGTTTGTTTAGTTTAGAAAAGAGAAGATTGAGGGGGGCCTGATAGCAGTTTTCAGATATCTAAGAGTGTCATAAGGAGGAGGAAGAAAACTTGTTCATCTTGGCATCTGGTGATAGAACAAGAAGCAATGGGCTTAAACTGCAGCAAGGGAGGCTTAGGTTGGACATTAGGAAAAAGTTCCTAACTGTCAGGGTAGTCAAACACAGGAATAAATTGCCCAGGGAGGTTGTGGAATCTCCATCTGTGGAGATATTTAAGAGTAGGTTAGATAAATGTCTATCAGGGATGTTCTAGACAGTATTTGGTCCTGCCATGAGGGCAGGGGACTGGACTCGATGACCTCTTGAGGTCCCTTCCAGTCCTAGTATTCAATGATTCTGTGATTGACACTTTTCCTGTCTGCCTGAAGGTTTTTCCAAGTTCCATGTTAATCAAGAGGTTCACTTACTGGAATTTTATCCATGAGCCTTGTGACTGGTGTGGAGAAAGTGAATAAGGAAATGTTTGTTCACCCTTGTTCACCCTTCCATAACACACAAACTAGCAGTCACCCAATAAAATTAATAGGCCGGTGGTTTAAAATAACAAAAGGAAGTACTTCACACAATGCATACTCAACCTGTGGTACTATTGCCTGGCTACCAGAGGATGTTTTGAGGGACAAAAATGTAACTGGGTTCAACAAAGAGCTAGATAAAGTTGGTAGAGGATAGGTCCTTCAATGACTATTAGACAAAGTAGTAAGGGATGCAGTTCCAGTGCTGTGGGTGTCCCTAAGCCTCTCACTTCCATATGCTAGAACTGAATGATTCCTTTGTTCTTTTCATTCTCTCTGAAGTACCGGGAGTTGTCAGTGGTCTGCCTACTGGGTTAAATGGGCCATTGGTCTGGGTCTTACATACTGTGGTGTGTATCAGGCCCAGCAATGGCTTACATTATTGCTTTTTTAGTCACTTGGAAACTGGATACATTTCAGGGGCTGGGAAGTCATAATAAAGAGTGCCCATTGTGGCATTTTAGGTTCACGGTGGGGTAATCCTGACAGATATGGGGTTGGAAAGTCTGAAGTAAGTGTTCAAAGTTATGAGTTTAACATTTGGGATTGTGGGATTTGTTCCTGTCTCTCATATTTTTGTTTGTTTTTAACCACAGGCTTCCCTGTCCATAACCTCGTATTAAGGAATGAATCTATCCGTTGCTGGAGCAACATCCCATTTATCACCGTGCCCCTCAGTCGAACCCATGGCAAGTCATTTGCACATCGCAGTGAGCTGAAGCATGCTAAACGAATTGTGGTGAAGCTGGGGAGCGCTGTTGTGACTCGAGGAGATGAGTGTGGATTGGCTCTTGGGCGGTTGGCATCTATTGTTGAGCAGGTAACTTTATGGCTCTAAAATTAAGTGCTCTTGCAAACTGGCTAGTCAGTGTCTCCTTAAAATGTGTACATTAAAATGTAGCAGGAGACTTGAACTGCCATTTCTATCATACTGTGGCAAAACTGAGATGTGTACAGAAGAGCAAGCTGTAATGAGGCAGACGTGTGGCCTAATCTATGTAAAGAGTGGTGCAAGAGGAGAACATGTAGTACGCAGAAATAATCTAGTGGGAGTTCTGTCTTCAGTTGGAGGAGGAAGAACCCTCAGGGAATAAAAGGGAAATATTTTGCCCTAGGGCCTAGGCTGAAGTCAGAAGTGAGTATCTCCTGTTTCCACTTCATATGTTGAAGAATACCTGTGGAATATAATCCCAATGAATAGTGTTCCATCAGCTTCATTGATTGCAATTACCTCAGCCAAGAGAGTTTTGGCGTTGAGCGCCCTCACATCAGAACCCCCATACGGTTTTCTTTAAGAACAAGGTTGGGCTGAAGATGGGGAGGTGTGGTGGGTTCCAGTGTATAAGTGTTGTCCTGAAGGCAGGGTAATGGGCTGGGTTCCAGCATGGCTCAGAGGATAGGGCATTTGCCTGGGGAGCCAAGGGTGGCAGGTTCAAGCCCTGCCCCAGGAGTCCCACCCAGCATTCCTCCCCAAGGTAGTCTCACTTTTTCATATGTCTCAGGACATTTACCTACCAATTTTCTTCCCGAAACCCCACCCCACGCCTAGAGAGCCATCCATACACTCTCTAGATGTTAGATAGGCTCTAGCATTTTATATAGAAAGAACAAGAGCGTTCCGTAGATCTCCACAACTTTTTATTTCAGTAGACAAGAGGATGAAGGGCTCTCCAGTATCGGCCCAGTGCTTATTCTCCTGGACCACTTCCTCCATTAGAGCTGATTTCCTCTTTATTTGGCACTGGTGAGGCCACATCTGGAGTATTGCGTCCAATTCTGGGGCCCACAAATACAGAAAGAATGTGGACACATTGGAAAGGGCCCAGTGGAGGGCAGCCAAAATGATAAGGGGGCTGTACCACATGACCTACAAGGACAGTCTGAGGGATTTGCGCTTATTTATTCTGCAGAAGAGAAGAGAGAGGGGAGATTTGATACCAGTCTTCAACTTCCTGAAGGGAGGTTCCAAAGAGGATGGAGAGAGGCTGTTCTCAGTGGTAGCAGGTGGCAGAACAAGGAGCAATGGTCTCAAGTTAGAGTGGGAGATCTAGTTTGGATATTAGGAAAAACTATTGCCCTCGGAGGGTGGGGAAGCACTGAGATGGGTTACCTAGGGAGGTGGTGGAATCTCCATCCCTAGAGGCTTTTAAGTCTTGGCTTGACAAAGCCCTGGCTGGGATGATCTAGTTGGGATTGGTCCTGCTTTGGGCAGGGGGCTGGACTCGATGACTCCTGAGGTCTCTTCCAGCCTTAGGATTCTATGAATTCTGTTATTTTACCACCTTGCGGGTAGGCCGTGCCCCTGCTGATGGCTCATTCCACGAGAGCACATGAGTTGTCCAGAATGTTTGTTGCATAGGTGCCCATTCTTGACATTTGCACAGCAGTGATGTGATCCTCTGTGCACACGTTTTCCAATCACTACGTGATTGTTCAGCAGGCCAGGGGAGATACGGCCTTTGGGAGGGCTATGCAGCAGTCTATTGTGAAGTAGGTGATGATGGACTCCGACCCCACATTCTAGGATACTGCTATGGAATTGGACTGGACATGAGCAAGCACTCAAAGAAGAAAAACGGTTACTTACCTCATAACTGTTGTTCTTCGAGATGTGTTGCCCATGTCCATTCCAAATCCCGCCCACCCCTCCTTAGTTGGAGGATTCCAGCAAGAAGGAACTGGGGGTGGAGGGCCAGCATTATGTGCCAATATAGTGGCACCACTCCAGTGGGCTCCGTGGCTGGCCCAACAGATACTGCTAAGGGAAATCTATGCACACGGCTTAGGCACACCTAATTGGAATGGACATGAGCAACACATCTTGAAGAACGACAGCTATGAGATAAGTAACCGTTTTGGTTTTTTTACATGCTCCAGGAATGAATGGAAGCCATATAGTAGTTTGCTTGTGTTGCCTAAAATGAAATGGAGTGTAGAGGCTATAGAGAGGACAGCCATACCTGTAACGAGGACAGATCTAGTGTGTACTTGATGAGTTTGAGGGGGAATGGAATCAGTAAGCTCATAACTTTCCTGCTTTAGGGCCTGATTTTTATTCTCCATACCTGTAGGTGTCAATGCTGCAGAATCAAGGTCGGGAAATGATGATAGTTACCAGTGGTGCTGTAGCTTTTGGAAAACAGCGATTACGCCATGAGATCCTACTCTCTCAAAGTGTGAGGCAGGCCCTCCATTCAGGACAGAACCAGCTAAAGGACATGGTGAGTGGCTGAGGTAGTCCACTGCTGTTCTCTTAGACGTTGGGCTGAGGCTGCTTATATTCCTGCCTGTCAATTAGCTGAGAGCTATGTTCTCTAATTTTTGAAGGCTATTCCAGTCTTGGAGGCACGAGCGTGTGCAGCAGCTGGGCAGAGTGGACTGATGGCTCTTTATGAGGCCATGTTTACACAGTACAGCATTTGTGCAGCTCAGGTAAGGAATTGCATTTGCACTTGGGTGGGATTCAGTACTTCAGTCCATCTCTTGTTACGTGTCTTATTAATTCTAGAGGGCCCTGTTCCATTCTGTTCACTGACTTCCTATTGCCATTGTAATTCCTTTTCCAAAGGGTTTAGAACCTGGTGTGAGTGATATCCCACAAAGGAAATTGTTCTGGTAAATGTCACTTAACTAGATTTTTATGTTCTAGTTAAAGAACAAACATACCTTTTGGCTGGCTTTGGACATTCTTTTAAACAATTGTGTACTCCAGGTAAATGGCCCTAGGATAGGCCACAGAGATGGGGCTGATGATCAGGAGCGAATCTCTGAGAACAGTGAACTAGGGCTGTCGATTGCAGTTAATGCATGCGATTAAGTTAAAAAACCAAACACATCATTATTGTTCTTTATGAGCATTAATCATGCACCTCAGGAGATGGGACTCAGCAATGCCCGGGTAGGAAGGGCTGTAGGAAACGGGGCGGCTGGGGACAAGAGGTTCTGGAATATCCACCTCAGATGTACAGAGTCCAGAAATGCCAGTCTCCTGCCCCCACTCCCTCAATAATCTATTGATTGGTTTTATGTGAGAGGAAGGGTAAAGGCAATTGCCAGCAGCCATGATGATGCAAGAGCCACTGCTGCTGCAAGCCCCCACCCTCTAGGTCAGCGGTTCTCAACTGCTGGGGTGCAGACCTCTGGCTGTGGTGACGGTGCGGGTCGGGACTGGGATACACAGCCCAGTGCCTCCCCTCCTGTTGCGGTTATTGAGAGGGGCATGGTCTGCTCCACCTCTCAGCCAAGCAGAGCTGGCCAGGGGTGGGGTCTCTTCCTGGACGCGGAAGAGTGCTTTGCTGTGCAGCAGGAGAGCCACACGGAGCCTGGCATGTGTAGAGCAGCCATAACATGGGCAGCAGCACTTAGCTGGCAGCTGGGAGGCAGCGCCGGGCTAGGTGAGGGGTGTGGGGCAGATGCTAAGGGGCTCTGGGAATGGGGGGTTCTAAGAGGCGTGGGCCTGACACTGAGGAGTACTGGGGTGGGGATCTGGGTCTGGGTGGCTTTGGGAGTGGGGGGGCTATAGGGGCAGGGCTGGCATTGTGAGGGGCTCTGAATGGGGCTAATATTGGGGGCTGGCGCTGGTGGGAGACTCTGGGGAATTGGGTGCAGTAGGGCTCTGAAAACAGGAGGCTGGCACTGGGGCAGTCTGGTATGGGGCTCTAAGGGGCAGGGGGCTGGTACTGAGGCGTTTGGGATGAGGGACTTGCACTGGGGAGCTCTGAGGGCGGGAGGCTGGCACTGAGGGGGAAATGTTACCGGTCCTCCAAAAGTTTGTGACTGGGTTTGCTGGTCTGGTCCCTTGTATAAAAAAGGTTGGGAACCACTGCTCTAGGTGATTCCAGCAGTTTCCCTTCACCCCCTTCCACAAGTTCTGGGAGAGAGGGGAGACCAGCCTCCCCCACTGCCTTGACCATCCACTCACTTCTGGACAGGGCTAGATGTAATAGTGGCAAGGGAAGGCAATTGCTCAGGGCGCTGTGCTCAGGTATGGGTGCCCCTCCTTTTGCTGCCCTGCTCCATCACGGCTGTCCCTGCCCAGGCCATGGAGCTGCTCTCAACTAGGATCCTTACTCTTACCTACTATGCCGAGTCGGGACTGGGGAGGCTGATGTCAGGGTGTCTCCCTATCCCTGACAGTGTATGCCCGTGATCACCAACCCATCAGTCGCGATTGACTGGTCGATCGGGAGGGCCCGACCAGTCGATCACGAGGCATTCAGGGCCCCCCCCCCAATTTCCTCCCTCCCCCCCCAAGAAGCCCCACTACTTACCTCCAGCGACAGTGGAGGTAGTGTGACGTAGTGTTGGGACCTTGCTGGGGCTGGGAGCGACCTCTGCTGTCTGTAGCACGACCCAGCAGGGCATGGGGTGAGTCATTATGCAAAGGGGGCTCCAAACCTGTCTGACCACCTAACCCCCAGGGAGAGAAACAAAGGAAGGTGGATGCCGCCCCTGGCTGGGGGCAGGGCTTGAAGAGAGTTGGTTAGTCTCTGTCTGGTATCCTGGAGGAAGCAGCCTAGGCCATAGGCTTGGGTTTAGGAGCCGAGACCCCCCCCCCCATATCAAGGGGGGCTGAGGCATCTTAGGCCTGCCCTGGAACCAGATTACATCTGTGCTGTGCTGTATCCTGGAAAGGCAATAAATTCCCTCTATTCTACTGGCTGGTGGAGTCTGTTCATGCCATTACGGGGGTGCAGGAGACGGGGGAACCCCAACGCGCCATCACACAGGTGTCAGGAGTGGGATGCACTGTACCCTGTGGATGGAGCTTCCAGCGGCGAGCAACAAGGCGCAGTAGAAGCAAGAGCCCTGGAGCCAGGCATGCTGGGGACAGAGCGAAGCGGTTCCTGGGAATTGTGGGCCGCTGCAGCGCTAGACTGGTGAGTCTGCACCGAGGGGACCAGCGGGCAGATGGCCTATGCCCGACTCTTGAAGGCAGAGCTGGTGAAGCTGTGTAGAGAGAGGGGCTTGCCTGTGCGGAAAGCAACCAAGGCCCAGCTGATTGCCCAGCTGGAAGAGAATGACCAGCCACAGGGCCAGGAATCTGTCCACAGGGGAAGCAGCCAGACCTCCCCTGGGAGCGTGTCAGGCGCTGAGGGTGGGCAGAGCACTGGAGCCTGCCGAAGAGACGGGACAGCTTCCCCCGGGTCTGCAAGCCGTAGCCCACCTAGGGCAGGGGCCAGCCCAGCAGAGCTGCGGCGCCTGGAGATCCAGCCGCGGATGAAGGAATTGGAAGTAGAGGACCGAGAGAGGGACCGCCAGGACCGAGAGAGGCAGCGACAGCATGAGTTGGCCATGGCAGAGCGGAGAACCGGCGGGGCACCGGCTGCGCCAAGAGTGGATGGGCCCCAGGGTCCCGGGACTGCCAGACGCTTGCAGAGGCTCATGGTGGCCCAATTGAAGGACATAGGCGACATAGACGGGTTCCTCAGCTCCTTTGAGAGGGCCTGTGGACTGCAACGGGTCCCCCCAGCTGACTGGCTGCAGGAGCTCATCCCCGCACTGAACCAGGAGGCGGCCGGAGTGCTCAGTCAGCTGGAGGACCTCCAGCCAGGGGATTACAACCGAGTCGAGGCTATGCTGCACAAGTTTGGGCTGACCCCCAAGATGTACAGGAAGAAGTTCTGGGGGTACAGAAGGAGCCACGGGAGACCTATGTGGACCTGGCCTCCTGCCTGGTGCAATACTGCCGCAAGTGGGTGTCTGGAGTCGGAGCCCAGAGGAGCTGCTCAAGCTGGTCATGATGGAGCAGTTCTGTGAAGCATGCCCACCCAGACTGAGGCTGTGGCTCAGGGACCGAAGACCAGAGAACCCCCAGGAGGCCGGGAGACTGGCGGATGAGTTCACGGAGAGCCGGTCCGGGTGTGAATGGGAGTCCCGGAGAGAAAAGGAATCGCGCAGAGACCGGTTCTCAGCTGAGCGACGGAGAGAGTCACCTATGAGGCGAGCCCTAGAGACGAGTCATCTGCGCCCCAGAGAACCAGCCAGGGCCTGGACAGAGAGAGCCCAAAGCCTAACTTACCATCGCTGTGGGCAAAAAGGCCACAAGAAGGCTCAGTGCACCAGGTCCCATGACCTGGGACGTTCCAGGGTTAACTGGCTGGGGCTGGAGGAAGGGCAGGCTGCCCCAGAGGCAGGGGCTGGCCGGCAAACCTCAGCTCAGAGTTGGGGGGGAAGGATGCTCAGTGCACCACCCCTGGGATGTCTGATCCTGGGGAGGCGGATTTCTCCATGTACCGGGTGGGGGCAGGACGGCCCCTGCGGAGCGACTGCCTCATACCTCTGGAGGCGGATGGTAGGAAGGTGATGGGTTTCTGGGACACGGGGGCGGAGGTGACGCTGGCCCGATCAGACATAGTGGCCCCAGAGCGGATACTACCCCATACCCAGCTGACCCTGAAGGGCATAGACGGGTCCCCGTTTAAGGTGCCTGTAGCCAGGGTGCATCTGAAATGGGGAGACAAGGAAGGTCTCAAGGAAGTGGGGTGCTGATGGGGAATGACCTAGAGGAGTGGCCCCATGAATCCCAGCGGGCTCTAGTCACTACCCGGAGCCAGAGCCAACGAGGGGCCGGCAACCTGGATCCAGAGAAGGACTCCCGGCAGAGTCCTCAGGGTCCCATCCCAGTGGACACAGGATCCAGCCAGGCTGGGACGCTGGACCTAGGCAAAGGTGGGGAACAGGTCCCGATCCCTGCCTCAGCGGCTGAATTCCAGGCTGAGGTGCAGGCAGACCCCTCCTTGCAGAGGCTGAGGGACCAGGCTGGTCTCCGTGCAGCTCAGCCCCTGGGGAGAGGTGGCCAGGAGAGATTCCTGTGGAAGTGGGGATTCCTGTTCCGGGAATGGCTTCCCCCCAGGAAGGTAAGGGCTTGGGGGGGTCCTGCGGCAGCTGGTAGTCCCCCAAAAGCATCGCCTCAAGCTGCTGTATTTGGCCCACGATGTCCCTGTTGCGGGCCACCGGGGGATCTGGAGCACCCAGCTGAGGCTGCTCCAACACTTCTACTGGCCGGGGATATTTGCAACCGTGCAGCGGTACTGCCGGTCATGTGACTCCTGCCAGAGGGGCGGGAAGGCCCAAGACAAGAGGAAAACTGCTCGGGGAAAACCCATGTCCCCAGGGCGGGTTCCCTCGCAGAGGACCCGAACTTCCCTAGGTCACGAGCGGAGTGACCCTGCTCAGTTCGCTCTCCGAGGGGGGAGAACTGTGACGTAGTGGGGGTACCTGGCTGGGGCTGGGAGCGACCTCTGCTGTCTGTAGCAGGACCCAGCAGGGCAGGGGGTGAGTCATTATGCAAAGGGGGCTCCAAGCCTGTCTGACCACCTAACCCCCAGGGAGAGAAACAAAGGAAGGTGGATGCCGCCCTTGGCTGGGAGCAGGGCTGGAAGAGAGTTAGTCAGTCTCTGTCTGGTATCATGGAGGAAGCAGCCTAGGCAACAGGCTGGGGTTTAGGAGCTGAGACCTCCCCTCCCCCCATATCAAGGGGGGCTGAGGCATCCTAGGCCTGCCCTGGAACCAGATGACATCTGTGCTGTGCTGTATCCTGGAGAGGCAATAAACTCCCTCTATTCCACCGGCTGGTGGAGTCTGTTCGTGCCATTTTGGGGGTGCAGGAGACAGGGGAACCCCAACTCGCCGTCGCAGGTAGTGCCGGCTTTCTGCGGGGTGGATGAAAGTCTGGCAGCTGCGTGCCACTTCCGGGGTTTCAGGAAGTGCACTGGCTGCTCCCCCTCCCCCAAACAGCCAGCGCGGTATCTGAAAGGCCATGTCTGTGGCGTGCCGGGGACATCCTTCCCCTGCGGGGAGTAGGAGACCCCAGAGGAGGCGCATGCAGACTTCCCTCCTCTGCGAGGTGGGGGACAGGGTAGGAGTCCCTGGAGGAGGTTCTTGCTGGAACGTCCTTCCCCTGCTGGGCGGATAGAAGTCCCTGGAGGAGGTGTGCGCGGACTTTCCTCCTCTGCGGGGGAGGGGAGAGAGTAGGAGTCCCTGGAGGAGGTGTGTGCCGAGACATCCTTCCCCTGCAGGAGGGGAAGGGGGGTAAGAGTTCCCGGAGGAGGCGTGTGCTGGGGACTCCCTGTTCCCTGCCCCAGCACTCACCGGCAGCCTGCTTCCTGCCCCCATAAGCCTGCCACCTGCCCCATCACCCCGTCCCCTACCCCCACCAACACCCTGTCTCCTGCCACAGCACCCTGTTCCCTGCTCTAGTACCCTCTGGCACCCTGTCCCCACTCCAGCACCCACTAGCCCCCTTCCCCAGTACCATGAGCCCTGCTCCCACCAGAACAGTTGGGGCCACATTAGTGAGGCTTGGGGGGTTTTAGAGGAGGTGGTGGTTTTTGTTTGTTTGTTTTTTGCATTTCACGTGTGTTGCCCCAGCTGACTTTTCTGAGGGTCAGTGACTCCTGACTCAAAACAGGTTCCTTGCCCTTCTCATAAATAAAGACAATGCGGAAACTTTTTGGGTTGGATATAGTATTTTATTTAAAAATGAAGCCTGGCCAACAAACCCCCAATTGGAACCAATCCCCTATCTGGCTGCAGCATCATGACACTCCTGTACCATCCCCCGACCCCAAAACTGAGTCTATCATACATTGGAACTCCCTGTCCTGAGCCTCTCGACCCCCAACTCCTGCACTTCCACATCCTCATTCTTCTGTCCAACACTTCTGCACCACCTATACACTGCAAATCTGTGTCCTGAGCCCATCATACTCCCAATCTCCCTGCCCTGAGCTGCTCACACAGCCCAACCCAAACTCCTGCACCCTCACATCCACAAGCCTGTGGATTGCTCAACACCCCAACACTCCCCAGCTTGGAGCCCCCTCCCCAAGCCAGCATCCCCTTCTCCACATTTTCCTGCATCCAAATTCCCTCCCAGAGCTTGCACCTCTCACCCCTTCCCACACCCAAATCCTTCATTCCCACCTCAGAGCCCACACATCCTGTCTCAGCCCAGTGAGAGTATGGCTAGACTACAAGAGTTTTTCCTGGGATACCAGAGGTATCCTGGAAAAAACTCTTCTGTGTCCAGGGATGGGATTGTTCTTCCGCTTTTTTTTTAGCGGAAGAGCAAACATGCTCTTTCGGCAACCCCTGTATTCCTCATTGCACGAGGAATAAGGGGGCTTCCGAAAGAAGGGTTTTTTTCTGACATTTGGCCCAGTCTAGACAGGCCAAATTTTGGAAAAACCTCTTCCTATAGAAGAATTGAAAAAAAGGCGGCAGCATAGCCATGCCCTGAGAGTTGATAAGGGCTGGGGATAGCAAGTGATGGAGAGGAGGAGAACAGAGAGGGCGGGGCTTCAGGGAAGGAGTGGAGTCTTGGAGGCAGGATGGGGTAGACCTTGGCTTGTTCTGACATTTAAAAAGTTATCTTGGGCAAAAAAAGGTTGAAGACCACTGGTGTATGCAGTCGCTGCTGAGCTGAAGTCGGGGGTCACTGCTGCCAACAGCAAGTGCTGTTCGCTGAAAAAGTGTTCAGGCTCCTGAGCGCTCAGCTTGAAGAGACAGTGCTACACGCTCACACTCAAACAAAAATCTGAAATAGAACCCAAGATGAGCCAGGAGCTGCCTAAGGGCTCCAGCGGGAGGCGGCCCCCACATGATAGAATAGAATCCATCTTGAGCTGCAGACCAAGTGCTAGGCACCATGAGCTGCAGCAGAGGTAAAGTAGCAATACACCATATATCATGTAACCCTTACTTCTGATTGGCTGAACAAGAGTAGGATTGAGCACTAAAGTTTGACATGGTTTTATTTTTGAGAGCAGGGCAGGTATGTAAAAATAATTCTACATTTAAGTTGCACTTTCATGATAGAGATGCATACAAGTACAAATTGGATCTCTCCGGTCCAGCACCCTTGGGACCTGACTGGTCCCAAATGAGGGAATTTGCTAGACCAGAGGATGTCCCCTGCTACTGGCTCCCCAGACTACCTTCCCTCCCTGCTGCTGGCCCCAGTCACCCTCCCTGCCGGGCTGCTATGGCCCCGGCTTCAGCCCCACTACTGCGGCTTCCAGGACTGCCACATCCCCGGCCCTGATACTGGGGCTGCTGCAGCCCCTGCTCTGCTACTGGGGCTCTGGTGCCAGTCCCAGCTTTAGCCCCACCGGTCTCCGAGTCGTCCGTCCTCTTGCCACTGATTCCCTGGTCCAGGAACACCTGCCGAACCACAGATGACATTGGATGAGGGAGTCCCAGTTTTGGAAGGTCCAACCTGTACTATAAAAAATACAGTTCTTTTGGTTTTTTACAGTGGAAACGTTATAAAATAGTGAACACTGTATGTGTCTGTGTTTTTATTGAAAACAATATAGTTGAAAATGTATAACTATCCAGAATTTTTAAATAAATGGCATTCTGTTATAAAACAGTGTGATTAAACTTCGATTTATCACAAGTATTTTTTTAATGTCCCAATTAGTTGCATGTAACTTTTTAATAGTTTTGCTGCTCTACTGCAAACAAAATTAGAGTGGAAAATTTAAAAACAACTAATAGTCTTAACTGCACCTTAAAGACTAACAAAACGTGTAAATGGTATCGTGAGCTTTTGTGGGAAAAATTCACTTCTTTACATATCGTCATGTTTTTTAAGTGTTTCCAGTTACAGACTAATTCAGCTACCTCTCTGAAAATTAGAATGGTCATACTGAATATAAAGCTTACAAGAAAGAGAAATGTAAAAAGTGAGTCCTCAAATGTGGACCATTGATAATGTATACACTTAGCCATGAGTCTTTTTTTAAACTCGTGATAGCATTATTGTTTTAATGGTTGTACTCAAAGATACGTGAAGAAGATCTTGCTCTGAAGTGCAATTATATTCTGCCTATAAACCCCTCTCTCGTTTCTTATTCCTCACCATGGTACCAGAGAGCTTCAGGTCGCTGTCTCAGTATAACTGTTTCCTGTATGCGTTCCATCATACAATATCTACTGAATTCACTGATTAAAATATACTCATCTTTACTCTGTAGCACTAGTAAGGCTACAAAAGAGTGAACTGGATTCTAATCTATCGTGAATATGAACACAATTGTTCCACTGTGTATTTATAAGGATTAAATTAAACTGTTAAAATCATTGGGATCCTAAATTAACAGTCAAAAATTGTTCCAGTGCTGCACAGAGGACTCAATTGTACTCAGTTCATATAAATACCCAATGGCAAAATAGAGATGGGGAAAAATAGCTTCCCCAGCCATGGATAACTCCCATCACTTTCTTTAACTGTCTGCCTCCCCAAATGTCAGAAAGAAAAGATGCTGTTTGCAGCATCTCCAGGTTGAGTTGAGCTAGGTTCTGGCAGATGGAGGAGAGAGAATTTTGGAGCTGAAGGAACAGAGAATAAATAACTTGTCAGCTTTACAGTAGTGTTTAGAGGAAGGATGCTCTAAATCTAAGGATGCTGTCTGTGTATTGTAGTTGTGGAGGTATTGTATGGGATGAAAGGAAGTGTGATTTTTAAAAATCACAACCATAATGTGCACTTGAATTTCTCAGCTTGTTTCGTAGAGATTTAGCCAGGCCTTTTCACAAAATAATCAGAACATGGGCTTTCTCAGCTATCCTTGCACCCTTTACTAATCCGTCTTGCTGCCCTGGTGGCCTAGAGGGCCATGACTGACCTGCTTTCAATGTCTCTTTATTTGTATGCTTGGTGGGTGCAGATCAAATTCCTGTTCAGTCTTTCTCCTTTTCAGATTTTAGTTACCAATTTGGATTTCCACGATGAGCAGAAGCGTCGGAATTTAAATGGAACATTGCATGAGCTGCTGCGGATGAATATTGTCCCTATTATTAACACCAATGATGCGGTTGTTCCACCTCCAGAACCAAACAGTGATCTTCAGGGGGTAAATGTGGGTAAAGTATTGCAGTGGGTGGATCCTGCTATTGGACTTGCTAAAGCATGAATGCATGACTAACACTGTAATAGTCTGGATATCCTGGAGTGAGCAGAAGGGGAATGGGATATGTAAGAACAGAACAGCCACAGTAATGCTGGAAGCTAAAAGAGAAATGCAGTTAAGAGATATGATATGGACAGAGATATTGGGGAATGGGTACTGACATGGCTCGCTTTTGACAAGAGGTTGTGATTTGGATGGGGAGCAAATATTTGCATGGCTTGCTTTTTGCAGGGCACAGATTGATTTGGATAGGATATTGCTACTTATTTACCGAATGCTAACATTAGGCTCAGTTCAACACACAGCACACAGTATAGTATGGACAAAGCAGTGCAGAGCGAAATGGTATACTTACATTTATTGTTTGCTGTATGGTGCAGTCAGTGTTTGCTGCCTTCTCTTCTCTGCTGTGTTGCTGACTCTCTATATTTCAGGTTATTAGCGTTAAGGATAATGATAGTCTGGCAGCACGTCTGGCTGTAGAAATGAAAACTGATCTCCTGATTATTCTTTCAGATGTAGAAGGTATGTGACTGACTTCTTTGCCTGTGGTTACATTAACAATTTCTATCCCCCTAAAGCCAGTGAGGAAAATGTCCAAGACGAGGCCCGCCAATGGGAGGAGGCACAAAAGGGACGGCTGCCTCATGTTTACTGGTTGCTGCTGCAGTGGCCAGAGACTCATGCTCTTTCAGCCATGGTTGGAGCCCCGGGCAGCACTAAAGCACTGGCTAGGGCAGTGTTTCTCAACCATTTTATATAAAGTACCTCTTAAAAAATTATAAGTACCCCTTCTACCTACCGTTTTCAGACACACAATGTTTTTTTCTACCATTGCAACACATTTGTTTAAACAACTTAATTGTAGCTGGGCGGGCAATGAAACTTTGGGGTGTAAAAAATACAAAAATAATAAAGCGCTGTAAAACTTAAAACAAAAATTCAGTTTTCTCCAAATTTCAGTTGTGTTGACGTACTCGGCAGACTTCTCTTAAGTGCCCCAAGGGTACTCGTACCACTGCTTGAGAAACACTGGGCTAGGGAGGGCTAGCCCCAGCATCATCTCTTCTGCCTGAGGCCTCCCCCCTTCTGTGGGTCCAGAGCCAGGTGCCACCCAACCTTGCGCAGGACCCTGCAAAATGTACCAGCAGTCCTGCCTAAGACCTACTCATTTACCTTACTTGCATATCATATTTTTCCATCTTATTTTGGCTGCATATGGTCTCATTTAGAGTGTAAACTCTTCAGAGTTAAGACAAAAACTTACAGGAGCTGCAAAATAAAACGTAGGCACTGGATACAATTTTTTAATTTTTGTTTTTCCATCTTCATGTGTCACAGACAGTGGTGCCAACCTACATTCTAATTTTGTAACTCTGAAATAGCAATCAAATGTAGCAAGACATTTTTAGTAAGTCCCCACTACTTCCTGTCATTTATCATTCTATCATCTTGTAGAGCAGGGGTAGGGAACCTTTTTTGGGTCGGGGGCTGCTGACCCCCCAGAAAAATGAATCAGGGGCCACACACAAGTGAAAAGCAAAAAAAAAAAAAAAAAACCCCAACAACCCCAAAACACCACACCCTCATTGATGTGTCGCCTGACTGAGAAGCAGAAAGACACTCCTTCCTGCATTCGCCTTGCACACCAGAGCATGGGGGCCACAGGCAAGTAGATTTTGTGTGTTCTAGTCCCAGGTTGGGATGTCGGGGGTGGAGACTGGAGCTACAGCACAAGCTCCCTAATGGTGTGGGAGAGCCCTAAGCCTTGAGGACTGGATCCAGGCAAGCCAGGGTCTGCATTTGGCCCCTGGGCCTGAGGTTCGCCCCCACTCCTGCTATAGAGGTTTAGCGATTTCTCTTAAATGGGTTAGTACTTAGTTGTACGTGACTGTACTTTCCAAGTTTAGATGAGTGGCACTTTTGGCTCCATGTTCTGTCCATGAATGCAGAAGCAGCTGAAGATCGAATGGGAGCTCTGATGCAACAGGGCCCACTGTATGCTTACATAGCTCATATTTATCATCTTTGGACTATTGTGCCTCATATGGTGGATTCTTCAAGTGATTGCTTTTATTGTCTCCAGTTGCATTGGGGGGGATGCCTCATGCATAGTCAGAAAGTTTTTTTCCCTAGCAGCATCCATTGGGTTGGCTGTGAAATCCCCTCGAGTGTGTCTCCATGGCACTCCATATATGACCCTGCAGACACAGCACCCCCTCAGTTCATTCCTATTGCCAGTGACAGTTGTTGGAACTGTGGTGTCTTGCTTAGCAAGCTCTCCAGGTTGCTTAACTGCTGTATACATTAGTGTTTGTCTTCCCTAGTTAGTTACGTTTATTATTAGTGTATTTTAATGTTGATAGTGAGTGGTTTCCCCATTCCCTCTGACTACATTCTCTGTGGGGGTCTCAGAGCATGCCTAAGTTCCAGGTGTTCAAAACCTGCAAGAAGCCTGTGCCAATGGGCACTTGTCTAAAGTGTCTGGGGAAGTGCATCAGATGGACAGGTTCAGGATTTGAAAAGGGTTTTGGCCTAGAATGAAAAAGGAGTGGGATTTCAGACTTCTGCTGCCTTCATAAGGAGCTGCTTGACCCAGCATTGAGTTCTGTGCTCGTGAGACTAGAAGTAAACAGAAGAGGTAGGGTTGTTAACATTTCTGTCAATCAACTAAAATTAAAAATAACATCCTTTATGTCATCTGCTGCACGTCGCTGTACTCAACCCTAGCTTCTGTCTCATTCACTGCATGTTGTTTAGCCTCTAGCGTGAGGGATGCATTTTTCTGTTGCTGTATACCTTTATATCCGTGTCCTGTAGCCCCTTGGAGACGAACAAAAAATATAGATGGTGGTATGAGCTTTCGTGAGCTCAACCCCCTTCTTCAGATGAATGGAGTTAAGGAGTCCAGGGTACCAATAAATAGCAGAGAAAGAGAAGAGATGGGGAGGGAAAGAAGGGGAAAAAATTGAGAAAAAATATTGTCTGTTAGTGTCCATGCTAAATGAAGCTAATAGGGTGGGCTCTAAGTACTCGATGTACCTGGTGCTTGGCTTTTTATTTCATTAGGTTCAGAGGGGTATCATCAGTCAGGGTTTCTGGGTTGTCTCGGTGGGTTCCTGAGAGGTCCTCTACTCCGTCAGTGATGATAAACTTTCGCCTGCATGTGTGTGTGTGCTCTCTTTATCTAAAGCGTTAAACCCCATGCACTTGGGCCATCACAGTAGATCTCTGAGAGCCCCAGGATACAACAGGATGAAACCAAAGCAGGTTTATTGCCAAATGCTATGCATTAACAGTTGTCAGCAGAAAGTCTCAATGCTAAGCCACTGTGCATTCTGTAAGTCTCGGCAATGACACCTGCCGTTACAGGTGCCTAATGCAACCCTCCATAGTCCATCAGGGCTCGCTGTTTCCAGTGCCCTTTTATAGACATGTACAAACAACTTACATTGCTTCTTTATGTACCAGGTTGCCACCCTCTGTTACCTAGTTACCACCCCTCACCTTACAGGAGGGCTTACTTACTGTCCTTCATGCTGTCAACTTCGACCTGGTCCTGAACCTAGGTTGGTACGTACATTAGTTTTTGGGGAGTCTTTGGTACCAAGACGTTTCTTATTAAGATGTTTCACTACTCCCCTCTGGCTTACAATCTGTACCTGGTGCCTCCCTATTCCGTCCATGCTCCACCTAACTTACACAGTTATCAATAGGGCCTCTTTCCTGGCTGCCGTGTTACTGAACCAAAGTCTTGCTCACTAGATTCCAGGCCTGTGGTTACCGACCCTCAACTTACTACAAGAGGTAGCCGAGTAAGTCTGTAACTGGAAAAACTTAAAAAACAATTAATTGTCTGGCAGAACTTTAAAGACTAACAAAACATGTAGATGGTATCATGAGCTTTCGCAGCCACAACCCACAAATGTCATCTGAAGTGGGTGGTACCCATGAAAGCTCATGATACCATCTACATGTTGTTAGTCTCTAAGGTGCCACTAGACTATTCGTTGTGTTTCAAGTTTTTCCAGTTACAGACTAACTTGGCTACCCCTCTGAATTTTACTGCTTGAGTTGTTAAAGAGGAACTAGTACCCCTCTTTGTAGCGATTTGTGGCTGAGGGGTGTGGCTCCCAGAGTTGGTTTGCATGTCTCTGCATTCTCAGTTCTGTCTTCCCTGACTCTGACTCTCTTCATCCAGGAGTTGGGATCAGTCGCCCATCGAAGTCTGTTGCCACTTCACATTCCAGGCGTGGCTACTTGATGAGTCTGTATCCTAGAGCAGATCTGCTTCTATCCTGCTAAAGATCCAGCCCCACAATGGGACCTCAACTTAGTTCTTAATGTTCTAAGGCGGGGCAAGGGACCTAAGGCCTGGGGGCCGGGTGTGGCTCCTGGCTTGCCTGGATCTGAGCCTCAGGGGGCCGGAACTCTTCCTCCCCTTTTCCCCCAGCATTGGGTAGCCCACACTCGTGCTCCAGTCCCCTCATCATTTCCCTGTGGGGTTGGAGCACACACAATCTACTAGCCTGTGCCCTCCTAGGTTAAGTTATTTCATTAGGGTGTGGAATGTAGCAGCTTATCCAGGTCAGGTCTTTGTTTAAACCTCTATTCCTCAAGTGTCCTCAAGCTGACACCCTGAATAGAGGAAAAACTGTTAGTCTCTAAATGTGTTGCAACACTATTCATTGTTTTTTAACTTTTTCTACTTGCATACCAACTTGGCTCTGAAACCTTGAATAGAGGTTTAAACAAAGACCTGACCTGGATGAGCTGCTGCATTCCACACCCTAATGACATAAAAAGCCAAGCACCAGATACTTAGAGCCACTCTATTAGTCTCATTTAGCATGGACACTCAGACAATATTTTTCCCTTTCTCTTTCCTTTCCCATCACCTCTTTCTCTGCTATTTATTGGTACCCTGGACCCCTTAACTCCATTCATCTGAAGAATTGGTTTATGCTCACGATACCATCTACATTTTTTTGTTAGTTTCTAAGGTGCTGCAGGACTATTCACTGATTTTTAATTTTGTTTCAGTTAGACTAACATGGCTACCCCTCAAACTTTATATCATTCCATTGACTTCAGTGAATTTGCTATATTTAAACAGTTTGTTGTTACAGACTAGCAGAAGGCTGCTATAGACTGTTCATTATCCACTGTCCACTGAGCAGTGAATGAGGTGATTGTGTAGTTAGAGCTTGGAAATCATGCAAACTTAACTGACAGCCTTAACACACACAAGTTTGCTTTGTAATGTTCAGGTTCTTCGCATACTGTTATTTCTTCGTCGAGTAGTGTCCCTGTGGGTGCTCCACTCGAGGTGCTGGGCTCGTCCCGGCGCCGCAAACCGGAGGATTTTCAGTAGCAGTAGCACCCCCACTGGACCACGCATGCGTGACTGCTGCTTCACGCCTCTCAGCTGAGCACGGCCTGGCTAGTCACTTTCCTTCCAGCCGTCCGCTGCCGCAGATGGAGTTAGCTTATGCTCCCCACTCCTGTCTGAGGAGTGAGGGAGATTAGCTAGTTTAGCTAGTTCTTGTGTTTCTTTCAAAAGTTATTAGTGTTAGTGTAGTTGTTATAGTTCCCGATAAGTTTTAAAAAAAAATGTTTTTCCTGTGCTTGTTCTGTCACGCCTCTGGTTGCAATAACAATGCCAGGATCACCTGGTTTTAAAAAGTGCACCCAGTGCCAGGATGCCATGCCGGCATCAGATGGGCGCACTCAGTGCCGAAAGTGCCTCGGGGACGGACATGTCCCAGTGAAGTGCAGCTACTGCGCTAAATTAATGGCGCGCGCCAGGTGGGACCGAGAACTCCGACTGAGAGTTCTTCTGTTCAATAAAGCTCTCCAGGCTCTGGAGATGTGGGAGTCGCTCCCCTCGGGGCAGCTTGAGGATTGACTGGGTCGAGAACCCCCCACTGCACGGCAGGCAGGGTGAGCAGCAGGGACAGACCGGGAGCCTCTGGCTGTTCACCGAGGTATCCCGCGGACAAGACAGGCAAAGGCCGAAGCTCCTCGGTCTCCACCCGATTCCATGGCAAGGACCCTATCTCGGCACAAGCTGAAGGCTCACGGGCAGAGTCGGTGCCGGCAACGGCTCCAACGGCCGCTCTGAGGCCAGCAACGGACACCCCGGCACCAGCTTTTCCCGTGGATGAGCGCAGCCGTAACAGCAGCAGTGCCGGTGTTTTCCCCAGCTGTTGCGACTTCATTCTCCCAGGTGCCGAAGTCAGCGGCACCGGGATTGGCGCCGCAGGACGGAGCTTTCAGTTCAGAGCCCTTGGCACCGGCATTATCAGCACTTGTCCTGCAGCCAACGGCACTGGGTCAGCCAATAAGCAGCCAGGCTGTGGAGGTTACTTCATTGTCAGCCCGCTATGCTCCGCACCGTTGCCTACCCTCAACTCCTCGGTGCTGACCAAAGCACAGCACAAGTCTGCACGAGTCCGGACACCATCTTTGACACTGGACCATGTCATGTTTTCACCAGGACTGATGTCACCTGCCTTGTTTTATTCTGGTGGTCGTCACCACACTCCTCATCATTATGCATCGGCCAGAGACCATTACTACCAATCATTTCGCCACTCACCGCCAAGACGGTATCACCGAGAGCGTAACTCTTGATCTCCCTCTCACCATTCCAGGAGATCCTTTTCACCAAGGTCCCCAAGACCCTTGGGATATTCTCGTCAGTATGACATCCTGAGGAGGCACTCTTCCAGATGTTCCCCGAGTCCATACTGCAGACATCATTATGAACGATGTTGTTATGACCACCCTTCTCCTCTCGATAGAGGACGTCCGCGATCGCCGCGGTCCAGTCAGACCCTATCTCCACATGTACCAGTGCAATCTCCACCTTCTGCTGCTCCACTAGCTCCTGCGGAGGACACAGCCTCCATCTATCAGGAGGATGAACGCACTCCTCACCAAGAACATCAGAGCCCTGATTCGTTGACTCATCACTCTTCTTCCTCACCAGATGACGCGGTGGTCCCTGGTGACTTGTCTCCCACGGAAGACCACAAGCAGTTCCAGGAGCTCTTCAAGAGGGTTGCCCAATCCCAAGAGATTCAGACGACGGATGTGCAGCAAAAACAACATCGGTTGTTAAAGAACCTGCAACCTTCCCAGAAATCGAAGCTGGCATTCCCATTTGATGAAGCTATCTTGGAGATTGCCGATGACATCTGGCAGCCTCCAGCCACTTCGTTGACAACTAATAAGAGGTCAGACAAGAAGTACTTCATAAGCCAGAAGGGTATGGACTTTTTATTTACACACCCTCAGCCCAACTCCCTTATTATAGACGCTGCGCAGCAGAGAACGAAGATGTCTCAGGCCAAAAACACCGTGAGTGACAAGGAAGCCAAGCACCTCGATGTCCTAGGCAGGAAGGTATATTTGACTCTAAGGATGTGCAATTATGTGGCGCAATTAGCAAACCATGATTTCGATAATTATTCGAAACTGGTCCCTCTATTTGAGCACTTGTCGGACTCTAAACATCAAATTTTGAAGGCAGTTACACAAGAGGGACTGTGTGCCACCCCCTTGACAAAGGCTCTGAACAATGTGCAAGCCTTGTTCCATCATCACCAGAGACCTCATCAACATCGCTGGTCTTGTATATCCACCAACTGGTTGGTCCTCGACATAGTCACTTCAGGATACGCCATTCCCTTCAACTCTCTTCCTTCCCTCCTTTCCCATCCCTTTTCAGGGACCCCCCTCACAAGACCCTTCTACAACAAGAGGTTTCCCATCTGCTCACCATAGGAGTGGTAGAGAGGGTACCAACCCAGTTTTGGAGGAGAGGGTTTTATTCTCATTAATTCCTCACCCAGAAGGAGTCAGGGGGTTGGAGGCCTATCCTGGACCTACGTCGGCTCAACCATTACCTGCAAAAGCAGAAATTTAAAATGGTCACGTTGTCTTCCATCATTCTGGCTCTCGACAAAGGGGATTGGTTCGTGTCCCTTGACCTACAGGATGCCTACTTCCATATAACGATACATCCTGCTCACAGGAGATTCCTTCGGTTCGTAGTGGGAGCCGACCATTATCAATACCAGATACTACCTTTCGGACTTTGGTGGCTCCCCGAGTTTTTTCCAAGACCCTCGCGGTGGTGGCGGCCTACCTTCGGCGCCTCGACATTACCATCTTCCCCTACCTGGACGATTGTCTACTAAAGGCCCCTACCCTTGATGAAGCTATGTGGGCAGTTACCACTACTACCACGATATTCAAAGCCCTTGGTCTCGTAATCAGTTTCGAGAAGTCTTTTCTCACACTGACTCATGACCTAGAGTTCATCAGGGTGAGGCTCGATTCCGCAACCCCAAGAGCATACTTACCCATAAAAAGGTTCCATCTAATCTGGGATTTGGTACAGACTGTATCAATTTCTCCCAAATCCCGCATACTTACCTGTCTGCAGCTCCTGGAATATATGGCGGCTTCCACATATGTGGTTCTGCATTCGAGGCTTCATCTGCGCAGTCTTCAGCATTGGCTATTCACTGTGTACACAGCACAAACAGGACAGTTTCTATTCCCAAGCATGTCCGGGCAACCCCAAAAACACGTTAATTGGGAGTCCAAGCCCAGAGGCCATCATTGCAGATCATGACAGATGCCTCCCTGCTCGGCTGGGGCACCCATCTACAGGACAGCTGAGCTCAAGGTCTGGACACCCCAAGAATCGCTGCAACACATAAACTTTCTTGAACTTCAAATGGTTTTCAGTGCTTGCAGGAATTTCCTCCACATCATTTGAGGTCAGTCAATACAGATTCTCACCGACAACATTTGCACGGTGTATTATGTCAACTGACAAGGAGGTGCGCGTTCCCGCCCACTTTGTGCAGAGGCAGTTCGTCTCTGGAATTGGGCGATCCAGCATGGTATCACCCTGACTGCAGCTTACCTTCCTGGCAAGGATAATGTGATTACTGACGCCCTTAGCAGGCAGTTCTTCTCCCAACACGAATGGGAGTTGCACACCAAAGTCGTCTGCAACCTCTTCCAATGCTGGGGTAGGCCACTCGCCGCAACAGGAAGTGCCATCAATACTGTTCATGAGAGGGCGTCGGCACAGGCTCCTTGGGGGATGCCTTCCTACTGGACTGGAGTCGTCACAAATTGCTGTATGCCTTTCCCCCTCTCCCGCTCATCCCAAGGGTGCTGGAGAAGATAGAGCGTGCAACAATAATTTTTATAGCACCCTTTTGGCCTCAGCAGACGTGGCTAACACAGTTGTTGAGGATGTCGGTTGCCAAACCACGATGACTACCGGAACTGTTCAATTTACTATCTCAGCAGCACGGTACAATGATCCATCTGTGCATCAAGCACATTCACCTGACAGTGTGGATCCTAGCTGGCTCCAAGCGTCGCAGTTTTGTTCTCAGGAGGTGAGACACGTACTGATTAACAGAAGGCGGCATACCACACGCAAGACTTACCTTCAGAAGTGGCATCGCTTTCAGTCATGGTACGCAGCAAGAAATCTCGACTCTCTCTCGGTGCCTGTCCAGCAGGTGCTGGATTATATTATGCACCTAAAGACGGTGGGATTGGCAATTTCTTTCCTCAGAGTACATTTAGCGGCAATTTCCGCTTTCCGTCCACCTATTAACAACCATTCAATATGTGCACACCCCCTCAACAAAAGGTTTTTGAAGGGGCTCGACAGCCTATATCCAGCTCACAGGATCCCACCGGAGCCTTGGGACTTGCTTTTAGTATTGGACACTATCATTCACCCTCTCTTCGAACCACTAGCAACGTGTGATTTACAGATGCTTACGATGAAGGTGGTGTTCCTGCTTGCCATTACGTCTGCGCGTCAAGTAAGCGAATTAGCGGCTCTGTCGGCGGACCCGCCGTACACACAGTTCTCCAACGGTGCTGTGGTACTTCGTGTACACCCGGCCTTTCTACCAAAGATCAACTCTGCTTTTCATATAAACAAACCCATGTGTTTGACGACGTTCTACCCAAAGCCTCATTCCTTGCTGGAAGAGTCCCGTTTGCACACCCTAGATGTCAGACGAGTGCTGGCATTTTATCTTGAAAGAACATATGTCTTTCGAAAGTCTCAACGACTGTTCCTGTCTACAGCCGAATGCTCCAAAGGCAAACAGCTCTCTGCACAGCACATCTCCACTTGATCGTCGCTTGCATCAGATGTTGTTACACTCTATGTAACAAACCACTTCCAGGCCGACCTTGGGCCCACTCTACCAGGGGCATGGCGGCTTCCACTGCCTATTTTCGCTGGGTACCATTGCAGGACATATGCCGTGCAGTGACCTGGTCCTCTACTCTTACTTTTGCTAGACATTACACTCTTGCGAATACACTAAAGACCGACTCAGCGGTAGCCCGGGCGGTCTTGTCTGCAGCGCAGAAACGATGAGTCTGAAGCACACGTCTACCATTGGGCCACTGCTGTGGACTCACCTTGAGTGGAGCACCCTCGGGGACACTACTCGATGAAGAAGAGCGAGTTACTCACCATGTGCAGTAATGTCTGTTCTTCGAGATGTGTGTCCCCGTGGGTGCTCCACATCCCACCCTCCTCCCTGCTTTGGAGTTTTCTGTTTGTATTTTTCAGATGCTTCCGGTTGGGAGGAAGCTGACTAGCCAGACCGCGCTCAGCTGAGAGGCGCGAAGCAGCAGTCGCACATGCGTGGTCCAGTGCGGGGGGGCTACTGCTACTGAAAATCCTCCGGTTTACAGCACCAGGACGAGCCCAGCACCTCGAGTGGAGCACCTATGGGGGGGACACATCTCGAAGAACAGACGTTACTGCACAAGGTGAGTAACTCGCTCTTCTTCTACAAGCAGTGTCCTTATGGGTGCTCCACTATAGGTGTATATGCTCTCCTGCGCCTGTTGAGCCCTCACTTGTGCTCTCCGTTGCTCATGATGTACATGATGTACCTTGAGGATGCTATCTAGTGCTGTGCTAGTGAGAGCCTCTCACCACCTACTCAGTTGCCTTTGGCCTCACATGGCGAGAGCAGTGGTCTCCTCCATATGTGTATCATTACCATAATTAGTAGCTGTTTTGTTTCTTGTGTTCTCCCTAATAGTGTTACCTTTTTTTAAACTCCCTTAAAAAAGGAGAAGAAATGCCTTTTAAAAAAAAATCTTGTTTGCGGGAAACTCCCCCCACCTCAATTTCCCCCCTTCTGGTAAAAGTAAAGAAAGGAAAAGAAGGGGAGTAAAGATGATCTACTTATTTCTGCATTCCTCATTGCTAGAGATTGATCTGCTTCCAACCCCCACTCGGGCATTCTTGGGTCTACCAGCTTGGAGGGGTGCCTCTTCTGTAAGCAGTTTCTAAAACCGCCAGGCACTCTCATGGTGTCTGATGCCTGGCAGGAACTGGGAGCTGAAATTTAAAACACTTGGGGTACGTCTAGACTACATGCCTCTGTCACCAGAGGCATGTAGATTAGGCTACCCGACACAGTAAAATGAAGCGGCGATTTAAATAATCTCCGCTTCATTTAAATTTACATGGCTGCCGCGCTCCCAGGATGAAGTTTACCTGGGTGGTCGACAAATACCTTTGATGTCAGCAGGGGAGCGTCCAGACTATCGCGCTGAGCCAACAAACAGCTGATCAGCTGTTTGTCGGCTCAGCGCGGCAGCCATGTATATTTAAATGAAGCGGCGATTATTTAAATCGCCGCTTCATTTTACTGTGTTGGGTAGTGTAGTGGGGCGGACTGGCCGCCCACTGAGCCGGAGGAGGAGAAACCCCTCCGGACGCCATGTTGGGCTGAGGCTAACCCCGCCCTGTCACCTGACCGGAAGCCAAGGGGCGGGCCCAGGGCTATAAAAGCCCAGGCATCAGCCTCACTCAGGGCTGAGCCTGCCAAGCGGCTAAAGGCCTCTCCGGGACTCCCAGCCTGGGGAGTGGGGACTGAGGCCTGGCCTGGGCCTCCTACCTGCCGGGGCCCAGAGGCAGACTACTGGCTCCCTGCCTGGGAAGCGGAGGCCCCGCACAGCCAGCCTACCCGCCCGGACGCAACGGCGGAGCCACAGGGCCAGCCCGAACCTGTGCCCCAGCACCTGCCCCGGGACCGGGAGAAGCGGCCCCAGCCACGGCCTCAGCTACCTCAACCGGAGGTGCCGCCGGGGAGTTCCACAGACCCTGAACCATAGGCCTGCCTCAACCGCCCAACCCTGCCCGCACCTGGAGCCCAGTTGAGTCCCAGTGACCTGCAAGCGGCCACAGACTGGACCGGACCGCCCCGATGGGACGAGACTCTCCTGGACTCCCTGCCTCCACCGCTGGACACCCAGGTACCGCCCGAGGGGGAGAACGGAAGTGGCCCAGGGATAGTGGGGGGCTGTTAAAGGCCCCCAGGCTGGCGCGTTTCGGGCTGGAGCCCCCGCCGAGCCAAAGCAGCCTGCACTGCTGCCCTAGGGCCCTGGGCCGGGGCGCAGTGGAGTGGGTGGGCCTGCGCCCCCCCTGTCACCCACGTATTGGGTGGCAGCCTCCCCCTTCACCACTGCCACAGGCGATCCGCCTGCACCCCTCCTGAACAAGGAGCTCCCTGACTGGGTTTGTGGCCACGCCCTGAACTGAGGGTCTGGCCCCGGCTTTATAAACTGACTGTGGTTGTTGGTTGTCACGCCCTGAACTGAGGGCCTGGCCACTCTTTACAAACTGACTGTGTTTGTTTGCTGCCACGCCCTGAACTGAGGGCCTGGCGGCTCTCTCTACAAACCGAGTGTCTGTTGCCACGCCCTGAACTAAGGGCCTGGCCACCGGGTATAAACTGACTGTGTTGGGTTACTGCCACACCCAGCATCAAGGGCCTGACCACCCCTTATAAACGGACAGTGGTTTGTTACTGTCACACCCTGAACTAAGGGCTGGACTGCGCCCGGTGAACTAACGGGGCTGGCCTTAAAGGGGCAGCGCAGTGGGGAACCCCTCCGGACAGGCAAACCGACTACAGGTAGCCTAATCTACATGCCTCTGGCGACAGAGGCATGTAGTCTAGATGTACCCTTAGAGTGAAGGCACTTCCATCTCCTGGAGACGGCTGATGGATTATCCCCCGCGCCTTTAACTTCAACGAGGGTAGAGTTGTTAAAAATCCACAGCAGACTCCTCCTGCAAGCTGCAAGTCATTAGCAGCCAAAGGGGTTTCCCCAGAGCAGCCACCTTGTCACCAACAGAAAAGCCAACTCCGAGTGGCTGGCCTGCCAGTGGCGTGTTCCCAGAATTGCCACCTTGGCACTGAGTGATTAGCAGCCAGAGGGGTTTCCCCAGAGCTGCAACCTCGGCATGACTGCTTACCGCAGAACCAGCAGGAAGCTGTGAATCACGGTACCTAGAAGGGTCTCTTTCCCCCTCCCAGCTCTGTTGTGCAGTACAGACTGACCTAGAAAATCAGGGGCAGTGAGGCTCTCAGGCACTGTTAACACGGTCATAGAATCCTAGAATACTAGAACTGGAGGGGACCTTGAGAGATCATCAAGTCCAGTCCCCTGCCCTCTCGGCAGAACCAAGCACCATTTATATCATCCCTGACAGATGTCTGTCTAACCTGCTCTTAAATCTCTCCAATGATGGAGATTCCACAACTTCCTTAGGCAATGTATTCCAGTATTTAACATCCCCGAAAGTTAGGAAGTTTGTCCTAATATCCAACCTCAAACTCCCTTGCTGCAGTTTAAGCCCATTGCTTCTTGTCCTATCCTCAGAAGCCAAGGAGAACAATTTTTCTCCCTCTTCCTTGTAGCACCTTTTTAGATACTTGAAAACAGCTATCATGTCCCTTCTCAGCCTTCTCTTTTTTCTAAACTAAACGAGCCCAGTTGTTTCAGGCTTCCCTCACAGGTCATGTTTTCCAGCCCTTTAATCATTTTTGTTGCTCTTCTCTGGACTTTCTCCAATTTCTACACATCTTTCTTGAAATGTGGTGCCCAGAACTGGACACACTACGCCAATCGAGGCCTAATCAGCACAGAGTAGAGCGGAAAAATGACTTCTTGTGTCTTGTTCACAAACATTCCTGTTAATGCATCCCAGAATCATGTTTGCTTATTTGCAACAGCATCACACTGTTGACTCATATTTACCTTGCAGTCCACTCTGACCCCTAGATCCCTTTCTGCAGGACTCCTTCCTAGACAGTTGCTTTCCATTCTGTATGTGTGAAAAGGATTGTTCCTTCTTAAATGGAGCACTTTGCATTTTGTCCTTATTAAACTTCGTCCTATTTACCTCAGACCATTTCTCCAGTTTGTTCAGTTCATTTTGGATTATGACCCTATCCTCCAAAGCACTTGCAACCCCTCCCAGCTTGGTATCATCTGCAAACTTAATGGCTGTGTCTACACTGGCAAGTTATTCTGGAAAATCATCAGCTTTTCCAGAAAAACTTGCTTGCTGTCTACACTGGCCGCTTGAATTTCCGGAAAAGCACTGACAATCTCATGTAAAATCATCAGTGCTTTTCCGGAAAAACTATGCTGCTCCCGTTTGGGCAAAAGTCTTTTTCTGGAAAACTGTTCCGGAAAAGGGCCAGTGTAGACAGCACAGTAGTGTTTTCCACAAAAAAGCCCCGATCGCGAAAATGACGATCAGGGCTTTTTTGTGGAAAAGCGCGTCTAGATTGGCCACGGACGCTTTTCCGGAAAAAGTGCTTTTCCGGAAAAGCGTCCTGCCAATCTAGACGCGCTTTTCCGAAAACGCTTTTAACGGAAAACTTTTCCGTTAAAAGCATTTCCGGAAAATCATGCCAGTGTAGACTTAGCCAATAAGCGTACTCTCTATGCCAGTGTCTAAATCGTTGATGAAGATATTGAACAGAACCAGTCCCAGAACAGACCCCTGCGGAACTCCCATTTATTATGTCCTTGCTGTATGACTCTGAACCATTAGTAACTACTCTCTGAGTATGGTTATCCAGTCAGTTATGCACCCATCTTTACAGTAGCCCCATCTAGGTTGTATTTCTCTAGTTCACTGATAAGAAGGTCATGCAAGACCTTATCAAATGCTTTACTAAAGTCTAAGTATACCACATCCACCACTTCTCCTTTATGCACAAGACTTATCTTATCAAAGAAAGCTATCAGATTGGTTTGACATGAATTGTTCTTTACAAATTTATGCTGGCTCTTCCTTAAGTTTAACTTTGTCGTGTTTAACTCCTATGTATTGGCATTCTTGGGAATAACACTACTATTAATTAAAGCATACAGCTTTATAAGATGAGTTAATTGGGAAGCACACAAATGCTCCCTTGCGGTGGAGAATGTTCATTGCCCAAATCTAAGGAAGTATTTCCAACTTCTCCTGAGTTCCTTTCTCCTGAATTTCAGAATCCCAGAATATATGGAACTAACTTAACAAATTTCCATTTCAGGGCTCTTTGACAGCCCCCCAGGGTCAGATGATGCGAAGCTCATTGACATATTTTACCCTGGAGATCAGCAGTCTGTGACATTTGGAACCAAATCCCGTGTAGGGATGGGAGGAATGGAGGCCAAGGTAGGAGAAGTTTGGAGCCTGTGATGCTTTGTCCATCATAGGGAGAAGTCAGTGGTCTGCAATAATATGAGGCTCCGTATGCCTTTTTCTTGAGCCCTGTTGTTTTTGGCACATTTGAATAAAAATGTATTTTACTCTGTTCTCTTGCATCATATATTAAATTTGTCCAATTACATGTGCCCCAGTCTTTTGGGGGGGAGGGGAAGGGGGAGTGTGCATATTGCCTGCTCCTGAAGAAATAAATTGGGAGTTTTAGTTTGTTTATACATATTTATATTATAGTTCAGAGGGATTAAATACCTACCCACATCTTGCCCTTGCTGGGGGTGAGGACCACCTCCTAAGCCACCTTCCTGCCCCTGCACTGGAAATAAGTGTATTGCAGGATCCTTGGGGCAGGGACTTGTTTTTGCTTCTGAGTGCCATACACACATGACACTAAAATATCCATTATTATTAATGTATGAAAGTGATGGTTTTCATAAGACATCTGGACAAACTTAGAATGAATGTGGGAAGGGAGTCCACTGTTGTGGTTTATATTAATACTAGCTAGTTAATTGTTGGGGAAGATGACTTAAAATCTACCATAAATGTTGATTATTGGGAAAGAGGCAATGCTTCTACAGTATCACTGTCTAAAATGGTACAGTTCCATATGAAGGGCTGGCTAAATACGATGAAGTTCAGTGTCTCATGGCATGTAGAGAGGAGGGTTTCAACTTTAATGCAAACTTTGGGGAGAAATGAGAGCTTATACAAAAATGAATTAGATCTTTAACTAAAGTGAAGCTGTGTCCCCTTGCATAGAATTTAAATTAGTAGCATGGAGAAAGCTCGCAGGTGCAAAGAAGCACTCCAGGGCTGTGTCTACACTGGCATCCCTTCTGGAAAAGGGATGCTAATATAGCACTTTGGAATAGGCAAATCCGCGGGGGATTTAAATATCTTATTCCTTTCAAGTAGGAATAAGAGATCCTCCGGAAAAGACTTTATTTTCCGGAGAATCACGTCTAGACTGGCGCTTTTCTCCGGCTTATCTCCAAGCCGGAAAAAAGCGGCAGCCATGTTAATGCAAATACCGCGGGGGATATTTAAATCCCCCGCGGATTTGCCTATTCCAAAGTGCTACATTAGCATCCCTTTTCCGGAAAGGGGTGCCAATGTAGACACAGCCCTGGAGTACAAGAGCACCAGTTGAGGATATTTTATTTAAAAAGGAAAGTCTGAATCTCCTAGTACAGGATTGGACTTTATACCTAAAACGACTAGATGAATAGAGATCAGAGGTATATTCTGGGAAAGCTATATCGTGCCAGACAGATGGGTTAAATAAAAGTAGACGATCAAAACAACATTATACATGTTGGTATAGTAATGTGAAAAGCTTAAAAACAAAAATAAGCAAATTAGACAGGCTGGAAAGTGGAAAAGGAACTTGACATAGGCATATCTGAACTGTGGAATCCAAGTCAAAGGGGGCACTGTAATCCTGGCCTGTAAATTATTCAGGAAAGTGACAGAGGAAGAAAGCAACCCTGTCTCTGAAAGATTCCATAAAATCAGAGTTTCTTCAATGAGGATGACCATACATAGGGCTTGCCAAGCGGTGGTGAGCCCTGCTTGCCAGCCGTGCTGAAGCGCACGCTGCGCATGCACTGACCACGCTGCACAGCCCCATCAGGCTAAAATCTACTCGCCATGGGTGAGTAGATTGGCTAATTTGTCAAGCCCTGGCCATACATCACAATCTGTTGGGCTGCAAATACCAAGTAATAGTACAAACATACTGGTACCTTTATGCTACTTGTATTCTAATCAGGAAGAGAAAGAGGACAATCAGCGGCAACTGAGTATAAAAGAATAATAGGTGATTCAGATACCATAGGTCGGGGTGACCAACCCACGACTTGCGAGTCGCATGCTGCTCTTCTCCCCCAAAAGTGCAGCTCACTGGGGTGCAATTCAAAATGTCGCCCAAGTTGGTGGCTGTCAATGGGAGCCTGATATGGCCAAAAAGCCTACGCTTGTTTCTTAAAGGGGCAGCCTCCATTTTTTTTTTCCCCCTTGACCATTCTGGTGCGGCTCTTTGGATTTTTTGCCATAGGTGAACAGGTCAAATGTGACAGTGCACTGTGGATTGAGAATCAATTTTTTTGATAACTTAAATGATTGCTGTCTAGTAGGGATGTGAACAGGTAAACGAGTGGTTTCCGGCCATGTGCCAGCTCTCAGCCCAGTTTGGGTTCAGAAGCAGCTGGGCTGTTCCATCCTGGTCATGGCAGATGGTGACTTCCCTGCCTGCCCCATTTAATCAGTTAACTGGTTAAACTGAACGTTAAACTGGTTAACTAATTAAATGGGAATGTATATCCCGACTCTCTCGAGAACCTGAGGAGAGGCTATTCTTGGCTTAGTCCTAAGCAGAAGGCAGGAGCAGGTACAAGTAGAAATTATAATTGACCCATAATTTAACATTGACTTCTGTATGACTAAATTAATTACTTGAGAGGGATCATACAAAATCCAGCACAGTGACACTAACTTCAGAAAGGGAACTTAAAACAAAACACAAATTTAGGAACCACATCAGAATAGCCTTTAAAAAGTGAGGAAATTGGAAGTCTTCAGACTTAGCATTGGCACCTTCTTAAGCAGACCGTATATCAAACCGCATGCATCCCTCTGAGCAGAAAAGGGAGGAGGAGGGCAAGAAAAAAATGAAAACTTAGCACTAGTGGGACAAACAGCATGAACCTACAACAGGTGAAACACAGTATAAAAATCTAAGGGCCATAACACATTTTGAATAGCAATTACCAAAGGCATAGAAACAGCAGGAAATTTTGAAGCTGGAGGCCCATGAGAGAATTGTTGGATACACTGAACTACACTGGGGCCCAACCAAGAACCAGACCTCAGTTGTTCTAGGCAAACAGAGTAGTGGTCATTGTCCAAAAAAGCTTGCCATTCATGGCTGTAGAGATGAAATAAGCTTTCCAACTATAAGGTGCCAAGATGGTAAATATTCAAGACTCCTTAAGAAGTTCAAGAATGAAGTGGCTGAGCTGGTTCACAAATGTGTAATCTCTCTTTAAAATAACGTACTGGAAAATAGCAGGTTTTTTGCCTTTTCCATTAAAAATGCACAAGCAGCATTTCTGAGAATTAAATACAAATGATTCTCTTACCAGTACCAGGAAAACTAGTTGAAACTATCATATGAAAACATATTTATAAATTAGAAAACTTATAAAAATCTAGATCATGACATAATAGAGACAAGCCAGGATAGTTTTAGCCAATGAAAACTAAGCTCTTCAATCTACTAGAATACTTTAAGCATGGTAATAAGAGTGGATGCGGGAGAATACAATATGCCTATTTTTGTATTTTCAAAAAGCCTTTGACAAAATTTCTCACAGTCAACTGTTAAGGAAGCTTAAAATATAGCCATGAGTTAGAAACTAGCCAAAGAACAGAATACAAAGCAGGAATAAGTCTTGTTTCAAAATTAATTACTTAGATTGGAGTAGCTCTCATGTGTTTCCAAACATATTAAGTGAAGATGGTCCCTACTTACAATTTACAATCTAAAAGACCAAAGGCAAGTAAGATAGAGGTGATTACTAAGAACAGAGTTCGAGAGCCAGGAGAATGCTTATGAAGCATTGAGATTTTTCCTCAAGACTAGCTTTTATCCTCCCTTGTAGGTGAAGGCAGCTTTATGGGCCCTCCAAGGTGGCACCTCTGTAGTGATCGCAAATGGAACCCATCCAAAGATCTCCGGACACGTCATCACAGATATTGTGGAGGGGAAAAAAGTTGGCACTTTTTTTTCAGAGGTAAAACCTGCAGGTAAGTTAGTATTTGAAAATTTGAGATGGGAACTGGATGAAGGATAATAGTAAGGTAGGCGTCGTCTTCATGTGATTGTTCATGTGCATTCCAATATAGGTGTGTGCGCACAGCGTGCATGCATTGTTGGAAGATTGTCCCTCAGCAGTACCCTTAGGGCCAGCAGGGAGCCCCCTGCAGTGGTGCCAGTATATTAGTGCATATATACCCTTGCTGGCCCCTTCCCCACTCAGTTCCTTCTTACCACCGTGACAGTCGTTGGAACAGCCTTCTGCTCCCTTCAAGTTGTGTTTTTCACTTGCTAATTCCTTGTCTGGTTATCTCTGTGCTTCAGTTAAGTACCTGCAAACATACTTTAAAGACTCTCCTTTGTGCTCCTCCCTTTCACCCCGATGCAGTGCTCCACTCGCCTGCAGCAGGGCATGCCTGGCCATCAGGGCTTCAAACCCTGTAAGAAGTTTTATCGCTGATTAGTTGTAGCTAAATTAGTTCCCTTCATTGTATGTATAGTTGGGGTTATTTTTTCCAATGTGCATTATTTACATTTATCCACATTACATTTCATTTGCCATTTTGTTGCCCAATCACTTAGTTTGGTGAGATATTTTTGAAGTTCTTCACAGTCTGCTTTGGTCTTAACTACCTTGAGCAGTTTAGTATCATCTGCAAACTTTGCCACCTCACTGTTTACCCCTTTCTATAGATCATTTATGAATAAGTTGAATAGGATTGGTCCTAGGACTGACCCTTGGGGAACACCGCTAGTTACTCCTCTCCATGTACCATTTAGTCCTACCCTTTGTTTCCTGTCTTTTAACCAGTTCTCAATCCATGGAAGGATCTTCCCTCTTATCCCATGACAACTTAATTTACGTAAGAGCCTTTGGTGAGGGACCTTGTCAAAGGCTTTCTGGAAATCTAAGTACCCTATATCTACTGGATCCCTCTTGTCCACATGTTTGCTGACCCCTTCAAAGAACTGTAATAAATAGTAAGATATGATTTCTTTACAGAAACCATGTTGACTTTTGCCCAGCAAATTACGTTCTTCTATGTGTCTGACAATTTTATTCTTTACTATTGTTTCTACTAATTTCCCCGGTACTGACGTTAGACTTACCAGTCTGTAATTGCCAGGATTGCTTCTAGAGCCCTTTTTAAATATTGGCGTTATGTTAACTATCTTCCAGTCATTGGGTACAGAAGCTGATTTAAAGGATAGGTTACAAACCATAGTTAATAGTTCCGCAGTTTCCCATTTGAGCTCTTTCAGAACTCTTGGGTGAATGCCATCTGGTCCCGGTGACTTGTTACTGTTAAGTTTATCAATTCATTCCAAAACCTCCTCTAATGACACTTCAGTCTGTGATAAGTCCTCAGATTTGTCACCTACGAAGGACAGCTCAGGTTTGGGAATCTCTCTAACATCCTCAGCTGTGAAGACTGAAGCAAAGAAATCAGTTAGTTTCTCCGCAATGACTTTATCATCTTTAAGTGCTCCTTTTATATCTCGATTGTCCAGGGGCCCCACTGGCTCTTTAGCAGGCTTCTTACTTCTGATGTACTTAAAAAACATTTTGTTATTATCTTTTCAGTTTTTGGCTAGCTGTTCTTCAAACTCCTCTTTGGCTTTTCTTATTACATTTTTACACTTCAGTTGGCAGTTGTAATGGAGGTGGCTAGCCCACCCTCCGTTTCTCTGTTTCTCCACCGCTCCCCTTTGTTCATTGTGGCACTCTCGATTTCCTCGCCAAATGGGGAATAGGGGGGTCCGGGCCCACCCTCTCTCCCGGACCCCAGCCCAGGGCCCTAAGGATAGGATCACTGGGTCCTGTCCTGCTGGTGGGGCGCTTGCCCAAAACTCACCAGCACGCAAGCTCCTTGCCCTGCCCTGGGCTGCTTCCTATTTCCCTCTCCCCGTTCAGACCCTCCGTCTCCCCCGTGACTCCCCTACCAGTCTCGGTCCCAGCCGCGTGAGTCCATCTTCTCTCCTCCCTAGTCTGTTTCCTCTACCTCCTCCACTCCGGCATCCTCCGCCTACCTCCTCCCGCACTCCTGGCCCAGCTAGATTTAAATGTCCGCGCCGGCATTCCGACGTGGTGACGTCAGCCGCCGCGCACGTTAGCTCGGCCTCTTCCCTCGTCCCCCAGCTCCCTGCCGGCAGCAGACCTTTCGCGCCGTCCCGAGGAGTGTTAGGGTGACCGCGGGTTCAATGCGGGGTGGGTCCGCGTCCGCGGGGTGGAGGCAGCCCACCCCGTCACAGCAGTGTTTATGCTTCTTTCTATTTTCCTCACTAGGATTTGACTTCTACTTTTTAAAAGATGCCTTTTTATCTGTCACTGCTTCTTTTGCATGGTTGTTAAGCCGCGATGGCTCTATTTTAGTTCTTTTACTGTGTGTGTTAATTTGGGCTATACATTTAAGTTGGGCATCTATTATGGTGCCTTTGAAAAGTGTCCATGCAGCTTACAAGGATTTTACTTTAGTCACTGTACCTTTTAATTTCTGTTTGACTAATCTCCTCATTTTTGTATAGTTTCTCTTTCTGAAATTAAATGCCATAGGTTGGGCTGCTGAGGTGTTCTTCCCACCACAGGAATGTTAAATGTTGTTATATTATGGTCACTATTTCCCAGCAGTCCTGTTATAGTTACCTCTTGGACCAGATCCTGTGCGCCACTCAGGACTAAATCGAGAATCACCTCTCCCCTTGTGGGTTCCTGTACCAGCTGCTCCAAGAAGCAGTCATTTAAGGTACAATATTGAGAAATTTTGTCTCTGCATTTCATCCTGAGGCGACATGTGCCCGGTCAATATGGGGATAATTGAAATCCCCTACTGTTATTGAGTTTTTTTTATTTTGATAGCCTCTCTAATCTCCCTTAGCATTTAATAATCACTATTGTTGTCCTGGTCAGGTGGTCGATAATAGATCCCTACTGTTGCATTCTTATTAGTGCATGGAATTATTATCCATAGAGATTCTGTGGAACATGTTGATTCATTTAAGATTTTTACTTCATTTGATTCTATATTTTCTTTCACATATAGTGCCACTCTACCCCCCGCATGACCTGTTCTGTCCTTCCGATATATTTTGTACCCCGGTATGAATGTGTCCCATTGATTGTCCTCACTGCACCAGGTTTATGTGATGTTTATTATATCAATATCCTCCTTTAACACGAGGTACTCTAGTTCACCCATCTTATTATTTAGACTTCTAGCATTTGTGTACAAGCACTTTAAAACCTTGTCACTGTTTATTTGTCTGCCCTTTTCTGAAGCGTCAGATTCTTTCTGTGAATGTTTCTCGTCTGATCTGGCCCATACTTTATCCTATTCCACCCTCTTCTCCTGACTAAAACGTAGAGAATCTCTATCAATAGACTCTCCTCTAAGAGATGTCTCTGTCCGATCCATTTGCTCCTCTGCTTTCCCTCCTCCCTTAACATTAAAAAGGTCGCAGAGCAGTTTTTAAACTAAGTGCCAGCAGTCTGGATCCACTTCGGTTTAGGTGGAGTCCATCCTTCCTGTGTAGGCTCCCCATCCCAAAAGTTTCCCCAGTTCCTTATAAATCGAAACCCTTCCTCTCTACACCATCATCTCATCCATGCATTGAGACTCTAAAGCTCTGCCTGTCTACCTGGCCCTGTACATGGAACTGGAAGCATTTCTGAGAGAGCCACCATAGAGGTCCTGGATTTCAGTCTCTTTCCTAGCAGCCTAAATTTGGCCTCCAGAATGTTTCTCCTATCCTTCCCTATGTCATTGGTACCTACATATACCACAACCACCGGCTTCTCCCTAGCACAGCACATAAGTCTATCTAGATGCCTCGAGAAATCTGAAACCTTCACACCAGGCAGGCAAATCACCATATTATTCTCCCAGTCATCGCAAACCCAGCTTTCTAGGTTTCTAATGATCAAATCCCCCATTACTAACACCTGCCTTTTCCTAATGACTGGTGTTTCCTTCCCTGGAGAGGTAACCTCAGTGCGAGAGGATACCCTAACATCATCTGGAAGGAGAGTCCAACTATGGGAAGGTTTTCCTCTGCTCTTGTTGACTGTTCTCCTTCCCTAGCCTTTCATCCTCCTTAACAGTGCAGGGGCTGGCTGACTGGAGGTCAGACAATTCTACAGTGTCCCAGAAAGCCTCGTCAACATACCTCTCTGCCTCACTTAGCTCCTGCAGTTCAGCCACCCTGGCCTCCAAAGCCCGTACACAGTGTCTGAGGGCGAGGAGCTCCTTGCACTGAATGCACACGTACGCCAGCCGCCCACAGGGCAGATAATCATACGTGCTACACTGAGTGCAATAAACAGGATAGCCCCCACTCTGGTGGTGGGCTTCTGCCTGCATTGTCTCCTACAGCTACCTAGGTTATTGATAGGGTTTTTATTTAAATCAGGAAGTTTTGATTATAGTTTAGTTTAAAGATTTTGAACAATGGTGAGTGTGCCTCATCTCCTTCCCACTACCCTTCTAAATTCCCTCTTGAAACTCCCTGTTTTCAAAGTTCCCTGGCCGCAAAGCTCCCTGATGACTGACTCACTGCTTTATAAAGCCCTGTTCTTCCCGATAGCCCTGCCCTCTGATTAAGGCTCAGTCAGTGAACAGAGGCTTCTGGATTTCAAACCTTGTTTAGAAGCTCACAGCTTGCAACTGCTGGGCACAGCATACACTCCTTCAACCAAACAGACAAACATCAGCAATACAGTTAGGCAGAGCCACATTCCATTGCCTGGTACAGGCTTGCCAAACACAGGAAAAAAATAATTCTAGCACATATTTATTACCTTTTTTACACATTCGAGTCATACACCGCACAATGAATGAGACTAGCTTGTTGCCAGTGTGTGTAGAATACTTCACACAACACCTTGTGGTACAGATTTAGACTACAGGGAGTTTGGGGGTTCACTGACTATGTCAAGCCTTACTAAAGTTGCTGACACAGAGAAGTGAACACCTGTGGGCTTCTGAGACACAATGGCACTCATCAACAGTAAGCAATTTATGCTGTAGTTTAGGAGTAATCTTGGACTCCTTGCTGAAGCTGTGGTCTCACACAGCATCATCCACAAGTAGTTTTCTAAAATTTATCCTTGGTTAGGAGACTCTCACGCTGGTGAACAAAAACCTTGCCTCGTTTATTCATGCCCTCATCACCTCTTGGCTGGATTACAGCAGTGCAGCATTCCTGGGCATAAAGCCTTCAGCATTTAAAAAACTCCAACTTGTACAGAAAACTGCAGTGCATTGCCTCAGGCTACTGGGAGCATATCAAACCTGTTTTTCACTCCCTATTGTCATTTCTCGTATTCTAGCAAATCAGGTTTAAGGTCCTAGTACTTACTCTCTCCTTAATAAGAGTAAAGCTCATCTGTGCAGAAGACAACTTTCTGCAGGATGATTTGATTCTGTGGAATGAATTTCTCCAGAAACTAAGGACCCTCAGAAACCTCATTTCTTTCTGCTCCAAGTGCAAGTCAGCATTTCTTCTTCCAGTGATGTCCCAGTGGGTGCTCCATGCAAGGTGTAGGGATGTCCTGGAGTCATGGAGTAGAGCTTTTCAGGCAGTGTCTGTGAGCTGCACATGCACGAGGCTCCTCTCAACGCTGTGCTCAGCTTGGCGCCCCCCCCCTTCAGTTCCTATTTTACCGTCCTCTGTTACGGACAGAGCTCTTCGTTCTTCTCAGCTTCTTCTGAGGGAGAGTGAGAAACCGTCCGGTTTTGCTTTCCCTATCTCTTCGCCATGTGTTGACACTTTGCTTCATCCTGTTTCTCTAACTAACTAACTAAATAATTTCTGTCAGCGTCTCATGGAGTCCTCACTTTGGCGGGCACCTGCCCACAGCTACTAAGCCAGCCACTCCTTTTAATAATAATAATAATAATAAAAAAAGGTAAGAAAACCAGAAAAACAATTATAACAGAGCTTTAATAGCAGTAACGGTCACAGGGACAACCACTAATAGAACTCTCACTGTGACCCTGACAGAAGGCGCAATGCCGGGTTCATCCGGCTTTAAGAAATGCCTAGAGCCATTACTTACAACTATACATATAATATGATGGGGGCTAATTTAGCTACAACTAATCAGGAAAGAGATCTTGGAGTCATTGTGGATAGTTCTCTGACGATGTCCACGCAGTGTGCAGTGGCAGTCAAAAAAGCAAACAGGATGTTAGGAATCATTAAAAAAGGGATAGAGAATAAGAAGGAGAATATCTTATTGCCCTTATATAAATCCATGGTATGCCCACATCTTTAATACTGTGTACTGATGTGGTCTCCTCATCTCAAAAAGATATACTAGCATTAGAAAAGGTTCAGAGAAGGGCAACTAAAATGATTAGGAGTTTGGAACGGGGTCCCATATGAGGAAAGATTAAAGAGACTGGGACTTTTCAGCTTGGAAAAGAGGAGACTAAGGGGGGATATGATAGAGGTATATAAAATCATGAGTGGCGTGGAGAAAGTAAATGCCTCCACCAAGACCCTATTACCACAGATATAACTATCGCCATTTTCTTGCTGCTCTCACCGTAGAGCCAGGTCACCAACGTCTCCCTCCTATTTTCGAGGTTCCAGGTATAGATACAACTACAGGCACTCATACCACTCTCATTATGATGACCGCTGGCAAGCACATCATGACTATTGAGACCGTTACTCCCGATCGATCCGCTCTTCACCATCACCAGCTCCATCACGGTTCACTCATGGCAGGAGTGGATCCTCCACTCCGGCAGCAGCCAGACCACCGACTCCGTCCACTGACGTACCTTCTGTGGAACAACCCATCGTAGAACTACCACAAGTCGTAGAGATAGAGGCACCACACCAAGCCTCTCCCACAGTTGTAGCTTCCTCTTCTCTGGATGATGCCATCCTCACCGGAGATGTTACCTTCCGATGACCTTAAGGAATTCCAAGACCTCTTTCGCCGGGTAGTTGATACGCCGAACGTGAAGCTCACGGAAATCCAACAGAAACAGCACCATCTGTTGCGAAAGCTACATCCTTCTTCCCATGCTTCCAAAGTTGCGCTGTTTCTGGATGAGGCTATATTTGAGATCGCCAGCGCCATCTGGCAAACTCCTGCCATGGCCCCGCCAACAAATAAAAAGGCCGATAAGAAATATTACGTCCCGGCTACGGGGGTGGAGTTCCTGTTCACCCATCCCCAGCTGAATTCGCTGGTCATTGACGCATCACAGCAACGCGCAAAAGCCCCCCAGTACAAAACTGCTGGGGAAAAGGATAACAAACGTCTTGACCTGCTCGGACGAAAAGTTTACTCCTCGACCACGTCCATACTTCGAATGGCCAACTACTCTGCATTGCTAGCCAACCATAACTTCAACAATTGTGCGAAGTTAGTCCAGCTACTCGAACACCTGCCGGACACACAATGCCAGTTGCTCAAGGCCATTATTCGTGAGGGCTATACCGCTTCCCGTTCAGCGTTGAACATCGCCCTTGACACGGCCGACGCTGAGGCTAGAACGACAGCAACAACTGTCATTATGCACAGTACCTTGTGGCTCCATATGTTGGCGGTCCCCAGGGAACTTCAGTCTAAGGTAGAGGACTTGCCCTTTGACACAAGGCCTGTTTGTAGAGAAAACAGACCAGCTACTCCATTCTGGCAAGGACTCGCGTACCACCTTAAGAACCTTAGATATGTTTATGCCGCCTTATAGACGCAAAAAGTATACACCCTATCAGAGACAGACCGTCCCCTTATGCACAGCAACAACAGTACAAACAACAATGCCCTAAACAATGTCCTCAAAGACAATACCCACAGGCCTCCAGACCTACAATTCAGCCACAATCCAAACAACAAGTTTGCTGTGTTGCTCGAGGGATTGCCAACTCTTTCTGCCTCAAATGCCGATACCACACTTTCACCACCACCTGTGGCCCTTCCAACACCATTGGGCCACAATAACAACGGGCTATGTTATCCCCTTCACATCCTGTCCCACGAACACCCCTCCCTTCCCATCCCTTTTCAGGGACCTATCTCATGAGCTCCTCCTCAAGTAAGAGATAGAACACCTCCTCAGTATAGGAGCCACAGAGAGAGAGTGCCGCAACCCTTTCAGTGGAGAGGTATTACTCCTGCTATTTTCTGACACAGGAAAAAGTCCAGTGGTTGGAGACCCATACTGGACCTCCGTGGTCTTAACCGATACGTGCGAAGGCAACGATTCAAGATGGTTACTCTCGCCACCATCATACCGGCGTTGCAGCAAGAAGACTGGTTTGCATCCCTCGATTTACAAGATACTTACTTTCACATCACAGTGCACCCTGCCCACAGGCGCTTTCTCCGCTTCCTGGTAGGCTCCGAACATTACCAATACAAAGTACTGCCATTCGGCCTTTCATCCCCAAGGGTGTTTTCCAAGACACTTGCTGTAGTAGCGGCCTTCCTGCGTCGTCTAGGAATCATAATCTTCCCTTAACTGGATGATTGCCTCCTCAGAGCCCGATCCTTCAACGAGGCCCGATCGCAGTCTCCACAACAACCTAGGCCTGATAATCAATGTCCAGAAATCATCCCTCAACAGATTATAGACTTTATAGGCATTCATCTCTACTCTGTTACGGAACACGTCTACCTTCCCAACGCCAGACTCAGCATGATCCAAGATCTTGTTCAGGTCCTTACTACAAGCCCTACAGTTCTGGTGCTCACCTGCCTGCAACTGATAGGGCATATGGCAGCCGCAACTTATGTCATCGCCCATGCACGCCTACATTTCAGAAGCCTGCAACAATGGATATCGACTGTATACACAGCTGACAAACACAATGTGCACAGAATGGGCACCATACCAAAAGCAGTCAGGAGATCTTTGAAGTGGTGTATAATCCCCCACAACATGTTAGCGGGTATCCCGTTCCACACCCCCAGCCTACCATCCAGGTGACTACAGGCACCTCCCTGCTTGGCTGGGGGGCCCATATGCAGGACAAACAAGTGCAAGGCCATTCGTCGCCACAAGAATTGCTCTGCCATACAAATCTGCTCAAGTTATGAGTCGTGTACAATGCTTGCAACCACTTCCTCACCTGGATACGCAACCAGAGGGTACAAATTCTTACAGACAATATGACAACAGTCTATTATATAAACAAACAAGGCAGAGCCCGCTCCCGCACTCTGCGCAGGGAAGCTGTGCATCTGTGGAACTGGTGCATTCGACACAACATCATAATCAGGGCCAACTGTGCAGTTCTGCGCATGCACAGATCGTTCTGGGCATGCACAGATTGCTCCACGCCGGCTCTTCCAGCATGGGCGAGTAGATTACACTATTTGTCAAGCCCTGATCATAATTATGGCGGCATATATCCCGGGGGACGACAACACGACAGCAGACACGCTCAGGCGACATTTTGCACAACAGCACAAATAGGAGCTACACCCAGAAGTCTGAGAGCATATTCCTGTCCGATTTTGAAAATGGTGCATTCACCATGACATAATACCTGTGGCGTCCTACTTACCAGGGACCACGAATGTCATTGCGGATTTTCTCAGCAGTCACTTTGCCACGGAACACAAGTGGGAACTACACGACAGCATTCTCCACAACCTCTTTCGACAATGGGGATTTCCCCACCATAGATCTCTTTGCGACCTACCGCAACAGGAAGTGCTCCAAATACTGTTCCAGAGCCAGTCTAAGCCCCGGATCCCTAGGAGACACGTTCCTTACCAACTGGAGAGTATCTCTTCTATACGCCTTTCCTCCCATAGTCCTCATCCCCAAAGTTCTACAGAAACTGAAATCAGACAGAGCCACGATCATATTGATAGCTCCAGCATGGGCTCGCCAGCATTGGTTTCCATTCCTCCATCACATGTCGTTCGCAGGCCGATCCAGTTTCCATTACTTCCGGATCTCCTTACTCAGAATGACAGTTCTCTGCGACACCCCCAGATTCACACCCTCAAACTTACAGCATGGCTCCTAACTGGCTGAATCCGTCCAAATCCTTACGCTCTGAGCAGGTGAAACGTATCTTCATCCATAGTAGACGACTAACAACCAGGAAAACTTACCTTTCCAAATGGCACAGGTTCGCATCCTGGTGTACCGCCAACCGTCAGCTCCCTGAGTCAATGGCTCTTCCAAACATCCTTGATTACTTATTCCACCTAAAACAAACAGGACTCTCGATAGCATCTCTGAGTCCACCAGGCAGCGATCTCTGCATTCAGGCAACCGTTTGATGACACCTCCCTCTTTGCCCACCCAACCATTAAACATTTTTTCAGGAGCCTTACAAACGTGAGCCCACCACGCAATCCCACTCCTCCGGTATGGAACTTGGATACCATCCTAGAAGCCTTGATGGCTCCCTCATTTGAATCACTCGCCACCATATCTCTACGAATTTTGATGATGAAAATGGTCTTTTTATTAGCCATTGCATCAGCACGTCGAGTGGGCGAGTTATCAGCCATAATGGCAATGCCCCCATACACCGTTTTTAATAAAGAGGGGGTAGTCCTCAGACTCTATCCCAGATTCATTCCTAAGATAGTATCGAGTTTTCACATGAATGAACCAATTATTCTTCCGGTATTCTACCCGAAACCTCATGCCTCTCTGCGAGACATGGCCTTTCACACACTCAACGTCCGAAGAGCCTTGGCCTTCTATTTAGACCATACCAGACCTTTTAGACCAACTGATCGGCTAATTCTATCCCTAGCTGATAGATCTAAAGGCCAGCCCTTATCATCGCAGCAAATTTCTAAACTGATAACTACTTGCATAACAGAGGCCTATGCCTCCAAGAATATTCCGCTCCCAGCGCACCCTTGCACTAGGGCTATGGCAACCTCTGTGGCCTTCCTTAAGGGAGTTCCCCTGATAAATATTTGTAGAGCAGCCACGTGGTCCACACATGACACCTTTATTAAACACTACTTCTTCCTTCTGAGGAGGCAGTTGGACTCTGTGGTGGCATCAGCAGTGCTTTCCACAACAGAAAGATAGTGACTCTGTTTTCCTGCCTTCCGATTTGGCAACTACTGCTCTTCAGTCACCAAGAGTGGAGCACCCACGGGGACATCCTCGAAGAAGAAAGCGAAGTTACTCACCTCAGTGCAGTAACTGTCGTTCTTCAAGATGGTGTCCCCATGGGTGCTCCCCTACTCGCCCTCCTCCCTGCTTCGGAGTCCGTTTTTCTCTTGTGTTACAGATTCTGAGGTGGCCTCAAGGAACTGGCCAGACCGTGCATTTAGTCAAAGGAGCACTAATGCCATGAGACACCGTGGCGCATGCGCGGTCCAGCGGGGTACTGCTTCTGGAAAAATCTCCGTTCTGTAGCGCCGGGTCAAGCCCAGCACCAACAGTGGAGCACCCACGGGGACATCATCTCGAAGAATGACAGTTACTGCACCGAGGTGAGTAACTTCGCTTTCTCTAGACCTTTAATCATTCTTGTTGCTCTTCTCTGGATCTTCTCCAGCTCCTCCACATCTTTCTTGAAATGTGGTGCCCAGAACTGGACACACTACGCCAACTGAGGCCTAACCAGCGCAGAGTAGAGCAGAAGAATGACTTCTCGTGTCTTGCTTACAACACATCTGTTAATGCATCCTAGAATCATGTTTGCTTTTTTTTGCAACAGCGTCACACTGTTGACTCATATTTAGCTTGTGGTTCACTATAACCCCTAGATCCTTGTGGTTCACTATAACACCTAGATCCTTTTCTGCCGTACTCCTTCCTAGACAGTTACTTCCCATTCTGTATGTGTGAAACTGATTGTTCCTTCCTAAGTGGAGCACTTTGCATTTGTCTTTATTAAACTTCATCCTGTTCACCTCAGACCATTTCTCCAATTTGTCCAGATCATTTTGAATTATGACCCTATCCTGCAGATTAGTTGCAACCCCTCCCAGCTTGGTATCATCTGCAAACTTAATAGGTGTACTCTCTATGACAATATCTAAATTTGTTGATGAAGATATTGAACAGAACCGGTCCCAAAACAGACCCCTGTGGAACCCCACTTGTTATACCTTTCCAGCAGGATTGTGAACTGTTAACCATTCGTAGAGAGTATTTATTATCCAGCCAGTTATGCACCCACCTTATAGTAGCCCCATCTAAGTTGTATTTGCCTAGTTTATTGATAAGAATATCATGCGAGATCATATCAAATGCCATACTAAAGTCTAGGTATACCACATCCACCGCTTCTCCCTTTATCCATAAGACTCGTTATCCTATCGAAAGCTATCAGATCGGTTTGACATGATTTGTTCTTTACAAATCCATGCTGGCTGTTCCCTATCACATTCTTATCTTCCAAGTGTTTGCAGATGATTTCCTTTACTAAGGTAAAGAATATTATACCAAGCACAGGTGTGGGAAAGGGTGAGAGGTGCATATTATACCAAGGCAATTTGGATGCAGGAGGATGTGGAGAAGGGGATGCTGGCTTGGGGAGGGGGCTCCTGGCTGGGGAGAGTTGGGGTCAGGTGTAGGGTTAGGGTATTGAACAAGCCACAGGCTTGTGGATGTGAGGGTGCAGGAGTTTGGGTTGGGTATGTGAGGGCTCAGGGCAGAGAGGTTGGGAGTATGATGGGCTCAGGACACAGATTACGGTGTGTGGATGGTGCAGGACTGTTGTGGCAGAAGACTGAGGATGTGGGGATGTAGGAGTTTGGGGATGAGAGGTTCAGGATAGGGGGTTCCAGAAATTATTGCCCACCTCTGCTGTAGAGAGACCACTGGGAGCAGCTGCACCAGCAAGTGAGTGGCCAGCAGGGTTGGGGCTCACCATCTTGCCTGCCACCAGGCCGGGTAAGTAGCTCCCCTGCCCCTTTGCTCCCTGGTCCTTAGCCACAGCACTGGGAGGGAAGAGAAAAGGCTTCGAGCTGTGGGGCGAGAAAAGGCCCCTGGAGGCTGAGTGAGTGAGGGAGAAGGCCTCGGTGGCCTGGGGTGAGACTGGGAGGGGGAGGGAAGGCCTCGTTGGATGGGACCCCCACCCCGAGCTCCTCCCCCCGACCCTCAGTCTCCCACCCCAAGCTGCCTGCCCTGCCACCCAGATCTCCAGGGTCCTGCCCTGTCTCCTGCATCCCTCACCCCACTAGCCCCCTACCCTGAAGGAAATGGGCAAGGCTGGATAAGTCTTCTGCTATTAAATATATCCAGGTTGGTTCCAGATGTGAGCAGAAGTATTTACCAAATACTTTACCATCTCCCACTAGATTTACCTTGTGATTAAGATTCCTTTTTGTAATTCTATAATTTATATATATAATTCCTTATTGTTTTTCACTCTGTTGACTGGAACAGTTGGTCAGTATCTTTAGCATCTCAACCGTTGCCTGCATTTCTTAACTTTTAACTTACACTAATTGTCAAGAGAAACCAGGAGTCCAGATTGCCTGCCACTAGAACGTGCTCCTCTCCTAGTACTGAGAATCAATTCCAGGAGTCCTGATGGTCTCCTTGCACCAACCTCCATTCCACAATCTGGTTTGTTACATCTGATTAGGAATTATAGAAATTAGCATAAGTGAAGAAAAGAGGTGCTTTGTGGAGCAAAGAAGGTTAACTAGGTAGGTTGCAAAATACAGTTTCAGTATTCGAACATATAGTTCCTGAGCAAGTTGGTTGCTGGGCTGTGAAACTGTTATTGATCGGGATGACTGTGTTATATCTGCTGTTGGGTTGTTGTGAGTTTTGGTTAGGCTTTTGGTACTGGATTTACTTATAAATCATTTTCTGACTTTTTATTTTTGCACAGATTTATCTGGGGTAGGGGGAAAGGGGAATGTACTTTCCTGATAGAAATGTTTTTCATGGAAATATGAATTTGCTTTGTGAATGTGCATTTTTACCTGAACGTGTGTGAATCACATGCTTACTATCTCCTGGGTAGTGAGATAAAGCAAAGGAGTCGGGGCAGCCCGTGACTATAGGCCGACTCAGCCGTCGTCTGGGGCACCGCCTTCAATGGGGCACCCGACGATGATGTCACGGGGTGCCCAATGATGATGTCACTCCACTGACTCATAGACTTTAAGGTCAGAAGGGACCATTATGATCATCTAGTCTGACCCCCTGCACAGTGCAGGCCACAGAATCTCACCCACCCCTCCTAGAATAATCCTCTCACCTATATCTCAGATATTGAAGCCTTCAAATACATTGAAGACCCCAAGATGCAGAGAATCCTCCAGCTGTGATCTGTACCCCACGCTACACAGGAAGGCGAAAAACCTCCAGGGCCTCTGCCAATCTACCCTGGAGGAAAATTCCTTCCCGACCCCAAATATGGCGATCAGCTAAACCCTGAGCATGTGGGCAAGACTCACCAGCCAGACACCCAGAAAGTTCTCTATCGTAACTCCTATCATCCCTCCATTGACCTATTTCCCACTGATAATGAATGGTCAATTATTTACCAAGATCATGTTATCTCATCAAACCATCCCCTTCATAAACCCATCTAGTTTAATCTTGAAACCAGATAGATCTTTTGTCCCCACGAGCCTGACACCGTGCAGGCGGGGGCTCCAGCTGCCACAGCCTGCCTCAGGCTGCTCCTGAGGGGAGTTTGATAGTTATTTTCTCATATTTTTGGCTGTGTGTGTGAGACTTTAACATTCTCTGAGCTTGAGACATGCATGCTATGAACAGCACCAATTCTTGTGTTTCGCAGGCCCTACGGTAGAGCAACAAGGTGAAATGGCTCGAGCTGGAGGCAGGTCCCTAGCAGCATTGCAGCCTGACCAGGTAACATGCCAGTGTGGCTTCATTTATTTATTAGAACTGACGGGTATACTGCTCGTGTCACAGTAGTAGACACTTAAGACAGGTCCCTGCCTCAAATAGCTCATATTCTCACTTGTTTTGAAGGCCACCATTTAGATTATAATGTCCTGCATGAGAGGGAGAGGGAGAGATGAAGAAGGATGTGGTCTACCGAGCTGTAATTACGAAATTATGTACATTTGAAACAGCATTTTTATATGGATCTAATTATTTCAAATGCAGCTATTTGCATGTAGAGGATGCCAAAGAATAGCTGCCCCAATAGCTCTTACTGAAAGGATCCTTAAACTGCTCAAAAGGGAGCAGCTGCATGCAATCTACTGTTCAGTGTGCCACTGCATTGCAGCTGGGCTGAGTACAGGAAGGCACTGTGTACAGCATGGCACTTGCACCTTGTTGGTACGGAAGAACAGAGACCTACCAGGCAAAATGCAGGAAAGGCCAGAAGCAGGGCCTGCAGGCTTAATTGTGTAGTCCCACTACTTGCAAGGGGTAAACTGTCTGAGGTATGCTGGAAGTCAAGTTCAGGAGCCAGAGGAGAAAGGGTCCAGAGGTATGTAGATAAGAAGTGGGGTTGAGGAGACCCGGAGCCTGAATACCCGAGTCACTTGGCTTCTATGATAACAGTACAGGATTTTTCTCTCTCTGTAGAGAGCAGAGATAATCTATCACATAGCGGATCTACTAACTGACCAGAGAGAAGAAATTCTGTTGGCCAATAAAAAAGACTTGGAAGAAGCTGAAAGTAAAGGTAACATACTAATAGAGCTTACATATATGTACATACAGTAAATGCTGTTTTTAGTTGGCATGCTGGGGAAATTGAAACATTCTGGTTAACTAAAAGATGGAGTTGAGGTGCGGGAGGAGATGTAGGGACATGGGATGGTGCGGGATGCAAGCCCTGGGAGGGAGCTTGATGTGGAGGGAGGGCTGGGATATGGGGGAGTTTCGGGGTGTGAGATCAGGGAGGAGCTCACCTCAGATTGCTCTCTAGACCCTGCTGCTCTTGGAGAATGTGCAGGTAGGCAGCTTTGCACACTGCTTCTACCTGTTGGTACTGCCCCCACAGTTCTCAATGGCTTTGGTTCCCCTCACCAGGAGCAGGAGGGACAGGTCGCTGCTTCTGTGGAGCCAGGTAGGGAGCCTGCTGCTCTTGGGCCAACCAGACTATAAAACTGACTTTTCATAAAGATTAAAAATACCGGTTTATAGAGCTTTTTGGGTGGTACAGGCCGGATAACACAACTTTTACTGCACCATGAGCCTATGGCAGGCTCGGCAGGTGACTGGGAGCCAAAGTTGCAGCCTCATGGCATGTTTGGCAGGCAGCAGCCGCTGCCGCCGGGAGCCAAGGCCACCAGGCTTTGGGGCTGTGTGGAAGGTGTCTGTCGTTGCTGCTGAAGACGAAGGCTGCTGGGAGTTGGGGCCTTAGGCTGGCAGGCGGACGGCTGCTGTCAAGGGTTTTCTAATGTCATTGTTAATTCTCCTGGCTCTCAAATTGTAAATTACAACATGATTATCTCTTCTTTGACACACTTAATTTTAAAATAATAATGACCCATATAAAGAATAAGAAAGGGAACCCTAAGGCTCTTTCCTATGCTGAGTTCTGCCTGCCAAAAGTATTAGAGAGTTGTGTTTTTCTGATCCTCCGGGTTGAACTGTATCATTGTAGCACAGGTTAGAACAGCTAGCACCAGAGATTATCAGTACAAACTGCAAAGCCATGTGCAAGCCTCTCCTCTTCTCTAGGATGTGAGAAGTCCGTTTAAAAAAAAACCTCAACACAAAACTCCTTTACAGAACAATTTTTATTATACCCCCAAAAATATAAAAACAAAATTGCTTTCAATAATCAGTTAAGAACAACAAAACTTCGTAATATGTCAGCAAAGCTGAAACAGAGTAAATATATAACATGTCCCCTTTAAACAAAGAAAAGATTATTTGAAGGGAGGAAAGGGAGGCATTCTAGAACGTACAGAGCTGAGTTATAGCAATGCTTTAGCTGGAACTTGGGAAACAACAAATTATATTACAGATTTTGGGAAAAAAAGATATCCATTTAGGTATTAGAGAGGAAAACAAAAACAAACTTCATCTTGATACTTTAATACCCCTTTCTTTAGTTCTGTGCTTTAAAAACCATTTTATTTTGTTTTTTCAAATTTCAAGAGGTTAGCCTTTAATGTGGATTAATCCCTGCATTTTTAGAGACAATGGTTTTGCTGGTCTACACATGTAATCTGAAGTCTAAATCTCTCCTATATAACATCTTTGAAGAAATTGTATCCTGTTGGACCCATAGTATTGAATAACTGTTTTGCAACCACTTTATTAAAGATTGGGGTTTATCTTGATTGTATCAGGATACCAAGGGTACAGTTGTATCTATGAGATCAGTGGTGTGTCATTTTCATGAGATGTCAAGATCTGTTGAAGATAATGTTTATGTTCTATTGATAGGAGTGAGAGACTCACTGAATTTTGATTGACCTTTCCAAGGGCTTGCCAATTTAGAGGCTGGTGCTCTTTTGATAGAGCTCCTCTAATGAATCCCTTCAAAACTTTTCATATCCAAGAGATATTTTGCATAAGAACAGCAAGCTGACTTCCAGATCATTACAAACTCAAGAAAAACAACATGATTTCAGTAAATTGTCCTTCTACACTAAGTTCTCAAAACAATATTCTACTTTTATAGTCTGACATGAAGAATTTGGTTTAATGGGCAATTATACAGAGGGTTGATCAGGGAACAAAAATAGCCTATAATGCATGTTTTGAACACTAAATGTTTGTTATGCATTCGTCAATGATCTGATGATAGAGAAGTATTTATTTATAAAATACATGGCAAATCGTGAACAAAAAAAATTGAGAAGGATGACATTTATTTGCATACAATTCTGAACAGAAAAAGGCAAATATAACTGAATACAGTGGGAAATATTGAACAAGCTATACAATTTTAGGGTATATCTGGCATAGTCAGCAATTCAGAGGGTGTGTTCTACAAGGATGTATACGGAACAATCTGCAAATGTCAAATAGATACACAAAAAAGCAGAGGAATTTTGTCAGGTTATCTTACACCACTCTCCTCCCTCCACCTTCCATCTCTGCCCTACATCTACTTTATGAAAAATTGTAACAGATTTTAACAACGCACAAAAATTCCCATTTTGTCAGCAAATCAAAGTAACCAATATTAGTAGGGAATATTAGAAGGCTCTGTGGAGCCTCTTACTGACTATTTGTCTCTTGTCAGGCTTTGAGAGGCTCAGCCCTCCAGCTTAGTCAAAGAGTTCAGCCCCCTTCCTGGATAATAAACAGTCCAACTGAAAACAACAGCTAAACAGCAGAATAATGAAAGTAGAATATTGATTTTGAGAACTTACTGTAGAAGGACAGAAACTGAAATCATGTTGTTTTTCCTGAGTTTGTAATGATCTGGAGTCGGAGGACGAACTCTGCAGGAGCAGGAAAGGCTCCTGTGTAGAAAGCCAGTAAGAAAACTTCAGTGGAGCCTGAGTGGAATAGAAAAATAATGAGGCTAATCTAACATACTGAAAACTTTGCAGTATTAATTTTCTTTTTATTTGACTTAATATTAAATAAACATTTAAAGTCATGAACCTTGTTAATTACCCCTAGTTTTAGTGTTCTTTCTTTCATAACGTGTGTGTGTGTGTGTGTGTGTGTGTGTGTGTGTGTGTGTGTGTGTGTGTGTGTGTGTGAGAGAGAGAATATCTTGGGTGCCATAGAGGCGCACATATGAACAAGTGTGCATGACCTCAATATTGGTGCAGAAGACACAACTTACTCCGCTCATGGGTGGAAAATCTTAGAGGCAGCACTGTCAGGGATGTGTCTCCATGATCTGGATATCCTTAGCCTCTGGTTGCCAGAAGCTGGGAATGCTCACTCCATGATTGTTTGTTCTGTTCATTCTCTCTGAAGTATCTGGCATTGGTCGCTGTCAGAGGACAGGATACTGGACTAGATGGATCACGGGTCAGAATCAGTATGGCCATTGTTAATTAGAAGAGCTGCAAGTATGCCTCATTCAAAGGAGAGATGTCTGATTAGTCAGCATTTCGGTTGCTCTGGCCCAAGAAAAACATACATGAGGTGACATGATTGGTTTTACATATGTGATCCAGACAGCTTTGCTATGGCTGGTTGCCTGTATAGTTCATTTCAGGGCAGATCTTTTTGAGTGGAACAGTGCCTGTATAATTCCTTAGGCTGAAGTAAGGAGGTGGATGGAGCCTCGATATCTAATCTCAAGCATCTCTGAAGTATCTCCAGCATGATAAGAGGGAAAGTCTTTTTATAGATTAACCGGGTCAAAAGACAGGAAACAATAGGTAGGAATAAAGGGTCAGTTTTCAGAGTGGAGAGAGGTAACTGGTGGGATCCCCCAAGGATCTGTCCTGGGACCCATCCTATTCAACTTCTTTATAAATGATCTAGAGAACGGAGTAAACAGTGAGGTGACAAAATTTACAGATCCTACCGAACTGCTCAAGATAGTTAACTCATAGACTCATAGGCAGCCGCTTTTCTGGAATAAGCTGTGAGCTGTCTACACTGGCCGCTTGAATTTCCGGAAAAGCAGTGACGATTTACTGTAAGAAATCAGCTGCTTTTCCGGAAAAATTATGCTGCTCCCTCTAGGGCAAAAGTCCTTTTTCCGGAAAACTGTTCCGGAAAAGGACCAGTGAAGACAGCCCAGTAGTCTTTTCCACAAAAAAGCCCCAATCGCGAAAATGATGATCATGGCTTTTTTCCGGAAAAGCGCGTCTACATTGGCCACGGACGCTTTTCCGGAAAAAGGGCTTTTCTGGAAAAGCATCCTGCCAATGTAGACACTCTTTTTCCGGAAATACTTATAACGGAAAACTGTTCCGTTCTAAGCATTTCCGGAAAAAGGTGCCAGTGTAGACGTAGCCATAGACTTTAAGGTCAGAAGGGACCGTTATGATCATCTAGTCTGACCCCCTGCACAGTGCAGGCCACAGAATCTCACCCACCCCTCTTAGAATAATCCTCTCACCTATGCCTCAGATATTGAAGCCTTCAAATACTTTGAAGGCCCCAAGATGCAGAGAATCCTCCAGCTGTGATCTGTGCCCCATGCTATAGAGGAAGGCGAAAAACCTCCAGGGTCTCTGCCAATCTACCCTGGAGGAAAATTCCTTCCTGACCCCAAATATGGCGATCAGCTAAACCCTGATCATGTGGGCAAGACTCACCAGCCAGACACCCAGAAAGTTCTCCATAGTAACTCCTATCATCCCTCCATTGACCTATTTCCCACTGATAATGAATGGTCAATTAGTTACCAAGATCATGTTCTCAAACCATCCCCTTATCATAGAATCATAGAACTGGAAGAGACATCAGAAGGTCATCAAGTCCAGCCCCCTGCTCTAGGCAGGACCAATCCCATCTAAATCAACCCGGCCAGGGCTTTGTCAAGCCGGGACTTAAACACCTCTAGGGATGGAGACTCCACTACTTTCCTAGGTAACCCATTCCAGTGCTTCACTACCCTCCTAGTGAAATAGTTTTTCCTAATATCCAACCTGGACCTAATATCCCACCATAACTTGAGACCATTGCTCCTTGTTCTGCCATCCGTCACTACTGAGAACAGCCTCTCTCCATCCTCGTTGGAACCTCCCTTCAGGTAGGTTGAAGGCTGCTATCAACTCTTCTCTTCTGCAGACTAAACAAACCCAAATCCCTCAGTCTCTCCTCATAGGTCATGTGCTCCAGCCCCCTAGTCAATTTGGTCACCCTCCTCTGGACCCTCTCCAATGCGTCCACATACTTTCTATAGTGGGGGGCCAAGAACTGTACACAATACTCCAGGTGTGGCCTCACCAGAGCTTAATAAAGGGGAATAATCACTTCTCTAGATCTGCTGGCAATGCTCCTCCTAATGCAACCGAATATTAGCTTTCTGGCTACAAGGGCACAGTGTTGACTCATATCTAGCTTCTCATCCACTGTGTAACAGTGCTTGGGATTCTTCCATCCCAAGTGCAGGATTTTGCACTTGTGCTTGTTGAACCTCATCAGATATCTTTTGGTCCAGTCCTCCAATTTGTCTAGGTCACTCTGGACCCTATCCCTGCCCTCCAGCGTATCTACCTCTCCCCCTAGCTTAGTGTCATCCGCAAACTTGCCGAGGGTGAAATCCATCCCCTCATCATTAATAAAGCTGTTGAACAAAACTGGCCCTAGAATCGATCCTTGGGGCACTCCGCTAGAAACCGACTGCCAACCTGACATCGAGCCATTAATCATTACCCTTTGGGCCTGACAGTCTAGCTAGCTTTCTATCAATCTTAGTCTATTTATCCAATCCATACTTCCTTAACTTGCTGGCAAGAATATTGTGGGAGACCGTATCAAAAGCTTTGCTAAAGTCAAGGTCTATCCCATCCACTGACTTTCCCATGTCCACAGAGCCAGTTACCTCATCGTAGAAGCTAATCAGGTTGCTCAGGAAGGACTTGTCCTTGGTGAATCCATGTTGACTAACCCTGATCACTTTCTCCTCTTCCAAGTGCTTCAAAATGGATTCCTTGAGGATCCCCTACATTTTTTGGGGGGGACTGAGGTAAGACTGACTGGGCTGTAATTCCCTGGATTGTCTTTCTTCCCTTTTTTTTTTTTTTTTTTTTTTTTTTAAAGATGCGCACTACATTTGCCTTTTTACAATCATCCGGGATCTCCACAAGTTTTCAAAGATAATAGTCAAAGGCTCCACAATAACATTTGCCAACTCCCTCAGTACCCTCGGATGCCTTAAATCTGGATCCATGGATTTGTGTATGTTTAGCTTTTCTAAATAGTCCCTAACCTGTTCTTTCTCCACCAAGGGCTGCCCACCTCCTTCCCATACTGCATTGCCTAGTGCAGTAGTCTGGGAGCTGACCTTGTCTGTGAAGACAGGCAAAGAAAGCATTGAGTACTTGAGCTTTTCCCACATCATCTGTCACTAGGTTACCTCCCTCATCCAGTAAGTGCCCCACACCCTCTCTGATCACCCTCTTATTGCTAACATGCCAGTAGAAACCTTTCTTGTTACCCTTCACATCCCTTGCCAGCTGCAATTCCAATTGCGCTTTCACCTTCCTGATAACTCTCCTACATTCTTGAGCAATATATTTATACTCCTCCCTAGTCATCTGTCCAAGTTTCCACTTCTTGTCAGCTTCCTTTTTGTGTTTAAGCTCATCAAGGATTTCCCCAGTAAGCCAATCTGGTGGCCTACCGTATTTGTTTTTCTTACTGTGCATCAGGATGGATTCTTCCTATGCCTTTAATAAGGTTTCTTTAAGGTTTACTGTCAGCTCTTGGAGTCATTGTGGATAGTTCTCTGAAAACATCCACTCAGTGTGCAGCGGCAGTCTAAAAAGCAAATACAATGTTAGGAGTAATTAAAAAGGGGATAGAGAATAAGACCAGAAAATACCTTATTTCCTCTATATAAAACCATGGTACACCCACATCTAGAATACTGTGTACAAGTGTGGTTGCCTCATTTAAAAAAAGATACCTAACCACTGGAAAAGGTTCAGAAAAGGGCAACAAAAATGATGAGGGGTTTGAAATGGGCCCATATGAAAAGAGATTAAAAAGACTGGGGCTTTTCACCTTAGAGAAGAGTACACTAATGGGGGATATGATAGAGGTCTATAAAATCATGATTTGTGTGGAAAAAGTGAATAAGGAAAAGTTATTTACTTATTCCCATAATATAAGAACTAAGGATCACCAAATTAAATTAATAGGCAGCAGTTTTAAAACAAACAGAAGTTTTTCTTCATCCAGCACAGTCAACCTGTGGAACTCCTTGCCAGAGGATGTGGTGAAGACCAGGACTTAACAGGGTTCAAAAAAGAGCTAGCTAGATTCATGGGGATTAGGCCCATCAATGGCTATTAGTCAGGATTGGTAGGAATGATGTCCCTAGCCTCGGTTTCTCTGGAAATGGATAACAGAAGTAGGATCATGTGAGGATTCCTTGTTGTGTTCCCTCCCTCTGGAACATCTGGTATTGGCCACTGTCGGCTGACAGGATACTGGGCTGGATAAACTGTGGGTCTGACCCATTATGGCCGTTCTTATGATATAATCCAGTGGTTTTCACACTTTTTTTTTTTCTTATGACCCAGTTGAAGAAAATTGTTGCCTGTGACTCAGCATCATTTGACTAGTGAGCTCTGGAGCGGGGCTGAGTGTGAGAGCTTTGGGGCGCAGGAGGGAGCTCCAGCTTTGGGTGGAAGTCAGGGCTGGGGCAGAGGGGCTTACCTTGAGCAGCTCCTGGTCACGAGTGCAGTGGGAATGCTAAGCAGCTTTATGCCACTTCTGGTACTGCAGACCATGCTGTGCCCCAAAAGCAGCTAGCAGCAGGTTCCCAGTCAAGGTAAGTGTGGAGCTAGGGCTCAGGACAGGGGCAGTGCACAGAGCCCTGTGCACTCTGTCCCCCATCTAGGAGCCAAGCCTATGCCAAGAAATGCAGGAAGCTGTCTTAGCACCCCCACTGTCACCTGATTGCCCTGCAGCAGTGATACCAGGGCCTGACATTCCATGACCCGGTACTAGGTCATGACCTGTTGTTTGAAAACCACTGATGTAATCATCTCTTATTTCAGGGAGATTGGCACTTCCTTTGATGAAACGACTGAGTCTGTCTACATCCAAGCTGAATAGCTTGGCCATAGGACTTCGTCAGATTGCAGCATCCTCACAGGAGAGTGTTGGCCGGGTCATTCGCAAAACACGAATAGCAAAAGACTTAGAGCTGGAGCAGGTGACTGTGCCTATTGGAGTCCTGCTGGTGATCTTCGAATCCCGTCCTGATTGCCTCCCACAGGTACGGGATGAGGGGAAATAAAACTTGTTTGTTTGAGACCTCTTGGGTGTAGTCCTCTGCACTGCAGGCAGCAAAAGGAAAAATAGTCTTATTGGTGCAGTGCGAAGTGAAACTGCATTCAATTCTTAATTTCCAAAGGACTGTCTTGTCTTAAACTGGATTTTATTGGCATACTACCCTCTCCATCAGATTTCTCCTCTCGCTTCTACTTTGTTTAGGGTAATCAGCTAGTTTGTGATGGCTTAATACGCAGATGGGAGAGTTTTTTCACTTAATGAATTGCAAATGTATTCAAGAATTGTACCTATTTGAATGTACAGTCACAGCATCATTGAATCCTAGGACTGGAAGGGACCTCGAGAGTCATCGAGTCCAGTCTCCTGCCCTCATGGCAGGACCAAGTACTGTCTAGACCAGTGGTCCCCAACCATTTGACGTCGCCGGGCGCCAGGGGGTGTGGCCGTTCGCCTGCCGGGCACCAGAGGGCGGGGATACTTGCTCACCAGGGGGCAGGGCCGGGTATAGGCCACACCCCCACGAGCCTGGGGCCGGCGCCCCCCATAGCCGCACACCAGGGGCCAGCGCCCCCCATGCGCCGCGCGCCTGGAGCACTGACGGCCGCTTTGCCGCGTGCCCAGGGACAGCGCCCCTCCCTCCCCATAGCCGCGTGCCCGGGACCGGCGCGCCCCATGCGCTGCGTTCCCGGAGCACGAGCGGCCACTTCGCCGCACGCCCGGGGCTGGCACCCCTCGTCCCCCCCTTCCCATAGCCGCGCGCCCGGGGCTGGCACCCCTCGTCCTCCCCTTCCCATAGCCGCGCGCCCGGGACCAACACCCCCCCCAATAGCCGCACGCCCAGGGCTGGCACCCCTCGTCCCCCCCTTCCCATAGCCGCGCGCCCGGGACCGACACCCCCCCAAATAGCCGCACGCCTGGAGCGAGGGCGGCCAGTTCACTGCGCGCCTGGGGCCGGCGCCCCCACCCCCGATAGCCGTGCACCCGGGGTCGGCGCTCCCCGTGTGCTGCGCACCTGGAGCACGGGCGGCCACTTCGCCGCGCTCCCGGGCCCGGCTCCGGCACAGCGCATGTGCCACGTGTGCAGGGCCAGGCTAGCCCCGAGCACTTTCCCATATGATATGTTTGCTCAAGTTGCTAGCTCTTCGTTGGAGGGAACACCGGATACATAGATGCTCAATGAGCACAATGGGGCCTGGTTGGACATCTGAGCACTATTTAATGCCAATATTAAATGCTCCTCTAACTACTTATTCCTAGCCTTAGACACATGTCAGAGTCTGACAGTGTATATAGTGTGGTCTCCCAAGGGGTCTGTCCTGAGTTGGATGCTACCCAGTATTGTTATTAATGAATTGTATAATGGAGCAGAGAGCATGCTTATAAAATTTGTGGATGAGAACCAAAGTGAAAGGAGTTTCATGCACTTTGGAAGTGGATTAGAATTCAAAAGACTTTATTTCAGACCAGTTCTCTAGTTTAGCCACAAGATGAAATTCAATGAAGACAAATGCAAAGTGATTGACTTAAGAAAGAAAAATGAAATGCAAGATAGGGATTAACTGGTGAGGGAGAAGTATAGCAAAAATATCTGGGAGTTAGAGTATCACAAATTGAATGAGCCAGGCCTTCCTTACAGAGTTGGGCCTGACTCCAGCACCGGCACACCAATCAGACCCTGTGCCGAGCACCAAGGCCTCAGTGCACAGTTCCCCTGTAGTACTGCCCATCAGCCTGTATTGCTCCCCTCTCTGGCTTTAGCGAAACAGTCAAAGAGGATGGCAAGGGGTTGTTCACCACCATCCTGGAAACATCAGGATAAATCTACAGGTGAGCATAGATCCACATTGGACAGCTCTCAGTCCACCTTGGGCTCATGGGGCCTAGCTCAGATAGAGCAGTGCACCTCAGCCCACTCTGTGCCTGCCTTCCTGGACATGAGTAGGACCCTGAGCCTCATTCAGGTGCCCTCCATGCCAGAGGCCCTGCAGGCTGCTCAAGAGATAATGACTCTGCCAGTGACAGTCACCCAGGCCTCTGTGACTCCTCGCTCTAGGGGCAGGCCCATGCTTAGTGCCATTGGCTCTCCATACCAACGGTATCAAATGCCATCAAGGGAAGGATCTAGATGCCATTCCCCACATGTGACCACTGGTAGGATAAGCCAGTTCCATTGACCCCTCTTCAATTGTCAGGCTAGGAGCCCTGGCATAAACCATTAATCTTTTTTTTTTTTTTTTGTTCTCTGAATTCTTTCCTGTTTGTCCACAGTTATCCCAAAATGTGGCTCCCAGAACAGGACAAAATATTCCAGATAAGGCCTAATGGGCAAGGAGTAGAGTGGAAGAATTACTACTTCTACTACAGGTTGAACCTAGCCTGTCAGAGGCTGGGAATAGGGGAGGGCTCATTTGATGATTCCCTGTTCTGCTCACTCCCTCTGGGGCATCTGATATTGGCCACTGTCAGAAATCAGGGTACTGGGCTAGACCAGTATGGCTGTGCTTACGGTCTTACGTTCTAACCTCTCTAGTCCAGCTCTCTGGTCTGGCAACATCCGTGGTCCAGCATAATTTTAGTTAGCTGGATGTCCACTTGTGGGTGTGGCCAAGTTTCTCGCAGTCCCATAAAGTTTTTTTACAGCCACTAGTCCTGGCTCTGTGTTCTGTGTTGTTGTTTAGCTCTAATTTACCCCTAAATATGTTCAAAGAGCCCAGTAAGCAGTGGAAGTGTTGGTAAGGCTGCTAGAAAATATTGACATCCCGTGGTTTGGCAAATTCTGTTTTGGCACCAGTCTGGTCTAGGGAATGTAAGTGACTAGTCAAGTCAATATTCAGCTAGTCGCTTCCCTGTGCTGCTGCCCGCCCCCCTCTGCCCCCCCCCAGCTGCCTCTAGCAAAGGGTGAGGAGCAGGAGCCATCTTAAAAGCTGGTTACCCCCAGCACCATCTCTGCAGGCGGCCAAGGGAGGCAGACACACAGTGGGGGACCAGGCACAAGTTGGGCATCAGCTGTCCTAGCTCATACCTGGTCCCAGATGCTGTGCCTCTTTTTTTAAATGTAGTAAGAGCTGCCTGGCTCTTACTAGAGTTAGAAGGCAGAGGTGTAGCGGGGGACCGGTCGCAAGCCAGGAATCAGTTGATTCCCTGCTCTCACCCATTCCCAGACGCTGCACTTCTGATTTTTAAATGTAAAAAGAGCCACTGATTCCCACCTCACGACCAGTCTCCCACTGCACCTTTGCCAGGTGGCTTTCTACATTTAAAAGGCAGAGCCACAGCGGGGTTAGCTCCTGGGATGGTGCGAGCAGGGACTGCTTAGTCCCTGCTCACGCTGTTCTGGGGACTAACTCCACTGCTGTTCTGTAGTTCAAATGTAGTAGGAGCCAGGCGACAGTCCGACTCCTACTACATTAAAACTGCAGAGCAGCAGCGGGGGTAGCGAGCGTACCCCCGCCCCAACTCAGTTAGTTAATTACCTGCATGTTAACGTCCTTAGTCATATCCTGAGGGTGCTGGACTAGAGAGGTTCAACCTACAATATAACACATCATAAAATGATGTTTGCTTTTTTTGCAATAATGTTACACAATTGATTTGTATTTAGCTTGTGATCTGCTGTGACTGCCCTGCCTCCCCCCATCCTTTTCCATAGTTGCAATCCCCTACCAGCTTGGTATCATCCACACATTTAATAAATATACTCTTGATGCACAATACCAGCAGAAGAGCTTTTTGTAGATCAAAAGGTTTTCTCTTTGACTTAACAGAAGTTGGTCCAATGAAAGAGATTACTTCACCCATCTTGTCTAACGCCAGACAAAGGACCCAGGGAGATCTAGGCTTAAAGATCAAAATAGCAGTATAGCCAGCCTGGCAGGAAGAGAGCAGAATGTCCCCCTGGAAATATATCCATAGCCAGCAAATGTAGTAGATCATTTCTGTGATACTAATGGGTTCTCTCTTTTTCTCACAGGTGTCCGCTTTGGCTATTGCCAGTGGAAATGGCTTGTTACTTAAAGGAGGGAAGGAGGCAGCGCATAGCAATCAAATCCTTCACCATCTAACACAAGAAGCACTTTCCATCCATGGGGTCAAGGATGCAGTGCAGCTGGTGAGTGCCTAGATGTGAATCTAGGATTTGTTGCCATATGCGTGCACTGCGCATACAAGACTTTCTGAAGAACACCTTGCTCTAAGTCCATCACAGTCGGTAATAGCTTCTTGGGTTGATTGCTCCAGGTGAACACCAGGGAGGAAGTAGAAGATCTTTGCCGTCTGGATAAGCTGATAGATCTGATCATTCCGCGTGGCTCCTCTCAGCTGGTTAGGGATATCCAAAAAGCTGCTAAAGGAATCCCGGTTATGGGGCACAGTGAAGGGATCTGCCATGTATATGTGGATTCGGACGCCAGTGTAGAGAAGGTCACCAGAATAGGTAAGATGGGAGAGGCCTTTTCATTCTGAGAGGTTGACGGAGGTTGATATGAAATACTGGATATGTTCTCTTAGATCTGTACCTCCTCTGCTTTTTAATACCTTCTCATATGGAGTGGTACGTAACCAATTGTCCATTCTTTAACCCCAGTCAGAGATTCAAAATGTGAATATCCTGCTGCCTGTAATGCTCTGGAAACGCTATTAATTCACCGGGACTTGCTGCGAACCCCTTTATTTGACCAGATCATCGACATGTTGAGAGTCGAACAGGTTAGTCAAGCACGGCTCACTTAATAAAGAGAATCATGTTCAGTTAGTAACTTAGCTTGGCAGACAGTGGGACTGTGTGAAGCAGTGATGTGCAGAACCTCTCTTCAGCAGCTAATAATCGAATGTGAGTATAGCAAATACCATCCCATGTTAAGATATAAGCTTTGGAGCTCCCTGCCACCCAAGGTGCTGCAGAGAAGTGACCCTAGAAGCAGTTCCTTCTGAACTCATGCTGCTGCTGAGCCTGAGGAGTTCCCTTGTGAATAACGAATCTTGTTCCTTCCCTTGGGCTACATATGTTCTCTTCTTTTCATCTCCTGGAACTAGGAGCAAGGGACCCTCTTTGTCCTAACCTCTTCCATAAGCTGTGCTGGCCCACCAGCAGTGTTCTCGCTAGTTTTTTATGTTAATGTGTGAACAGACTTGTTATGTGCACCAATATGGAGGTGATGTATCAGACGACAGCTGTCTTTCTGCATATGGACAGTGTGTGGTGCAGGTGGAGCCAGGTAGCTGTGGTAAGGGCTGTAAGGGAGGGGAGATGATGGCTCCAGCTGGAAGCGTGGGCTCTGGAGAGGAGCTGGCAATGAGGAGTTTGTGGTGTAGGAGGTGGATCTAGATTTGAGAGTTTCAGGATGGGGAAGGGTTGGATTTTGGGCTTACCTTGGCTGCTTCTGGTTAGCTACACAAAGGCAGGTTGTTTGATGTCTGTGTGACCTGGGGCATGGCACTTAGCCCAGGAAGTAGCCAGCAGGTCTGGCTTCTGATTGGAGGGTGCAGGAGTGTCTGTGGCATGCCATTGCATGCTGCTGTTGCCCACCACTACTGCCGCCCAGCTCCGATTGACTGGGAGCTGGCCAGTGGAAGTGCGGAGCTGGTGTTCAGGGTGGGAGCAGTGCTCGTGGCCCTCTGGCACCTGTCTGGGAGCTGGACCTGTTGCTGGCCACTTCCCTGCCAGCCCCAGCACAGAGCTGTCCAGCCATTGTGGTTCCATCCTGGGGCTGGTGGGGAAGGGCCCACGCTCCCCCAACCATGGCAGCTTCCCTGCTGCAGCCTTGAGCCTCTACACAGAGCTTAATAGCCAGTGTGCAGGCCTGAATAGGATTCTGCATGGCCATGCTGCTTAGAGGGAACTTTCCCATCAGCACCAATTCTTTGGAGTCCCTTTTCTTTGTCTTATTCTCACCCAATTTTTTCAGTTTTCTTCTACAACACTCCCATTCCTTCCTCTTGCACCTGCTCTCTCATTCATTTGACCTCCACATACAATATGCCTTTGTTCCTTCCTTTCTTGCTCCTCTAGGATCTCAGCCAAAACAACAAAGCAATGCTAATACATGATTTCCTAAATTTCAGACCTGGTACTGCACTTCCAGCGTCTGCTACTAGAATAGGCTCTGGACAGGGACGTTGTTAAAATCCTGTGAGTTGCAGAGAGAGGCAGGATTCTACACCCAAGTTAAGTATCAGAGGGGTAGCCGTGTTAGTCTGAATCTGCAAAAGCGACGAGGAGTCCTGTGGCACCTTATAGACTAACTGAAGTGTAGGAGCATAAGCTTTCGTGGGCAAAGACCCACTTCGTCAGATGCATGTAGTGGAAATTTCCTGCCTCTGGAAATTTCCACTACATGCATCTGACGAAGTGGGTCTTTGCCCACGAAAGCTTATGCTCCTACACTTCAGTTAGTCTATAAGGTGCCCCAGGACTCCTCGTCGCTTTTACACCCAAGTTAGACCTTTCATATGGATGAACATTACATGATATGACCTGTTATGCTAGTTGTATGTTCAGGCTGTGGTTATTAACACAAGAAATACATGGTTAAATAGAAAGTGAGCCATGTCTCCTGATAACAAATTCCAAAATAAGTATTAAGAAAACAATAAACAGAAAACTGATCTATCAGTCTTGGTGGTTAACAATAATGTGAACCAGGATAGCTAGTTGGTGATCAATATTTGCAGTTCTTTGAGTGCTTATTCATGTCCATTCAACTTAGGGGCGTGCTCACCACTAGGGATGTAATAGTGTAGTCGATTAACCAATATGCAAATGCTTATATGTTAATTCTATAGACTAAACACATTTCTCTCCTCCTCCCTCTCCCCACCCCTCCACCTGCCAGTAACTTTTTTAGCAGGCTAGCCAGCAGCCCAGCTTAGTCCTGGCTCATGCCAGGTCCAGGACCTAACCCCACGTCTCTTCATTTAAAGTGTATTAGGAGCAAGGCAGGCAGGCAGCCTGGTTCAGTTCTGGCTCATGCCGGGTCCGGGAGCTCAGCCCCTCCCCTGGATAAGGGCTGCTGCCGTCTGATACAGAGGCAGCAGTGTGGAGTTGCAGGGGGCTTGCCGGGAGTGCGACTGAAGTATGCTGGCTTCTGGCCCTACCCCCAGAAACTATAGAATAGTTGACTAACCAGTAAGAGTTCATGAGGTTAACCGATATTTAGTATCCCTACTCATAGAATCATAGGACTGGAAGGGACCTCAAGAGGTCATCGAGTCCAGCCCCCCGCCCTCAAGGCAGGACCAAGCCAGAAGTTTTACTCAGAGCAGTACCCATAGGGGCCTGGGTCTCAACACCCTCTGGAATGGCAGACACGCTGCATTATATAGGACACTCCCAGGCCCCTCCCTCCTTAGTTCCTTTTTGCTGCTCCAGCGTTGGCCTTAGTGTTCTTATTCCCTCGCTTGTCAATAGTTTCTTTTGTGCTGTAATAAAGTCATTAACAGTGAGTTAGTCCCTGCTGGGACTTTACCTGGGGTCAAGCATGCCTCGTTTTCCCGGTTTTAAACCCCGTGCTGTGTGCCGCAGGCCTATGCATTAGCGACTCTCGTGCTGACTGTCTTCGTGACTTAGGTGAATCCCATGTCTCTGCTAAGCGCTGGGTTTGCACTTCTTCCCTCCTGGGACCATAAAAGAAAGGGGAATTCATTTAAAGGTGCTACTAATGGAGTTGCCATTAGCACTGCAGGAGCTACACTCCAATTCAGTGCTGAGTACCACAGCCTCAGTGCAAAGTGCACTGCTGGCACCTCCTATGGAGCACCGGGGGTCTTTGGCCCAGTCGAACAGGGCTGAAGAAGTTGGCCAAAGACAGCTCTCCTGACTGTAAGGGGAAAGCCAAGGGGGATTGTCCGTCAGACTGCGCCAAGGACAAGTCCCCAATGCAAGCGGCCAGCCCCAGTCCAACTCAGTGGCCGCTCGTGGCTGTTGACATTCAGCACCCCCCTCTGCCCCACATGCGCATACAGGAGGCCTTTAAGTGACACAGGACATACTCTGTATGCCAGTGCCATCATCGATGGGGCTGCCTGGGCCCAGGCATTGGGGAAAGCTGCCGCTCGCTACCCAGTTGCCAAGCATTCGACACTTACAATCTCCGGTGTGCCCGGATCAGAGGGCTCGCCATAGTCCCACCAGGTCAGTACAGGTATTGATGCAACGTCATCGACTCTGGCACCCCGGACATTGGAGCGCAGACCTGTGGACGCATGCGCTCAGTGGCCATAACAGTACCGTAGAGAGAGTGCTGCTCCGTACAGTTTGCACCACGCCAGGCACTATTCACTGTCTCCACACTGCTGCTCTCCTCAAGCCTGATACTCACCAGTATCAAGTATCTCGGGTCTCTGAGCCCACTCCCGCAGGTTGCAGTCAGCCTCACGGCGCTGGAGATCACTGTCTCAACACTGTCACTTGAGCTCTCAGAGCTCCTTTTGGGACCACAGGAGCCTGCCAACTAAACGCTGCAGGCCCTGCACGTGGTCACTGAGATCGTTCTCAGCACCGTAAGGAGTGTTTATTACGCTCCAGATCTTGGGATTCTGCCAGTGTCCGATCAACAGGTGCAGCCTCAGACTCGGCCTCCCTGCCACTGGTGCAGCCCTCTGCCCCATGGTCAAAATGTTACATGGTTCCGCAGATGGCCTCTCAGAGCCCTGGCCTCAGCAATGGCAGGTGCAGTGGTGCCCTTGGACTCCCTGGGGCTTCCAGGTTCGGCTGCAGGTGGCAGGCTCAGTAACCGGAGCCTCGGACCCATCCTCGGTGCCTCCAGGAAGCCAGGTTCCGGCACTGGAGATGGGGGATTGTCTCACCCCCGGGTTGAGGGAAAGGTCAATGGATCAACCACTATCCATTGGGGGGGGCCACTGCTTCTTGGTCCGCATTGCGGGATGAGGCAATTGTAGCCCCACCACCTGTCCCAGGAGGTCTGCGACTCCCTCTTGACAATCCTTGGCCTTACCCTTGAATGAAGGGGTGACTAAGATCCCTAGGGTGCTGTGCAGACACCCTCTTTGATTCGGCTCATCTCCAAGAGAGCAGAAAGGAAATAATTGGTGCCTGCCAAGGGCTATGACTACCTCTACGTTGGCAACCTTTTGAAACCAAAAAGCCAAATTACATCAAAATTCAGAACAAGTGGTTAACAAAGAACCGTGTAAGAGTGCTCATTTGTGTGACTGAAAATATATAACGTAATATTATTGATAATTGACATGATTAATCATAGCAGAAATGAAAAGTACTCTCAGACTTTATTTAATGGGACTTCTTTTTGCACATTTCTTTGAAGTTTACATCATAATTAGTCAAATCCAGCTTCATGCATGCATTCAGGCTGCCTTCTCTCAATCTTATGGCACAGGGGATGTGGAGGTGCAGGAGTTTCGGGATGTAGAGGTATGAGATGCTCAGAGCAGAGTGTTCAGGTGTATGAAGGGCTTAGGGTTGGGGGGGGAGTTGCAGGAGTGTTATGATGTTGAGGCCAGATGGGGGCTGGGTCCCAATTGGGGGCTTTTTGGCTAGGCTTCATTTTTAAAGGAAGTAAAATATTAATGTCCAACATAGAAGGTTTCAACATTGTCTTTGTGTGGCAGGGGTGGGAATTTTTTTGTGGGTCAGGCCACTGACCCACAGAAAAATCAGTTGGGGACCACACAAGTAAGAAGCAAAAAAACCAGCCCCTTCAACACTCTCTGATGTGGCTCCCAACTGAGACATCTCATTCCTCTGGTACTCCAGCGCCATGAGGAGGGGGAAGGACAGGGAGGACTGGGGTTCCAAGGTTAGTGGATTTTGTGGGCCCCCCCACCAGGCTCTGGGGTGGAGCCAAAAATGAGGAGTCCAATGTGTGGGACAGAGCTGCCAGTGAGTGTGATAGGGTTAGGGTTGCAGAATCTGGGTGGGAGGTAGAGTGCAGGAGCAAGCTCATCTGGGAACACTCTGGATCAGGCCTGCACAACATATGGCCCGAAGGCCGCATGCAGCCCGCAGGGGCTCACTGTGCGGCCCGTGCCGAGTACGGGCAGCGCAGCCCCATCTCATCCTCCGGCTGGGCAGAGGAGCGGAACGCTGCTGGGGAGGGGGAAATGCAGTGATTCTCGCTGTCGGGCTGCCTGCATGCAGCTCCAGCGCGAGGAGGCAGGGCGTGAGCCGGAGGGCGGGATGCCAGCAGATGCCAGGATGCTGGTGTGACGTGGCGTTGTGACGTCACGGCCAGCGACCACCAGATTCAAAAAGGCTCTGGCAGCCCCACAAACTGGAAGGCAGAAGCTGGGGAGGGGAAGGGTCCTTTTTTATTTTTAGATCATGCAAGATCTCGTGGTTAAGCCGAGGCGATCTTTTGCCATATTTTCTATCTTTCCGACACAGCAGAATAGCTTGCTTTTGGGCCCTTAATAATGTCCCTTTGAAAAACTGCCAACTCTTCTCAGTTGTTGTTCCCCTCAGCCTTGATTCCCATGAGACCTTACCTATCAGCTCTCTGAGCTTACTAAAATCCGCCTTCCTGAAATCCATTTCTCTATTTTGCTGTTCTCCCTTCTACCCTTCCTTAGTATTATGAACTCTATGATTTCATGATCACTTTCACCCAAGCTGCCTTCCACTTTCAAATTCTCAATCAGTTCCTCCCTATTTGTTAGGATCAAATCTAGAACAATTTCTAGAACAGATATTAACTGGGTACACATCACCTCAGGACCAGTACTGGGACCAGTTCTATTCAACATATTCATTAACGATCTAGAAAAAATGGGTACACACATGGGTGGCAAAATTTGTAGATGATATTAAACTGCTGAAGATAGTTAAGACCAAAGTGCACTGTAAAGAGGTTCAAAAGAATCTTACAAAACTAGGAGACTGGGTAACAAAATAGTTAATGATTTTTAATGTCGATAAATGCAAAGTAATGCACATTGGAAAAAAATCCAAACTATACGTATAAAATGGAGACTAATTTAGCTATAACCACTCGAGGGAGATCTTGGAGTCATTGTTGATAGTTCTCTGAAAATATCCAATGAATGGGCAGCAGCAGTCAAAAAAGCAGTGTTAAGAATCATTTAAAAAGGATAGTGAATAAGACAGAGAATAGCTGACTTATTGCCTCTGTATAAATCAATGGGATGCTCACATCTTAAATACTGCGTACAGATGTGGTCGCCTCATGTCAAAAACAATCTCTTAGCACTGGAAAAGGTTCAGAAAAGGGCAACAAAATGATGAGAGGTTTGGAAGGGGTCCCACATGAAGAGAGATTAAGAAGACTGGGACTTTTCATAGTAGAAAAGAGGAGATTAAGGTGGGGGAAATGATAGTGATCTATAACATCATGACTAGTGTGAAGAAAATGAATAAGGAAAAGTTATTTACTTGTTTCCATAACAGAAGAGCTAGGGGTCACCAAATGAAATGAAGAGGTAGCAAGTTTGAAATAAACAAATGAAAGTTTTTCTTCGCACAGCGTGCAGTCCACCTGCAGAACTCCTTGCCAGAGGATAAAGAGCTAGATAAATTCCTGGAGGCTGGGTCCATTAATGGCTACTAGCTAGGATGAGTAGGAATGGTGTCCCTAGCCTCTGTTTGCTAGAAGCTGGGACTAGGCGACAGGGAAAGAATCACTTGATATTCCCCATTCTGTTCATTCCCTCTATTGGATAGAGACAGCAAAGAGGCGGGAAGAGAGGATACTTCAAAGCGTCAGCGCCACACGGAGCCCATACCCCAGCCTCCGTGTGGTGCTGCCACTTTGAAACGCCCCGGCCTCTGCACGGCACTTCCATGGAGCCCAGGATCAGCTGAGGAGTCCTGAGCTTGACCCCGGCTCCACGTGGCATTTCAAAGCGGCAGCACAGCATGGAACCCAAGGTCAGTGAGGGACTCTGACCCCAGGCTCCATGCAGACGCTTCTGCTTTGAAATGTACAAGAGCTCCCACTGGGGACATTTCAAAGCTGTCACACTGTGTGCAGCCTGGAGCCAGCAGGAAGCATTTCAAAGCAGAAGTGCTCTCATAGTGCCCCGAGTCAGCAGGACTTCCCTCTGGCCCTGGGCTGCACGTGGAGTTGTGCATTCCTCCTTTGAAGTGTACAAGGGCTCTTGTACATTTCAGAGGAGGAATGCAGGAGTACCTATCAACTAGTCGAGTATTAGAAATTCCATCAACTATTAAACTAGTAAATTAACTGGTATTTAATATCCTTAACCCAGTCTGGCCACAGGTTCTTGTTAATGTTCTTTTCCGTTTACATTTGTGTAGCTTCATCTTCCAGACTTTGAATTGTGTCATCCAGTGACGGACCTGGTCGGGTCTGAGCACCACTGAGGGCGTTAGCTCAGGACGAGTTGCTCAAATCCTGGGCTACTTACAGCTCTTGACTGGAGGCCTTTCCCAAATATGCCACAAACCAGTTGCACAGAGCACTTCAGCTGCCAATCTGGCCAGCAGGAAGCCTCGTGAGCAAAAACCCTTAGAGACCCCACAGTGTGCCACAATCAGCCCTGGACCTTACACACAGGTGAGAGGTTATAAAACCCGAACTCACCTACTCTGAACAGATCCTCCCAGTCCCAAAGAATGAGCCACACTCTCCCAGGTCAACTTACACTTTAGATCTTACCCATAAGAGCGTGCTGAGCCAATCCTTTAGAATCTAAAATCTGAAGGTTTATTAATAAAAGGTTGAGAGTAAGATTGTTAAGGAAAATACATTACAAACATCAATCACCAAGTTCTTGATGCAGGCTTTTAGCAGAGATGTTACAAACTGCTAGCTTAGAAGTCTCTGGTGTACATCCTGTATTAGGATGGGTCAGCAATCATTCCCGGCTCTCTGTCCCTAGCAAGGATGCATCTGGAATCAGTAGCAAGACTGAAGACAAGATGGAGATGGCCTCATGGGATTTTTATATTCCTGGTGTCTCCCAAACTGAAACTGGTCACATGATCAAGTGACCTATCTATGTTTCACATGCAAGTAGCTATGAGGCACTGGCCGGTCGGTAGGCTTCCAGACACATTTCTCAGGTGTGTATTGGCCACTCCCAAGAGCCATTGTCCAAGAAGCAGAGCTAGTTAGCACAGGTATTCACTGAACTATCATTCCTCAGAATAGGCAGTCCAGGTCCATTGCTCCTTCCCAGACAGAACATTTACAGTACAAGAATAGAGCCCGTATTCATAACTTCATATACAAACATCATACAAGTACATGAGTAGCATACATAGAATCCGTAGAGCATACGCTTTTATTTGACACCTCACATGGCCCCCTTTGTACAGAATTTGGGGCAAACACCACTTGTGGGTGCAACAGTGATCTGTCTGCTCACTTTAAAATCCAGTAACGTGACACACATCTCTGTTTGTGGACTAGTCCTCCAGTACCTTCTCTTGTTTCTCTTTGTAAGTAGTTGGAAGTTGTGCTTAAACTACTAAGTCTTAAGGAGAGAAGGCATAATTAGATTATCCAGTCTGACCTCCTTTACGATATAGGCCAGAGAACTTCATTCACTTACTGCTGTGGTGAACCTAGTAACTTATGTTTGACGTAAAGCATATATTCCGGAGAGACACTGGCCCTGATTTGAAATCTTTTAATCTCCATTTTGGTAAACCACATAGGCTTAGTACCTGAAGTTTCTTGTGCAGTGTCTCTTTCTAGACTTCGGATCCTTGTAGCTTTTCACTGAACTCCCACTCCATGATTTCAATGTAACTGGGAACAGTACCCCAAATAGGATTTCACTAGTGTTGTGTTAGATGTAATGTTGCCTCCCTACTCCTGTTTGAGATAAGCGAACAGGAGTCTAATTGTCTTAACCCTTTTTAGCTACAATGTCATACTGAGAGTTGATATTCAGGTCTACCATGACTTAAGTCTGTATCCTGTTACTAGTTGTCATCAAGTTCCCTGAAACTGTTTCTACATCTTATGATGTAAAACTCCATTCAGGAATCCAGATAAGCTAAGATCTTTATGCTGCAACTGGCTTTCTGCCTAGTAAGAATGTAATTCAAAAGTGTCCATTCTGCATAGAAAATAGATGTTATCAGATCCTCTGTTCTTGCAGGTGAAGATTCATGCTGGTCCCAAATTTGCCTCATATTTGACTTTCAGTCCTTCAGAAGTAAAATCTCTCCGTACAGAATATGGTGATCTAGAGTGTTGCATTGAGGTTGTCGATAGTGTCCAGGAAGCAATTGATCATATCCACAAGTACGGAAGTTCACACACAGATGTTATCGTCACAGAGAACGGTTAGTGACCTGAATGGCTTTGTTCAGTCTACCCTGAGTATGTAGAGTGTACTTTTACCTGTCCTGCACCAGTTGCTCTCATAGAATCATAGAACACTAGAACTGGAAGGGACTTCAAGAGGTCATCAAGTCCAGTCCCCTGCCCTTGCGGCAAGATCAAACACCATTCTAGATCATCCCTGATAAATGTTTATCTAACCTGCTCTTAAATATCTCCAGTGATGGGGATTCCACAATCTCCCTAGCAATTTATTACACCAAAACAAGTAGGAAGTTTTTTCTAATGTCCAACCTAAACCTTCTTTGCAGCAATTTAAGTCCATTGCTTCTTGGCCAGTCATCAGAGGTCAAGGAGAACAATTTTTCTCCTTACAAGCAATGGGGAACTTTGTAGTTTTTCCTCTTTCTCCTAGTCTCATTCTTCTGTTTGCAGATCTATATTTTTGAGTCTGTGCTGTGGAGAAAGAGACATGTAAGCATTGTTCTGGTCATGGATGCTCAATTAAGTGTCTCACATAGCATTACATCTGTTCAGGTTTTCATAATGCACCCATTACTTGATTTGAGAGCCTTGTTCCATCTGTGTCTATTCAGATTTTTCTCTTTCTTATAGAGAAAACAGCAGAGTTCTTTCTTCAGCATGTGGACAGTGCCTGTGTCTTCTGGAATGCCAGCACCCGATTCTCCGATGGATATCGGTTTGGACTTGGTAAGGGGTTGAGTGGAATTATTTTGTGCTGCTTGCAGCTGGGGATCTGAATTTGGGATTTTCACGTTTTCCCATAAGAATGACAGAGAATGCCAACCTGAATCCTGTAGGATGGGATAGTCCCGTCTCTGATTGCCTGCCTGCCAATGAGAGAAGTTTTACAGAACATACTGTAGTAAAAGTTGAAACTTGGATCTTCTACTCTATGGGACTAGGAGACAGTCTGGTGGGTTGAATTAACTGGAGCAAGATCATAAAATAAGATGTAATGTTGCTAAATTACAGTAGCATTTAGATCCTTCAACCAAAATTGATGCTCCATTGTTCTGAACACAGGACATGTACATACTAAGAGAGATCATATTCTAAAATCACAACATTTGGGTTTCATTTTGCATTCTCCTTTGTTTCAGTTCCAGAATGGTTTCACTGGCCATTTTCTAAAGAATTGCTATAGTCCGATTTGAAATCGGAATGAGTTTTCATGATTTGTGTCAGATTCCATTGATATGGAAATTGGAATTGAATTAAAATGCACAAAAACAGCCTTTTAAAATTAGTTTATTTAATAAAACAATCTTAAATGTGCTGCATCAGAAGAAAAAGCGAAACATATTTTGTATATAAAACTAACTCATTCATTAAAGCAAGTGTTGTGTATAGTTAATGAATAGAACTGATTGTTTCTAGTAATCAAGACCTTGAAAATTTTAAAAATAGTTAATCTAATCTTCACAACTCATTCTTTATTCATGGATTGAATGAAGAAAACAGTCTCCTGCCTTTTCATCTGCCTGTTAGCTTTTTAACTATGAATTAAATAGCTGTTATGCTATAGTGATTGAATAAACAGAAAGATAGAAAATATTCTCTCAGTATCTGCAGAAGAGGCTGCCGCTGTCAATAGCTCGTTGAGCACTGCAACGAACTCTGGTGTCAGGAACTAGTGGAAGTCATTTGCTAAGCTCAGTGGCTTTAGTACAATCGAGTACCACAGGTTGTCATTAATTTTAAATACTTTTTAAAAGAAGCTTCTTTAAATCAAAATCTTACTTTTAACTCAATTTTTATCCATCCTGTTGGTAGAACTAGAAGTGAATGTGTTGCACCCTCCCAATTCTCATCACATACAGGCAGTCCCCGGGTTACGTACAAGATAGGGACTGTAGGTTTGTTCTTAAGTTGAATCTGTATGTAAGTCGGAACTGGCGTCCAGATTCAGCCGCTGCTGAAACTGACCGCCAGTTCTGACTTACATACAGAATCAACTTAAGAACCCCAAGCGTCCCCAAGTCAGCAGCTGCTGAAACTGATCAGCAGCTGATTCCAGGAAGCCCGGGTCAGAGCAACTCTGCCTCGGGCTTCCTGTAGTCAGCGCAGGTCAGTTTCAGCAGCGGCTAAATCAGGACGCCTGGGGCAGAGCAGCTGGGGTGCTGCTGGGTTGCTCCAGTAGCGCCGCTCCTCGGCACTACTGGACCAAGCCAGCAGCACCCCATCTGCTCTGCCCCAGGCGTCCTGATTCAGCCGCTGCTGAAACTGACCAGCAGCGGCTGAATCAGGACCAGAGCAGCTGGGGTGCTGCTGGGTTGGACCAGTAGCGCCCAGAGCAGCGCTGCGGGACCAACCGGCAGCACCCCAGCTGCTCTGCCACAGGCGTCCGGAGAAAAGCCTAGTCTGCTGGGGGGGGGGGACTAGCTGCGCTCCCCCCACCCCAGCAGACCAGGAAGACACGGGCGGCGGACCGAGACGCACCGCGGTCCCGCCGCCTGGGTCCTCCGCGGCTTTGCTCCCAGTCTCCCTGGTCTCCTGGAGACCAGCAGACCAGGGAGACGGGGAGCAAAGCCTCTGAGGACGCCGTCAGCGGGACAGCCGCGGGGCATCTGGGCTGTCCCGCTGCCGGCTTCCCCCGCGACTTTGCAAAGCCTCAGGGAAGCCGGCAGCGGAGCAGCCCAGGCGCGCCTGGGGTGCCCCGCTGCCCGAGCCCCCCCGCAGCTTTGCAAAGCCGCAGGGAAGCCAGCGGCGGAGCAGTCCAGGCGCGCCTGGGCTGCCTCGCTGCCCGAGCCCCCCCCCCCCTCGGCTTTGCAAAGCCGCAGGGAAGCCGGCGGCGGAGCAGTCCAGGCGTGCCTGGGCTGCCTCGCTCCCCGAGCCCCCCCACAGTCTTGCAAAGCCGCGGGGAAGCCGGCAGCGGAGCAGTCCAGGCGCGCCTGGGGTGCCCCGCTGCCCGAGCCCCTCCGCGGCTTTGCTCTGCGTCTTCCTGGTCTGCAGACCAGGGAGACGCAGAGAAAGCCCCAGAGTACACGGGCGGCAGGACCGCGAGGTCCCGCAGTCCGTGTACTCTGGGGCGGCCCCGTTCGTAACTGCGGATCCGACATAAGTCGGATCCGCGTAAGTCGGGGACTGCCTGTACTTTGGCAGGCACTGTTACCAGCTACTAAAACGTCAGAACTGCATGCAGTGAGGGGAAGAGAAAAAGAGGTTCTTTAGAACAGCCTCCTCCCACGCAGCTTCTGGAACTTGCAGAGAGAGAGTGTGAAGGAAGCACTCTTGTTTAGAGCACAATTGTAGAGGATTGCCTCTGGAGCCACTCCAATTCTGTTACCTGGCTGCTTGGTCACACTGCCTAGCCACAACTGCTGCTTTGTGGTCTAATCATTGCTTCATGTCCTGGCTGAGGCTACCCTAGACTGTGAATGGCAGAGATACTAAAGCACAAACTTAGTCTGTTCTATCTAGTTAGGGTTTCTCTCTCTTTTCTTAAGAGCCAGTTTGGGATCTATTTATGAACTTGACATTTTTTGGAAAATGAAATGTTCCTATTGTTCTTGCCACAGTACTAAAGAAACGATGCTTTCATGATGGTAAAAGTAGGAAGAATAAAGATACATGTCTGCAGAATAATACGACTGTTATTTCTAAACTGTAAATTCAACAATACTGGTCTGGGGCCTGCAAAAATGGCATGGGAAAACAAGATACTGGCTTTTCTGTTTCCCTCTTAGAAGAAATTAAATGATAGAATTGATGGTAGAAAATGGTCCCAGCAAAGCGCTAACTGCACAAAACTTCCTTTCATCATCTTATGTCTAAACCTCCCTCTTGGTTGCAGGTGCAGAGGTTGGAATCAGTACTTCTCGTATCCATGCCCGTGGGCCAGTAGGAATTGAGGGGCTATTAACTACAAAGTGGTTGCTGAAAGGGGAGAATCATGTTGTTTCTGACTTCTCTGAGCATGGGAGTATGAAGTATCTTCATGAGACCCTTCCTCTCCCTCAGAGAAACACCAACTGAGATCATCTGAGGAGAGCACATGAGTGTCAAATGTTTACTGAGAATGTTCAGACTTCAGAGCTCCCTCTGGGAAGGAGATTGTACCTCACCTTCAGACTCATTGTCTCTACATTGTTCCTCCATCATTTCTTGGTCACCTCAGTAAAATTAAGACAAACTGATTATATCTGTACCTGAGAATACTTGCTCATGCTGTTTTCATGTGTAGCAACAAATGCAGCTGATACAAATAGGGTACCCTGAAACCACAGCCCTGCCTCCTTCAAACTGTCAAAAGGACTCAAAGGCTCTTCTCTGCCTTCTTTCCTTAATCTCTGTGGTACAGTATGTGTGTGCTTGGTTTTATGGATGGAGCCATTTCTTATGCTTTCTATTGGTTAAACCTCTCTTCTCCTTTTTTGTAACTCTTCAATTCAGGAAGAGGATTTGGTTTTTCTGAACTTGTCTTTTTGACTTAGGATCTTGGCAGCTTTTGAAAATTCAGAAATGCTGTGACAATTATTTTGTCTGCATTTAAATGTTTAATAACACAACTGAATGAATATTCCCAATGTACAACAATGTTTTTGACCAAAAATCCTTTTTAATCTCTTTATTTCTTTTAATTGCTGACTAATGTAGATAGATTTCATAGTTCTATATCATGTGGATTTCATTACCCTTTTATGAATATTTGTACAAAATATTTTTGCTCTTGGATTTTATATGAAACTTAATCAACTCCAAAAGAGAATGGAAGCAATATTTTAATTTCCTTGTTTTTCAAAATAAAGTTTATGCAAAATGGCTTTGGATCTTAATGTGTGGATTGCTTGATACAAAACTGTTGTTCTTTGTCTTGGATGAGTTCTTTTAAAGATGCCAAATATATGGAGACTGTTGCTCCCAAGATGAAACTTTTCATCAATGTATTTTTTAATATTTTCACTTTTCACCAAAAAAAGTAATTTTTGAGACAGACTAATTCTGTTGTCAACGGTTAATCATAGAATCATAGAATAATAGGACTGGAAGGGACCTCAAGAGGTCATCGAGTCCAGCCCCCCGCCCTCAAGGCAGGACCAAGCTCCGTCTACACCATCCCTGACAGATGTCTATCCAACCTGTTCTTAAATATCTCCAGAGAGGGAGATTCCACCACCTCCCTTGGCAATTTATTCCAATATTTGACCACCCTAACAGTTAGGAATTTTTTCCTAATGTCCAATCTAAACCTCCCCTGCTGCACTTTAAGCCCATTACTCCTTGTCCTGTCCTCAGAAACCAAGAGGAACAAATTTTCTCCTTCCTCCTTGTGACACCCTTTTAGATATTTGAAAACCGCTATCATGTCCCCCCTTAATCTTCTTTTTTCCAAACTAAACAAGCCCAGTTCATGAAGCCTGGCTTCATAGGTCATGTTCTCTAGACCTTTAATCATTCTTGTCGCTCTTCTCTGTACCCTTTCCAATTTCTCCACATCTTTCTTGAAATGTGGCGCCCAGAACTGGACACAGTACTCCAGCTGAGGCCTAACTAGTGCAGAGTAGAGCGGCAGAATGACTTCACGAGATTTGCTTACAACACACCTGTTGATACAACCTAGAATCATATTTGCTTTTTTTGCAACAGCATCACACTGTTGACTCATATTCAACTTGTGGTCCACTATGACCCCTAGATCCCTTTCTGCCATGCTCCTTCCTAGACAGTCGCTTCCCATCTTGTATGTATGGAACTGATTGTTCCTTCCTAAGTGGAGCACTTTGCATTTCTCTTTATTAAACCTCATCCTGTTTACCTCTGACCATTTCTCTAACTTGCTAAGGTCATTTTGAATTATGTCCCTATCCTCCAAAGAAGTCGCAACCCCACCCAGTTTGGTATCATCTGCAAACTTAATAAGCATACTCTCTATCCCAATATCTACATCATTGATGAAGATATTGAACAGTACGGGTCCCAAAACAGACCCTTGAGGAACTCCACTTGTTATCCCTTTCCAGCAGGATTTAGAACCGTTAACAACAACTCTCTGACTACGGTTATCCAGCCAATTATGCACCCACCTTATCGTGGCCCTATCTAAGTTATATTTGCCTAGTTTACCAATAAGAATATCATGCGAGACCGTATCAAATGCCTTACTAAAGTCTAGGTATATGACATCCACTGCTTCTCCCTTATCCACAAGGCTCGTTATCTTATCAAAGAAAGCTATCAGATTAGTTTGGCATGACTTGTTCTTCACAAACCCATGCTGGCTATTCCCTATCACTTTATTACCTTCCAAGTGTTTGCATATGATTTCCTTAATTACCTGCTCCATTATCTTCCCTGGGACAGACGTTAAACTGACCGGTCTATAGTTTCCTGGGTTGTTCTTATTCCCCTTTTTATAGATGGGCACAATATTTGCCCTTTTCCAGTCTTCTGGAATCTCCCCTGTCTGCCATGATTTTTCAAAGATGATAGCTAAAGGCTCAGATACCTCCTCTATCAGCTCCTTGAGTATCCTGGGATGCATTTCATCAGGACCTGGTGACTTGCTGACATCTAACTTTCCTAAGTGATTTTTAACTTGTTCTCTGTGTATCCTATCTTCTAAACTTACCCTCTCTCTGCTTGTATTCACTACATTAGGCACACCTCCAGACTTCTCGGTGAAGACCGAAACAAAGAAGTCATTGAGCATCTCCGCCATTTCCAAGTTTCCTGTTACTGCTTCTCCCTCCTCACTAAGCAGTGGGCCTACCCTGTCCTTGGTCTTCCTCTTGCTTTTAATGTATTTATAAAAGGTCTTCTTGTTTCCCTTTATGCCTGTAGCTAGTTTGATCTCATTTTGTGCCTTTGCCTTTCTAATCTTGCCCCTGCATTCCCGTGTTGCTTGCCTATATTCATCCTTTGTTAGTTGTCCTAGTTTCCATTTTTTATATGACTCCTTTTTTATTTTGAGATCATGCAAGATCTCCTTGTTAAGCCAAGCTGGTCTTTTGCCATATTTTCTATCTTTCCTACACAGCGGAATTGTTTGCTTTTGGGCCCTTAACAACGTCCCTTTGAAATACTTCCAACTCTCCTCAGTTGTTTTTCCCTTCAGTCTTGCTTCCCATGGGACCTTACCTACAAGTTCTCTGAGCTTATCAAAATCTGCCTTCCTGAAATCCATTACCTCAATTGTGCTGGTCTCCCTTCTACCTTTCCTTAAGATCATGAACTCTATTATTTCATGATCACTGTCCCCTATGCTGTCTTCCACTTTCAAGTTCTCAACTAGTTCCTCCCTATTTGTTAAAACCAAATCCAGAACAGCTTCTCCTCTGGTAGCTTTTTCAACCTTCTGAAACAGAAAGTTGTCTCCAATGCAGTCCAGAAACTTATTGGATAGCCTGTGCCTCGCTGTGTTAGTTTCCCAACATATGTCTGGATAGTTGAAGTCCCCCATCACCACCAAATCTTGGGCTTTGGATAGTTTTGTTAATTGTTTAAAAAAGGCCTCATCCACCTCTTCCACCTGGCTAGGTGGCCTGTAGTAGACTCCTAGCATGATATCACCCTCGTTTTTTACCCCTTTTAGCTTAACCCAGAGACTCTCTACACAGCTATCTCCTACGTTCATCTCCACTTCAGTCCAAGTGTGTACATTTTTAATATACAAGGCAACCCCTCCTCCCTTTTTTCCCTGTCTGTCCTTCCTGAGCAAGCCGTACCCTTCCATACCAACATTCCAATCATGCGTCCCATCCCACCAGGTTTCTGTAATACCAATGATATCATAGTTGTATTTATTGGTTAGCAATTCCAGTTCTTCCTGCTTATTACCCATACTTCTCGCATTTGTATATAGGCATCTAAGATACTGATTTGATCTTGCCTCCCTGTTGTGCCCTGACCCTCCTTTCTCCTTGCCATTATAGGCCATAGTCCCCCCCATTTCCAACCCATCTCCCAGTCCCGCACATGCAGCACTTACCTGTGGGCTTTGCTCACCTGCCCCCGACAAACCTAGTTTAAAGCCCTCCTCACAAGGTTAGCCAGTCTGTGTCCAAACAAGGCCTTCCTGCTCCTGGAAAGGTGAACTCCATCTCCACCAAGCAGTCCTTCCTGGAAGAGCACCCCGTGATCAAGGAAGCCGAATCCCTCCTGGTGACACCATCGTCGCAGCCAGGCATTCACCTCCAGGATGCACCTCTCTCTGCCCGAGCCCCTACCTTTGACAGGAAGGATAGAAGAGAATACCACCTGCGCTCCAAACTCCTTCACCCGTACTCCCAAAGCCCTGTAGTCACACTTGATCCGCTCAGTGTCACACCTGGCAGTATCATTTGTGCCCACGTGGATGAGTAGCATGGGGTAGTAGTCAGAGGGCCGGATAATCCTCGACAATGCCTCCGTAACATCTCGGATACGGGCCCCTGGCAGACAGCATACCTCTCGAGATGAGCTGTCAGGGCGACAGATGGGTGCCTCCGTTCCCCTCAGAAGAGAGTCTCCAACCACCACTACCCTACGTTTCCTCCTCGCAGTGGTGGCAGGAGACTGCTCAACCTTGGTGGTGCAAGGCCTGGTCTCCTCCACTGTGGGGGGTGACTCCTTGTCTCCTGCTGAAAGTAAAGTGTAACGGTTATGTAACAACACAGTGGGAGGGTTAGGAGCAGGGGTGGAACACTGCCTGCTGCCGGAAGTAACCAGCTGCCAGTGCTCACCCTGCACCACTGCCTCCTCCATAAGTGGCTGGTCAACAGTCCCACATCCTAGGACAGTGACCTCCGTGGACTCCACAGGAATACTGTCCAGGAATTCCTCATGGCTTCGAATGCTCCTCAGCCTGGCCACCTCCTCCTGTAGCTCTCCCACCTGCTGCCTGAGAGATTCCACCAGCAGGCACCTTTCACAATGGTTGTCTCCCCCAGCCTGGAGATCACTCAGTGGGAATTGCAAGCCACAAATACAGCAAGACCACACCAGGACCTGGGTAGAGGCATCCATGCTCAGGTTCTCTGTCTGGATACAGGCACAGGTGGAGGAGACAGGAGAAGTACTGGCACAAGCGCTTCGGGTCTTCATCACCATCAGTCACTCCCTCTGCTCAACTCCCTCGTCAACTCCCCTGTCTGCAGTCCCCTGTCCGCTTCGCTCCCCTGGTGCTTCCAAACTGAGTGACTGGGCAACAAAATGGCAAATGAAATTTAATGTGGATAAGTGTAAAGTAATGCACTTTGGGAAAAATAACCCCAACTATACGTACAGTATGATGGGGGCTAATTTGACAAATCAGGAAAGAGATCTTGGAGTTATCGTGGACAGTTCTCTGAAAACTCCCACGCAGTGTGCAGCGGCGGTCAAAAAGGCAAATAGGATGCTAGGAATTATTAAGAAAGGGATAGAAAATAAGACCCAGAATATCTTACTGCCCCTGTATAAAACTATGGTACGCCCACATCTTGAGTACTGTGTACAGATGTGGTCTCCTCACCTCAAAAAAGATATTTTGGCCTTGGAAAGGGTTCAGAAAAGGGCAACTAAAATGATTAGGGGTTTGGAATGGGTCCCATATGAGGAGAGGCTAAAGAGACTGGGACTTTTCAGTTTACAAAAGAGGAGACCGAGGGGGGATATAATAGAGGTCTATAAAATCATGAGTGGTGTGGAGAGGGCAGATACAGAAAAGTTATTTATTAGTTCCCTAAATAGAAGAATTAGAGGACACCAAAAGAAAAGTTATTTATTAGTTCCCATAATAGAAGAACTAGAGGACACCAAATGAAATTAAGAGGTAGCAGGTTTAAAACGAATAAAAGAAAGTTCTTCACACAGCATGTAGTCAACCTGTGGAACTCCTTGCCAGAGGAGGCTGTGAAGGCTAGGACTATAACAGAGTTTAAAGAGAAGGTAGATAATTTCATGGAGGTCAGGTCCATAAAAGGCTATTAGCCAGGAGATAGAAATGGTGTCCCTGGCCTCTGTTCGTCAGAGGCTGGAGAAGGATGGCAGGAGACAAATTGCTTGATCATTGTCTTCGGTCCGCCCTCTCTGGGGCATCTGGTGCTGGCCACTGTTGGCAGACAGGCTATTGGGCTAGATGAACCTTTGGTCTGACCTAGTAGGGCCATTCTTATGTAGATGGTATCATGAGTCCACGAAAGGTCACGATCCTATCTACATGTTTTGTTAGTCTATAAAGTGCTACCAGACCATTTGTTGTTGTTTTTTTTCTTTTATTTCCAGATGCTCTGAACTAGCATCCCATGGCTCCCTGTCACCTCTTCAGTCATTTCAGCATTTTACTGTTTAAGACGGTATTATCTAGGGTTATTTTTAGTTACTACATATGCTTAAGGCTTTTTACGCCTTGTGTCTTTATTTGGCTCGAGTACTGTCTTACAGGCTCATTGCATTATTGCCTTAATTTATATCTAAGCATCACCTAGCAAATACTTAGTCCTGCAGGCACCAGTACTAAGGGGGACTGGAAGTTCTTACTGTAGTCTATAATCCAGCGTTTCTCAAACTGGGTCGCAACCCCCAGGAGGGTTGTGAGCAACTTGGGAGGGGGGTTGCAGCTGGATTGGGCTTTTCACTTGCGACCCCTCTCCCCCAGGTTGTGAAGAGCGGCAGGGCGGCGGAAGGCAGCTGCCAGCAAGCCGCACAGCGTGGCCAGGACCAAGGGACTCCTGGAGCATGGCTCTGCTGCAGGAGGAGGCAAGGCAGCGGGAGAGTGACCAACCAAGCAAAGGGATGCAGAGCAGAAAAGAGGCACAGAGGAGAAAGAGATAGGGAAAGGAGCCTGCAGGGGGGAGGGCGTTAAGGACTGCGCGTGCCATGAAGGAACCCCAGGAGGGCAAGGAGTCTGGTGAGAAGGGGGGGAGGAAGCGACCCAGGGCAGTGAGGGTGGGTGGCCACACAAATTCATTTAGCATTTTAGGGGGTGGTATCACAAATTTTGAGAACCCCTGCTCTAATCCATGTTCCAGCAATCACTTACATAAAAATGTGATGTTAAACTCATGTATGTTTTACGCTAGAAATATACAAATCTTTTAATTTTGAAATAAATCTAAATGCCTGGTGTTCTGTTCATATTCTTTTGAGCAGGTGTTGCAGTTTATTCATATTTAAGAGCTTATGTATTAATTTATTGCTCACCATTTTAGAGTTAAAACAAAATACAGGACTATGTAGCACTTTAAAGACTAACAAGATGGTTTATTAGATGATGAGCTTTCGTGGGCCAGGCCCACTTCCTCAGATCAAGTAGTGGAAGAAAATAGTCACAACCATATATACCAAAGGATACAATTTAAAAAAATGAACACATGTGAAAAGGACAAATCAAATTTCAGAACAGAAGGGGGATGCGGGGGGGTGGGGGGGTGGGGGGGAAGGTAAATGTCTGTGAGCTAATGGTACTAGAGGTGATAATTGGGGAAGCTATCTTTGTAATGGGTAAGATAGCTAGAGTCTTTGTTGAGACCCCCATGTAGAGTGTCGAATTTTAGCATGAATGACAGTTCAGAGGATTCCCTTTCAAGTGCAGATTTAAAAGGCTTCTGAAGCAGGATGCAGGTAATTAAGTCGTTGAGACAGTGTCCTTTCTGGTTGAAATGGCAAGAAACTGTTTTTTCTTTGTGCTCCTGTCTAATATCTGTTTTGTGGGCATTGATCCTTTGGCGAAGTGTCTGAGACGTTTGTCCAATGTACAAAGCAGATGGACACTTTTGGCACATGATAGCATAAATTATATTTCTGGATGCGTAGGAATATGTGTTCTTGATCTTATAACTCACTTGGTTAGGTCCAATAATGGTATCAGCAGAGTGAATATGTGGACAAAGCTGGCAACGGGGTTTGTTGCAAGGGAAGGTACCAGGGTTGGTATTAGTGTGGTATGTCCTGTGGTTGTTGGTAAGAATCATCTTGAGGATAGGTGGTTGGCTGTAGGAGACTATGGGTCTGTCTCCCAGAGCCTCTTGGAGTTTAGTATCCTGTTCCAGTATAGGCTGAAGTTTATTGATAATGTGTTGGACAGGTTTAAGTTGGGGGCTGTAGGTGATGACACGTGGTGTTCTATTGTTGGTTTTCTTGGGTCTGTCTTGAAGTAGATGGTTTCTAGGTATTCGTCTGGCTCTTTCAATTTACTTTTTTATTTCTCCGGGTGGGCAGTTGAAGTTTATAAATGCTCGGAAGAGATCCTGAAGATTTTGGTCTCTGTCAGTGGGATTAGAGCAGATGTGGTTGTATCGAAGGGCTTGGCTATAGATGATGGATCATATGGTGTGTGCTGGATGGGAGCATGTAGGTAACTGTATGAGTGTGACGTAGTGGGGGTACTTGCTGGGCTGTGGTGACCCCTGCTGTCTGGAGCAAGACCCAGCAGGGAAAACCTCACTATGCAAAGGTAGTGCCAAACTTGTTGAACCAGTGGCCAGACACCCCCCATGGAGAGGAACAAAGGAAGGTGGAATGCTGCCCTGGCTGGGGGGCAGGGCTGGAAGGGAATTTAGTTAGTTGGTTGGTGGCTGTCTGGGAGCATGGAGGAGACAGCCTAGGGAAGGGGCTGGAGTTTAGGGGCCCAGTCTCCCCCATCTCAAGGGGGCCTGAGGCATCCTAGCCCAGCTCTGTGACCAGATTACATTTGTGCTGTGCTGTATCCTGGAGAGGCAATAAACTTCCTCTACTCCACCGGCTGGTGCGGTCTGTTTGTGCCATTTCGGGGTGCAGGAGACGGGGGACCCCAACGTGCCGTCACAATGAGTCAGTGGGTTTTCTGTAGAGGGTGGTGTCTAATTTTCCATTGTTGATTTGTACAGTGGTGTCCAGGAAATGGATCTCCTGTGTAGAATGGTCCAGGTTGAGGTTGATGGTGGGGTGTAGGTTGTTGAAATCTCTGTGGAATGTCTCCAGTGTTTCTTGGCTATGCGTCCAGATCATAAAGATGTCCTGGATGTAGCGTAAGTAGAGAAGGGGCAAAAGGGGACGGGAGTTGAGGAAGCGTTGTTCTAGGTCAGCCATAAAGATATTAGCATACTGTGGGGCCATGCATGTTCCTCTGATCTGGAGGTATAAGTTGTTCTCAAACTGGAAATAATTGTGGGTGAGAACAAAGTTACATAGGTCTGCTATCAGGTTGGCAGTGGTGTCCTCTGGGATAGTGTTTCTAATTGCTTGTAATCCGTCTTCATGTGGGATGTTGGTGTATAAAGCTTCTACATCCATGGTGGCAAGAATGGTATTATTGGGGAGGTTATCGATGTTTTGTAGTTTCCTTAGGAAGTCAGTAGTGTCTCGGAGATAGCTGGGGGTATTGGTTGCGTAGGGTTTGAGGAGAGAGTCTACATAGCTGGATAGACCAGTAGTGAGCGTGCCGATACCAGAGATGATGGGACGTCCGGGGTGTCCAGGTTTATGGATCTTGGGAAGCAGATAGAACAATCCTGGTCGGGGGTCAGAAGGTGTTTCTGTGTGGATTTGTTCCCGAGTAGCTGTGGGGAGGCTTTTAAGGAGACAGTCTTCTGAGGTGGGATCAGAGGAGAGAGGTTTGTAAAATGTGGTGTTGGAGAGTTGTCTGGTTGCCTCCTGGTTATAGTCGGCCTTATTCATAATGACCACAGCACCACCTTTGTCAGCTGGTTTGATTATAATGTCCAGGTTGTTTTTGAGACTCTGGATGGCATGGTGTTCGGTGCGGCTGAGATTGTGTGTCGCTTGTTGTCGTTTGCGAATAATGTCAGTCTGTGCGTTGTTGCGGAAGCTTTGTATATAGAAATCCAGATTGTAATTCCGACCGTCGGGGGGAGTCCATATAGAATTATTTTTCCTTTTGTGTTGATTGGGGGGGATCAGGTAGGTCAGACTGATGTTCATTGGTGTTTTGGATATATTCTCGGAGGCGAAGGCGGCAAAAAAAAAGCTTCAGGGTCACCACAAAATTGTATCCAGTTTGTGGGGGATGTGGGGCAGAAAGAGAGATCCCGGGACAAGACAGACTCTTCTGCTGGATTGAGTTTGTAGCTGGAGAGGTTAACAATATTATCCGGTGGGTTGAGGTAGTTGCTGTTGTAGCCTGTGGTGTGGAGCAGTTTAGAAAGTTTATTGTCTTTTCTTTGTTGTAGGGAATAGAAGTGACCAGACTAACACGGCTACATTTCTATCACATTTTAGAGTTAGATGTTATCACTAACTTTTTAGCTGTTATATTCCCAGCACTTACCAGCTCTGAGGTATTGCTCCCTGCTGGCTGGTTAGGATCTAAGCTCACCACACCAGATTTAGTGGTTTTCTCTAGGAATGTCAATGTATAGACGACTAAACGATTAACCAATGAGCCTCAATTTATTGGTCAATCCTGTCGATTACAGACATTCTCCCCTCTCGCCCGCTGTCTCTATCAGAGGCAGCAAGGAGGAAGGAGGCGTGAGCTGATGCCTGTGGGAAGCCAGCTTTTTAGTCAGCTTGTCACAAGAGGGCGCGGTTGTACAGTTGATCGGGCTGCACTACACGGCACATTGGGTCAGCTTCACAGAACAAAAAACCCAGAGTAGCTCAAATACTTATTAAAGGTATTTTATTGCAAGCAATTCAGGAGCAGTTTTAAAAGCGATATATCTGTCTAGTAAATAGCAATTAAAAGGCAGGTTAAAAGCAATGTTTAATTTGAATAGTTAACAGTCTAAATCTAATCTCTAACCCAATTTAGCATCCTAATTCTTAATCCAGTCTAACACACATACTCTCATACACACATCCCACTTGCTTTCTGGGACTGGCCAAAACCCAGGTAATGTTGGTTAATTTGGTTGAGGCGGAAGTCCGACACACACGTCACCCCAATATGTCGCATCGATGGACTCTAACTTGTGGGGCAAAATGGTTTGGTATATATCCCCTCGGCGGGGCCAGTCAAGTGGGACAATGTCCACTGGTTGCACACAACCTGGGTGGGGTGATGTCATACCCTCCTTGCTAGTGTGACCAAGACCACCCTTGAGGCACCCTGCTCGCGTCACCCAGTTCTGCTTGCCTCACCCCAAGTGACAAACAAGAGAATGTCCTTGACTAGGTCTCTCCCCTGTGTCTCCTTCTTTTCTGGAAACGTTGTCTCCTTCTGTACTGTTTTGTCTCCTCAGCACACACGGTCTTTTCTTTCACACAGTCCTTTCTCTCAAAGCTGTAAACAAGTCCATAATCCTCCAGGGCCCTGACTCGAACCTTAGTATGGCCTCTCTTCAGCTCACGTACTGTTAATTCAGTTATGCCAGTCATTCACACTAGCCATGATTTGTGACAAGTGCCCCACAAGCATTGGATCGGCCTGTTCCCCCACCTCTGTGCTGCTGCCTCTGATACAGAGGAAGCAGTATGGTGGGAGGAGGCAGGCGGGAGCTGATATGCATGAGCACTGTGTGTGGTGGCTTCATGGACCCACCTGTCAATCCCCTTGCTGCCTCTTCTAGAGGCAAGAGGGGGCAGGCAGGAGCTGGTGCTGGCTTTGCAGAGCTGCCTGCCCGCCTGCCCATGCTGCTTCCTGTATCAGAGGTTGGGGGGGGGGGGCAGGGAAAGGTGCTCCACATTCCATGGAGCCCAAGCGGTAGCAGCTCCTGTCCCCGGGGGGGGGGGGGGGGCGGGGGAGGAGGCGAGCTCCCTGCGGGCAGAGGCTGATCCAGCAAGCAGCCTGTGTCTGCCAGCAGTTTGGATGCCTGGTGGACAGGAGCTGCTGCCATCCTGTGCTGTTGCCTTTGTATCAGAGGCAGCCATGTGGGGCTGCAGGCAGCTGGGCTGCATAGGAAGCTGGTTTTGAAACTAGCTGCCCTTGTGGACCAACCCCCGGCTGCCACCCCACAGTGAGGCAGCAGCACAGAGTGGCCAGGGGGCTCCCTGGAATGGAGCCGGAGCGCACTGGCTGCTGCCCCTGCCCTCGGGGACTGTGTAATAGTTGTGTAACTGCTAACAGTCGGTGCGGTTACATGAGGATTCAATTACCCGATAGCTAACATCCCTAAGACAAGAGAAGTCCTGTGGCACCGTATGATTTACGGGAACATCGGCTTTCGTGGGCAACGACCCACTTCGTCAGAGGCATGTAGTGGAAACTCCAGAGGACTCTGCCATTTGGAAGTACTCCTCCCCCCCCCCCCCCGCCTTTGCTGAATCTATTTCATAGAGGCAGCAGGTTGGGGGGGGGATTGACTAGTCGACATTACTATCCGATAAGCAAATGCTTTTCAGATACAGCCGGTCCCCCAGTTGCGAATGGTCGACTTAGGACCGTTCACAGTTACGAGCGAAGGTGTCATAAACGGCGGACCCCGCGTTACGAACGCGATCTGTGCTTACGAGCAGCGCGGTCGCGTGTCACTCCATGGGGTCCGACTTACAAACGCACCGAGTTACGACCCATTGCTTGGTCTGTAACTGGTTCATAAGTCGGGAAGAGGCTGTAGTTGACTAGTTGACTAGTCTTCAACATCCTTAGCATGGAGATCGACTGGAAAACATTGCCGGGCAGAGTGTCAGTGCAGTGACTCCAACAGTAGCGTGTGGATACAGACGCAAACCTGCCCCTTGCTCTAGGGGCCAAGCAAGCAGGGCCATGCACACGCCTGTAGTGCTGGGGACTCCAGACCCAGGCCTGGCCTGAGGAGTGTGCAGAGAGGGGGCGTGACAGTCAGACGGGGCCATGGCAGTGCGTTCCTGCATGTGAGCATTTGGCAAGGTGTGTGGCTTTTGCATGGGCATGTGTGCGTGACGTGTTCCAGTCAGACGGATACTCGGGTCCCACTCCTGGAGAGCAACACCCCTCTCCTCCCCAGCCGGAGCCTGCAATGGCCCAGACAGTCTGAGAGGGCCAGAGGGAAGAGGCAGGCGGGACAGGGACTCAGGCTCAGGGCCCCACCCCTGACTGCAGCGGGAGCTGGCAGACACTGAGACGGACACGCGCCCTCTCAGGGGGTCTCTTGTTTTGACAGTTCACACATGGGAACCCCACTCGGTCTCCCATGATGCACTGATGCGGGCGGGGGGATTGTAACTCCAGTGGCGCGTTCTGGCACGAGGCAGGAGCTGTGCGTCTCACATCCCTCGCAGGGCAACAAACAGCAGTCACGTGGGCACTGTGAGCTCTCACAATGTAGCGTCATGCCAACATGTGTGGCGCGGTGGACACCCGTCCCACGGACTGGAAGTGACGTTTGCTCGGTCCACAGCCTGACAGCAACCGACTGGGAACCGTGACCGGAAGGTGCCCAGGTACGAGCGCTCAGCTGGTGCCAGGTCAGCGAGTGGTAGGCAGGAGACACGGGGCCAAGCGGGACGGATTCAGACACGGGGTGCCTGGCTGGGACAGCGACTGGGGTTGGAGGTTTCCTGCGGCAGTGCAGCCAGCGTAGCCCACCAGCTCCCTTGGTACGTGGGGCAGAGGAAGGACAGCAGAGTGGAGGCTGGAACCGCTCCGACAAGGCACCACTCTGCTTATGGTTGCCAGGTGTCCGGTTTTGAACTGGACGGTCCAGGGTTTCAGCTTTTTCTTCGGGAAACAAATTGAGAAAATATAAATGTCCGCGAAAGCGGCAAGGACTTCTGTGCCACAGGACTCCTCGCTGCTTTTGCAGATTCAGACTAACGCGGCTACTCCTCTGATAAAGGTCTGGTATTTTCTAAATCAGATGGAATGCAGATTGTGATGTCATGTCAGGTGTGTCTGGTATTTTCTAAATCGGATGGAATGCAGATTGTGATGTCATGTCAGGTGTGTCTGGTATTTTTGGTGAAACCATCTGGCAACCCTAACTCTGCTCCTTGCTTGGCCGGGGTGGCGCCCTGCCTCTGGGGCAGGTCCTGACGTCACAGGGAGCGTGATCCCCAGGAAATCCGGGCAGTGCAGCGGCTTCCGGTCTGCGCCACCCGGCCCCGAGGGAGTGGCGGCGGGAGGCGGCAGCGAGGTCAGAGCGTGACGCTGCCCCGCCCGGATCTCAGCCCTTGGGCGCCCCAGTGTGCACCCCGCCCGGCCGGGCCGCTCTCCTGTAGCTCCGCCCCCAGCGCTGCGCCCCGCCCACCCGGGCCGCTCCCCTGTAGCTCCGCCCCCAGCGGTGCGCCCCGCCCGGCCGGGCCGCTCCCCTGTAGCTCCGCCCCCAGCGCTGAGCCCCGCCCAGCCGGGCCGCTCCCCTGTAGCTCCGCCCCCAGCGCTGAGCCCCGCCCAGCCGGGCCGCTCCCCTGTAGCTCCGCCCCCAGCGCTGCACCCCGCCCGGCCGGGCCGCTCCCCTGTAGCTCCGCCCCCAGCGCTGCGTCCGCTGCCTCGTGGCCCGGCTTGGTGCGAAGCTGCCACTGCCGGCTACGAACAGCAGCGCGCTGCTAGTGACGTCATTACCCTGGCGCGGTGCATGCAAATGATGGAACGCGGGGCACGTTCTATCGGCTCCCGGGCGAGTGACACGTGGGTTTGTGTCGCACACAGACGGGTCCCAGGCTCCGTCATTAATGGCAGGGGCGGGGCCTGGTCTGGGGGCGGGGCCACTGACTGGCAGGAACTCAGCTGGGACACAGAAGTGAGCGGCAGAAAACTCCTCGGGGTCTCCGGAAAATCCTCGCGCGGCCCCTCTGGGCTTGTGAACGGGACGCAGCAGAGGCAGCCACCCCCCTCCCCGCCCACCCGCCTCACGCTCCCCGCTGCACTTTCGAAGGCAATAGCAGCATCAGCCTGTCCCGCTGCCCGTCCCCGCACAAGCCGGCTGGGAAATTTGGTGTTGGGGGGAGCAGACTGCACGGGGCGGAGAGGAGTTTGGTGGAGGGGGGGAGCAGACTGCAGGGGGCGGAGAGGAGTTTGGTGGAGGGGGGAGCAGACTGCAGGGGGCGGAGAGGAGTTTGGTGGGGAGGGGGAGCAGACTGCACGGGGCGGAGAGGAGTTTGGTGGAGGGGCGGCGCAGACTGCAGGGGGCGGAGAGGAGTTTGGTGGGGAGGGGGAGCAGACTGCAGGGGGCGGAGAGGAGTTTGGTGGGGGGGGTTCAGACTGCACGGGGCGGAGAGGAGTTTGGTGGGGGGGATCAGACTGCACGGGGCGGAGAGGAGTTTGGTGGGGGGGGTTCAGACTGCACGGGGCGGAGAGGAGTTTGGTGGGGGGGGGTTCAGACTGCACGGGGCGGAGAGGAGTTTGGTGGGGGGGGTTCAGACTGCACGGGGCGGAGAGGAGTTTGGTGGGGGGGTTCAGACTGCACGGGGCGGGGAGGAGTTTGGGGGGGGTTCAGACTGCACGGGGCGGAGAGGAGTTTGGGGGGGATCAGACTGCATGGGGCGGAGAGGAGTTTGGGGGGGGTTCAGACTGCACGGGGCGGAGAGGAGTTTGGGGGGGATCAGACTGCACGGGGCGGAGAGGAGTTTGGGGGGGATCAGACTGCACGGGGTGGAGAGGAGTTTGGGGGGGATCAGACTCCACGGGGCGGAGAGGAGTTTGGTGGTGGGGAGGGGGAGCAGACTGCATGGGGCGGAGAGGAGTTTGGTGGAGGGGGGGAGCAGACTGCACGGGGCAGAGAGGAGTTTGGTGGTGGGGAGGGGGAGCAGACTGCATGGGGCGGAGAGGAGTTTGGTGGGGGGGAGCAGACTGCACGGGGCGGAGAGGAGTTTGGTGGTGGGGGGAGCAGTCTGCATGGGGCGGAGAGGAGTTTAGTTGGGGGTGGATCAGACTGCATGGGGCGGAGAGGAGTTTGGTGGGGGGAGGAGGAGCAGACTGCATGGGGCGGAGAGGAGTTTGGTGGGGGGAGCACACTGCATGGGGCGGAGAGGAGTTTGGTGGAGGGGGGGAGCAGACTGCATGGGGCGGAGAGGAGTTTGGTGGGGGGGGAGCAGACTGCACGGGGCGGAGAGGAGTTTGGTGGGGGGGGAGCAGACTGCATGGGGCGGAGAGGAGTTTCATGGGGGGAGGGGGAGCAGACTGCATGGGGCGCAGAGGAGTTTGGTGGGGGGAGGGGGAGCGGACTGCATGGGGCGGAGAGGAGTTTGGTGGGGGGAGGGGGAGCAGACTGCACGGGGCGGAGAGGAGTTTGGTGTGGGGGGAGGGGGAGCAG